>NC_141094.1:38870796-39063296 GCF_041138505.1 Cibotium barometz
GCAATTGCATGAGGTTGGTTTCTTCCTCTTTGTTTTGCTCTCTTTCTTCCTCTTTGTTTTGCTCTCTTTTGCCCTGGGGAATTCCTCCTAGTATCATTTACTATCCAGAACAGTGGAACACTGTAAGATGTTCCTAGCATTTGATTGGAGATGATGTCAATAGAAATGGAGAATTTGCAACAAAATGCGAGGAGAGTACTTGACATTTTCCGAATGGCCCTGCATCGCGTTTTCTTGCAAATTCTTGTGTCCCTTTTGGTTTTCACTTCTTCTTAATTGTTTTGCTTTCTATGTCCCTGGGGATTTCTTTCTTGATGATGAGAAAAGTTTTTGCTTTGGAACAATTGATTCTCATGCCCCTCCTTTCAAGAGGAAGCTGGACTTTTCTGCTGCTATACTCAGACCACAGCAATCACCAGGTGATTCATGTGTGCTCATGAAGAGAGTTGTTTGGTGATATCCTATACATTCCCTGATTGCATATGTCAGCATATAGAATTCATGATATATAAATTTTTGTTCAGGCAAAAGCAAGAGACTGGAGCAGAAAGGTGAGTCTTCCCTTTCAAAACAAAGGGAACCAGAAGAGGACAAATCTCCAGATTTGCTCCTATTTGACTTTCTTCACAAGTGCAAGGCTCAGAGGAACTTCCACATATACCACAGTATTTTCAACAGGGAGTTCACTATGAGCTTTGTATTGGAGCATCACAGAGATTTTCTTTCAGACCATTGGGATACCTTCAAACAACTGATGGACAGAGGCAGGAAGAATTGTGAAAGGTGAAAAGGTTTTTGTGCATATAAATCATATTGTCTCCATTGACAGGCTGAGGTACCATGTGAATAGAAGATTTGACAGCCTGCCTAAGGAATATAAATTCAGTTGTAACTTGCACACCAGAAAGTGTAGAGTGCTTGAGGAAACCATGGCATTCCTTATGTACATTGTCTTCCATCAGCAATCTCTAGAAGAGCAAGTGCAGGAGGCTGAAGAAGAAGATATATCTGTAGCGGAGGAAAAAGAGGATATTCTTGTGGCAACAGATATGGCAGAGCAGGAAGAAGATATCAACCTCGAGGATGAGGGGCTGCAACTGGCTGCTCTTGACCTTGTTCAACTGAGGACTGAAACTCTTAGGGTAGCACAGCCAGTTGAAGATTTTGATGTTCAGAGCAGCAACTATGCAGTGCCCATGCTTCCAGGTGTCTTGATTGGTGGTAAAGATTATGTTTTCCTCCATGATATAGAGTGTATGTTCAATTTGAGGGAGGACTATGCCATTTCCCTTATTGCCCAGGCTTCAAGGCTTGATAAGGAGGTTGGCATAGAGGATGACCATTCACTACTGGCTTTGGAAACAACTTTTGATCCTGCAGAGGCCCTTACTATTTGTTTCAAAGAGGCTGAAAATTTCCAAGAGCCAGATGAAGCTGCCTTCCAGCTCACCCAAGAAGCTATGAATCTCTCAGCACTTCATAAGGAAAAGCTTAAAGAAGAGGCTGGACTAGGAGGGAGAGAAATAAATCTTTGGAAAGATGAACTTCTTGTTGCTGATGAAAATGAGAAGGTATGATCTTATTACTTCAAATCAAATACTTTATCTTGTGTTTAAATGTTTTGTAGTTGTGTATTATTGTCTCACTCCAATCTTTTGATACATGGCAGCTACAAATTGAGGATGACACATTCCTCCACAGAACAAGTGGAAGCAGGCCGGCTGGGTTTGGCAAAATGTCAAGCCTAGCTCATTATATTCATGATATAGGCAGTGTTAAGATCTTGATTTACCATAGGCAGTTGAGCAACAATGGAGAAGCCATTGTTTACTTCTTTAAATGTTTGTCTAGGGTTTTAGGTAGACATGATCTTCCATGGCAAAAGGAAAAGATCATTTTAATAGAGAGGTTGTCCGCCATAGATATATTTGGGGATTATGTGAATAAGCAGGCCTCTAGGGCCTCTTACTTTTTGTCTTACACTTCTTATGCATTAGCATGTGGTGTTAAGGAGCCCAAATGTCTGGAGGGCTATGGAAAACACAAGCTCATAAGGTTTCGAGAGCCACCCATGATTGCATCAGGCCACACAATCCAAGAAGAAGAACACGTGGAGATACCTGAAGACAAGGATACCCCTCTCAGACAAGCAACAAAGGCAAGCATTGATAAACAGACAGTCGACATCAAGCCAACAAGGAAGAAAAAGAGTCCAATCAAGTTCAAAAAAAGAGTTCCGACTGGCAGGCCTTGGGAGTAATAGGATTTAGTCATCAAATATAGCACAAACATTACGTTGAAGTTGAACTGATTTGTACAAAGTCTTTGATCCTCATCAATTCCTTGTCCGTACAGACGATCAGTACCCTTTTGGATTTGTCCCATCACCGTACGACACTTCAATACTCTTCCCACACTCAGTAGCTTCTAAAAGCGTTTGATGCTTGTTAATATAGATCACATGTTTCACAAAAGAAATACTTTTGATGGAGTCTCAAAACATATAGGCATAACACCAAGACTCACTTGTTCCACAGAATAAAAATCTATTGATTGCGTTTGAAAACATGTGGACATAACACCAATAAGTTACAAACTGCTATTCATGTTTACTTGTCCATTTATGGTTTCTAAATATCTTCGAATCCCTCCATTGTCTATGTCTCTCTGCTGCCATTGAATTGTCCAAAGTTTGTCTTCGTCTTTGCTTTTGGGCTAGAATAAAAGCAAGCTTGACTTTGGAACTAGCAACTTTCTTTTAGCATGCAGCCTTTGTAGAATGCCTTGGTAAAACCATTGGAAGACTTCCTTCAGACTATTTGCCTTTTGACTCCCTCCATAGTGTTGTGTGTGTCTGAAAAATGCATTATGTGCCATGTAGTGAGACTTCTCCATGCCTTGGGTAGACCAAATTGCTGGGCATCCATACTTTTTGACAAAATAGGGAAGGTGGTTGTAGATGATATGCTGTTTTCATAGAGACATAAGAATGCATAGTAAGTTATAAAAGAAAAGAGGATCACACTTAAGTAAAAGAAGAAGACATCACTTTACCATGTAGTGAGTTATATTACAGGCTGTCCACGCGTCTTTCATTGACTTCCAAAAATGTTTAATTGCCTCTTCAAAGTTCTTGTAATCACTCTTTGTCCATGTTACATTGTCACAGAACATGAAGAGTTGATCATCAAGAGACCTCCACACCTCTGCCTTCACATTTCGTGCTTCCCCATCTGCCTCATGATCTTTCACGGCATTATGGACTTGCTTCCACAATCCATAACTAATCCTTGAAACTGTTCTACCTTGCCTTACTTACTTACTACTGTGTTTGGGTCGAGACAAGAATCTTCTTGCCTTAACACCACCAATAGAGGGCTTGATTGGTACCTCCTTGCCATTTGTAGACTTTTTAAAATCCTTTGTGATATGAACATCACCTCCATGCAGACCTATATCGGATAACACTTTTTCCAATGCATGAAGAGCATCCTTTTTATTTCTTTCGGGACGGAGTTTCCAAGCAAATCCAATATACAAAAATACCAATTTCTCAATAATTCGACATAGAGCATGCAATGTGCATATGTGAACATTACATAGTGGAATGTCAAGAATGGCCTTAAAGTCAGGGTCAACTTTATCTCTATTAGGTGCTCTCTTCCACCATTTGGAATCCATTACTTGAGCTGATTCTTTGCAGTAAAGACAAGGAGACTTTGAGTTACCTCCTTTACTAACGTTATACATGCACGTAAGTGTTTTAAGATCCCCCGCCATGTGCCACTCTACTTGAAAATCACCTTTTCCTGCAACATGGAGATTCTCTCCTTACACTTGTCTTTTAATTATTCTTGGTATTTCCGTGTGGTGAAACACCCAATCTAGTGTTTCATGGTCTTCTGTCTTCACCTGCTGTGATTATACAAAACAAAAGTCTTACTATAAAAGATTTGAAAACATTGACTAAAATCAAGTACGAAACAAAAAATGATCATACCTGGAATGAGCCTAACCACCATATGTGTTTCTTCGACTGCACACTAAAATACTTCGAACTCGCTTCAGTCAATGATGTATCAAGTGCTCCATTCATCAATGTAATAGTAATCCTTTCCATTTTCTTTTCCTTTACAACCTCACACTCATCCAGTTTGATAACAAATTTCAAAATGCCTTTGCACTCTTCAAATGTTATTCCATAAAACTCGACCATTCTTCTTTGAAGTTGTTGTAGATCTACAAATATATTGTTCCAAGGGTCATACACAGTGGTTCCTTTACCACCATGAAATATTTCTTCAATATGGATATATTGTCCAATAAACTCATCTATACTTTCATTCAAATGACCTCTTATCTTCCACACGGTTGCTGGATTTGGCAGTAAAACTCGTTTAATCCTTTAATCTCTCAAAGTTGAGGATATCGCATGGAAAATCGAACTATATCCCTTCCTGCTAACTCCACTAACATCAAGAGCCTCTTGGATTGTAGTACCATCAACTTGATTATTGGATATAAAGTCCTCTACAACATTGCGTTTGATTGTTTTGTATTTTTTTCTTCAATCAAACCTTTTGCTACACCACAAGAAAGCAATCCTTTCATTTGTTTAACTGGAAGAAGGTTGGGATCCATATTTTCTTTTGCAGGCTCCAATAGTTTCCTATAGTAACAACACAATATGCCTATATTATTCAACACTTCCAATCTTGTTTTGCGTTAATGGACAAAATAGATATAGTCATTTGAGAGCATTTTTTAGTATAAAAAATGAAAAATTACAAACTAGCCTTGCTTCCTGAATTCTTCGCTTACATCCACCAGTCCCAGCCTTCAAAATTTGCAATGTTTTTAATCTTCCTGCTTCGTTGTCTGTCTCCAAGCACGGTTCTCTTCCTTCTTGATCTTGTCAACTCTTTTTTACTCTTTGAATGCTCCTCAATTTCATTCTGCAAACTGCTGCTCCAATTTTGCACGAATAGCTATCTCTTGAATCCTGGCCCCCTTTTCTTGTAGGTACATTGTTTTATATGTTTTTGCAAATGCAGACTGTGCTGAAATATAACCAAGAAGTCCATTTTGTCCATCGCCCGCAAACCTCAGTAGTGTGGTTGGATTGACAAATGGAGGTGTAGAGTTTTTGCTTCCATCACACCATAAGTCAATATGTTGGAGTCCTTCTCTTCTCATATTTTCCCGTTGTTGAGCATTCAGCACCGTATCCTTTCGTCTTTTTTGTGCTGGAGCATATTGTTCTTCTAAGTCGATGTGAAGATGGTGTAATCGCTTCTTCTAAGATTGTGACTCACTAGTATCGGGCGGCCATTTTTTGTGCTTCTGAGGTTGCAAAGTTTGCTTGTCAATCTCATAGTCTTTTTGTAACATGAATCGTGGAAGTGTGGCGGTATCCATACAATCATTAAGTTCAGTGATGGATTCTTTATGAGAGGCCTGCACACGTCGTCAAAAGAGATGCGAAATCTTCGGGAAACAAAAAAAAAACTAAGGAGATATTTAATGCAAAATCGTGTTAGTTAGACAAAAGATTATCTTATTCTTTTCTGAACTGACAGTTCGGTAGTCCTTACTGACAGTTCTGAGCCACGTTTCCATATTTTATTATTTTTGAGGTCTTTTAGGAGAGAAATAAATCAAAAAATAGTGAATTTCTTACAGGGCCCCAAAATGAGCTCCCTTTTTCCCTAATGTATCTCTAGAACCATGCCTTCATTTTTTAGATATGGCTCTAGGGTCACAACTCTAAGGTCATATCTCCTCTTACTATAGAGCTATATCTTCATTGCAGTGTAAACTATTTTTCTCAACAAGGCTATTATTAAGTTGTGGCCCAAGGTTAGTTCTAGTTTTAGTAATCCCATCAAAATTTAGAACCCTGAAAATTGGTTTATCTAGCTCTAATTTATATTAAAAGACATGGATAAAAAGAAACAACTCCAAAATTAGGGGTTATGGTCCTTGGTAGGATGGATTATGGCTTTAGAGATATAGCATAGGTTCAATGCCTAGCTCAATTGGGCCATGGGCTCTACGGCCATATCTTCTCTAGAGATGGGTTTGAAGATATAGCTCTTTGGCAATATCTCCAGGTAGCTCAAGGAATGTAGAAAGGACTCCAAGTTACTCTATTGGGTTGTGGCTCTAAATAAATAGGTCTAAGGCATATCTCCCATTACTCTTTTGGGTAGCCATGGCTTTGAAGAAATGGCTATAGGGTTATAACTCCTTTATACATGGCTAGATGCCCCTATAGATGGGTTTGAACAAATGACTTTTGGCTAGATGCCCCTATAGATGGGTTTGAACAAATGACTTTTGGCTATAATATCTCCTCTAGAGTGGGTAGCTTAGAGAATGGACATATAGCCATAGGGCAATATCTCCCACGGACACTTGGCTCTAGAGGAAGTAACTTCAAGTTTGGGAGTTATGGTCAAGTATGAGATGGTTCAGGATCTTTGTGAAGGAGATAGCACATGCGGAAGCATAAACAGTAAACATTGTAATGTAAGATGGCACTTAGGCCATATCTTCATTTGGATAGTTATGGATATCTTCATTTGGATAGTTATGGCTCTAGGGCCATATCTTCATTTAATAAGATATGCCTTTAGGGTCATATCTTCAAAGAGCCATTAGGTAAATATGGCTCTCTAACCGTTTCTTCATGTGATAAGATATGGCTATGGGGCCATATCCTCACCCATGGCCATATCCTCATTTGATAAGATATTGCCTTAGGACCATATATATTCACTTGATAAGATATGACCCTAGGGCCATATCTGCCTTTCTATGACTTAATGGTAATGCACTTCAATGTGCTTTAAGCGAGCATGAAAAACTGGATTCCTTACTGCCAATGCACTCTGATTGTTAGTGTAGATAGGAGTGGAGGACTACCATCCCACATGTGATCTGCCGATAGGTGTCTGAGCTATGCACATTCAACTATAGTTGTAAATGCTACCATGTACTTAGCCTCACAGTTAGAATTAGCTACTATAGGATGTTTCTTGCTAAGCCATGATATGCATGATCCACCAAGGAGAAAATAGTTACCACTAGTGGACACTCTTATGTTGTAAAATAACCAACCCAATCGTGCTATATGTAAAAGCATGCAAGGAAGATGACGAGCCTCTATCGTAGAGGGGACCCGATGTCTAAGTACCTTTGAGATAGTGAAAGACACGTTTCACAACTTACTAATGCTTTGTGTCGGGGCTATGTATAAATCTGCTCAATTGAGGAAACCAAAACTAAATATCCAACCAAGTATTACACAAGTAAAATAGCATCCCATAGGCTGTTAATAAAGAGAGACATCAAATGGTTCTCCAGCATCCTCCAACAAAAAAAAAGAATCTAGTTTCTATATGTTTTTCAATCCTCAAACAAGACCTCTGAAGAAGCTATCCAATATACTTAAACTGATGCATGATAAGAGCCCCTCAACTAAAACAAACTGTATGCTCAGATAATAGTGCAAAATCCCTAGATCAATCACATCAAATGGGCACTACAAGTAGGCCTTGAGGGTTGAAATTTTCTCCTCATTAGGACCAACATAAGCATATCATCTACATAAAGTACGAGAATAATCAAATCCTAACCAATTTTGCGAACATAAAGTGTGCTCTCTATCAGACTATTATTGAAACTAAAAGCAATCAAGTGAGCATGAATTTTTTGGTATCATACCTGTGGTGCCTATTTTATACCATACAAGGCCTTACTCAAATGGCATACCTTGCCCTCTGAACCCTTCTAAACAAAACCTAGAGGTCTAGTGACATAGACTTCTTCCTATAAATCCCCATTCAAAATAGGTATTTTGACATCTAACTTGCTAATCAAAGTGTGCTACTATTGCAATGACAATGTATGGTATGTGAAGTGGGTGCAAAGTTTTCTTCATAGTCAATCCCTTGTCTTTGGGCATAACCCTTTGTCAGAGAAGGTTAGCAATGAAACTTGTGTCAATCATTTTTAAATTTGTATTAATCACTGTTTTCAGAACCCTAATCCACTTTACTATTTGATTTCTTGAAGTTCTTTATCTTCTTGATCTTGATTTCTTGACATTTTCTTGATTTTCAAAATTAGGGTTTACAAAAATTTCAGTAACTAGTATTGAGTGATTTCTTAATTAGGGCACATACTTTTTCAGAGATTAATCCTTAGAGTCCTTATTCTTCAAGATTGAAACCCTAGATTGCCAGATCTTTGAGTTCTTAAAGGAATATTGTAAGGAGAATGTTGATGTGCAGCTTCTTGGTGCAGTTTCAAGACGTGTAAAGAAATTTTCACATTGTTGTGTAAGATTTGGTGTAGAAATTTCAGATTACTGTGCAGCATATCTATCACATCACATCTCATTCTCATCCATTTACATCACATCACATCCTTTCACATATCATCACATCTCATTCTCATCCATTTACATCACATCACATCCTTTCACATATCATCACATTCACATCCACATCCATTTACATTCACATCCACATCCACATCCATTTACATCACATCACATCCCATCCACATCTCATCACATCCACATTCACATCCCATCCACATCCACATCTATTTACATCACATCACATCTCCTCCACATCTCATAAAATCCACTCACATCTTATCACATCGCATTCACATCTCGTTCACATTTTAGAGGGTGCAGGCTTTGGCAGGACCTTAAAACAACAAAGTGGCAAAGTCTTTTGCCATTCTTACTCTTCATCAGCAAGGTTGACAAGTTTGAGGCCATTGATAAGTTTCTCACAAAAAATGTATTCATCTCAAGCTCTAGTGGCCAAAATAGAGAATTCATCGACAAAGGCTTTATTGACGGTCTCATCTCATAGGGTTTTGTCCTGAACAGAGCTATGCTGTAGAGATATATTGTGGTGGAGTTGTGCTAGAGGAGAGCTTGCTAAAGAAGAGACGATGTATTGCTTTATGCAAAGATGATTTGGAAGCGATGGCATTAGAATCAAAGTGCTCTGCTCTTTTAGACGGTCACCCGTCCTTGCAAGAGTGGTGTGGTGCAAGTGGCGGCACAAAGGCGATCACAAAACTACCATCTAATTTGCATTTGATTTGTATTTAAGCTTATACACCCATGTAGTGCCGAATGGCACACTTGCCTATGGGTGTCATATAACTCCCATGTGCCATTGTTACGAATGGAATTGATTTTCGATTGTATGGAAAAAACATCCAATGCTTACTTTTTGAAGCATCTTCAAAAGAAACAGGCTCCTCATTACATGTTGCAGCTAAGAGTGCCTGATCAACAAAACAACCATGTGCATGGTGATGAGTAGTTGATCTTGTTCTACCAGTTAGAGGAGTAGATAATTTGTAATTTGACAAAGTTTCTAACAACCATTTTGGGGCTACTTTGTCCTCCGTGATAGTAGCTTGCTCTTTGGCAACACTACATGATCAACATCTGCCTATTCAATGGGCTGAAACTAAGGCTGACAATTTTGGTGTGTTTGAGCCTCAATAAGCTGATTCACATGGTCAGAATCCGATGCACCACTTTGGAAAAAAGAATCAAACACATCCTTTGAATCCACAACGGGTTGTTATTTTCATTCCAACAAGGGTTGCACTAGATTATTCATCAATACCACATCCCAACTGACTATCATCTTTCTCTTCACATAGGAAGGGTATCCTTTGCTTTTCAAACTATATCCCATAAGCATGCATTTCATGGCTTGTCCTAAAGCATATGTCCTATTACAATGGCATAAGAGCATATGCTAAACAAACAAGCACATGCATATGAGTCACCACTGGCTTCCTTCCCATTCCAAGCCTCATACGGCATCATGGTGTTCAAATCTTTGGTGGAGCATTTGTTTAAAACATAAGCTAAACATATGATTACCTCCATCCAAAATTTATGAGGTAGGTTCTTACCTTCAACCATGCAACGTGCCATCTGGAGCATTTGTTTAAAACATAAGCTACACATATGATTACCTTCATCCAAAATTTTTGATGCAAGTTCTTACCTTCAACCATGCAACGTGCCATCTCCATAAGAGACCTGTCCTTGCATTTGGCCACACCATTTTGTTGAGGTGTGTATGACACTGTACATAGGTGTATAATACCCCTCTCTTTTAAGAATGCATTGAACTCATGTGACATGTACTCCCCCCTGGATCTCTGTGCAAAGTGTTAGAAGCTTATGACCACTGGAATTTTCAGCCATGGCCAAAAAAACTTTAAAATATGCAAAAACCTCTCATTTATTCTTCAATGGATACATCGAAATGTGGCTTGTAACATCATCAATGAAGGTAACAAAGTATAGATAGCCCCCCATAGGACCGCTGAAATTTTCAGCCATGGAAAAGAAAACTTTAAAGCATGCCAAAACCTCTCATTTTTTCTTCCATGGATACACCAAAGTGTGGAATGTAACATCATCAATCAAGGTAACAAAGTATAGATAGGATGATCGCATACATCAATGTGGGCAAGCTACAATTTACAAGTAGATCCTTGGGAAATGAGGCACATTCAAGTATGCATCCTTCACATACATGTTTTACATGCACTTTAAGTGATGGCAAGTCATGCACCATGCCATGCCTTTTGAGGCAAAGTAAACTGTTAAAGTTCAGATGACCAAACCGAGCTTGCCATAACTCAGTGTCACTCATAACTTTAGGGTCAACCAAAGCATCTTCTAATGCACTCCTCTCATAGACATCTAGCTTATACAACTCGTGGCATAATGTACCATTAATGACAACAATGATATCCCCTTCGCATCATGCACTGTGCATCAGTCATCCACATAATGTACCAATAATGACCGATATCCCCTTTGCATAATGTACTAGTAATGACAACTATATCCCCTTTGCATGCATTGTGCATCAGTCATTCACATAATGTACCAATAATGATAATGATATCCTTTTTGCATGCATTGTGCACATCAATCATCCATAAACTACCCAACAAATATTTCTTGTGAATTAGCGAAACTGAAATAAGGTTTTTCTTAATGCTAGGTATATACAAAACATCCTTGAGAGCAATGACATCTCCATTCACTGTGATAAGAAAAATTTCTTAATGAGGTTTATTTTAATGCTAGGTATATGCAAAACATCTTTGAGAATTTTTCTAATGCTAGGTATATACAAAACATCCTTGATAATTTCTTAATAAGGTTTTTCTTAATGCTAGGTATATACAAAACATCCTTGAAATTTTCTTAATGATGTTTTTCTTAATGCTAGGTATATACAAAACATCCTTGAGAATTTCTTAATGAGGTTTTTCTTAATGCTAGGTAATACAAAACATCTCCATTCACACTGCAACAAGCAAAATTTGATCAATGCCTTTGATTGTTGGCACACATGATAGTGCCCCCCTTAGGTGCATCCTATAAAGAGACAAAAAACCCTCTGCTGCATGAGGTAATGTGCTTAGAAGCATGACTGTCAAAGTACCAAGCATGGTTGGATTCTGCCCATTGACATGCATTCTGTATGCTTTGAGGGATCATAAGTACATGTGACCACCACAGATGCCCAATTAAATTGAGCTATGTTTGCCGGCTCAACCTTCGCAACACCTAGCATGCTATATTGGTTCTTTTTCTTTTTGCTTTCAATGAGTTTTGACATTCTTTGATGAGGTGTCTAGGCTTCAGACAATAGTTACACTGAGCTTCTTCTTCTTCTTATCCTTATCCTTGGTTGAGGCTGAGGCGGCTGAGGCTGAGTCAAATGAAGCGGCCTTACCCTTAGGCTTGGCAACTAGATTTTCTCACTTGCCCTTACCTTTATGTGAGGTAGCGAAAGCTTGATCTCTCCAAAAATCATGCCTGACCAGCTCACCCCCACCAAGACTGTTTCTCCAATAAGGACACTAACTCACCAAAGGAGGAGTACAAGTTGGTGTGGATACAAGAGAATTGTCGAGAATGATCTCATCTATGTCTTTGATCCTGGTAGAGCTCTACAATATCAAGAAACAAGAGCATGAGTTGATGAGGGATTATGTCGCTCGACTTAAACATGTAAACTCTTAGTGTAAGCGTCAAGAGAGCCTATGAATAGTTATTACTCTGGTCCTTCGAAAGGGAGTGCAAGACCCAAGAATGCATAACTATCTGTGCTTCTCAAGACCAACCACATTGGATGCATGTTGCAAATTGGCCATTGAATAACATGTTAGAATTACCCTAGCCAAACAAGACTTCATCTTTTGTTGCGTGGCACACAATGACAATGGGTGACAACCAGTCTGTGTGCTCAATCTCATAATTTAGCATTGTCAATTTTTTCATTTACAATTGTTGAGTACTTTTGGCCCTTTGCTTGGATAGACATGATCCTTCAATGATGTAATGGTGTGGTTGAGAGGAAGAACAAATCTCTCCTCAAGATGGCACATTCCATGGTAAAAGACCGGGATTTGCCTCATGTTTTCTGGTTGGAGGCAGTTATGCGCTAAATAGATGCCCTACCAAGGCCTTGTGCAACTTGGAATGGCAAGAAGCCCTCTATGGTTGACTTTTGTCTTTTTTGATTATCTTACTTATGCTCTTGTGCTTGAGCAACAACAATACAATAAGTTGGATGATAAGGCGGTAAAATACATTTTTGTCGGGTACAGCTCAGAAAGCAAATGGTATATACCATTTGGGCACAAAATGGATTTTGGTGATTAGAGATGTCTTCATTGAGAACTCAATTTAGCCCATGTTTTTTCCCAAAAACAACAAAATGTATGCCGAGAATTCATGCCAACTTTGCCTCCTATTGAACCTTGGCCCAAAACAACAAAGTTTGAATTTTTATGGGCAAAGCCTGTTGATTGCGCATGAAGAAAACTTTTCCACTTTCTTATTTGTTTACCTTACTTCCAATCGATTCCTGACTTACACAAGAATAACTATCAGATGCATGGACTTGAAAGAAGGAGATTCTAAAGATCCTCAACTTGTAGGTCGACGCCGTAGGTGCTTTTTAAAGTCTTATTGACTTAACGATCATCATCAAGCTAACAATCAGAGAATGTTTCTGTTAACGTCATCATTAGAAAATGATGATATATGCCTCCCACGACACTTGATGAGAGGGGAATGTGTCTTGGGAGGCCCTTTGGAAAGTGGAGAGCGACATTAGGGACCAAGAGGAGAATGTGGGCGGGCGCTCATGTGAAGCAGGCCCAACAAAAACCATACCATTTGTTCAGCATGGACCACCTAAGGAATGCCTCATGGGGTATACCTTAAGTTAGGGACCAGGATGAGGATGTGGGCGGGCGCTCGTGTGAAGCAGGCGCACAACAAAAACCATACCATTTGTTCAACAGAGATGGACCTTGTGACTATGTGACACACCATGTTTAAATAGGGATCTATGCCTCCGGGGACATACACCAACGGTAGAAGTGATAGAGGAATCCACCCTAGTGGCATCTATAATTCAGCACCCTCTCTATCTCTTTCTCTCTCTCAATTAAAAATAAAAAAGGATGCAGAAGACTGCAAGATTTAAAAAGCAGCGTTCTGTTTTCTCAATTCATTGAAGAGCTCTTTGCAATTCGACTGTTTTTGCACGTGCTTTCTGCACCTCACGCCCATGGTCAGGTCAGCTCCCGAATACCTTTGTTTAATCTAGGGTTTTGACAGATTTTAGGTTTTAACAGGTTCCAGCGTTTTGAAAGTCTATGCCTTCTAGGGTTTTTGATGCTTTCTAGAGTTTCTGGTGCTTTCCAGGGTTTCTGATTATTCCTAGGGATATGGAATGAAATCGCAGCTAGTCTGCATGCTCTGATGATGCATGGATTTCCTTGACGTAGAAAATTACCCTTCTTAGGGTTTTTCCTTGACTTAATCAGATTAGATTTGTTCTTGTGGTGCCCATGGGTCGGTGAAATTGGATGCCTTGATCATGACAAGGTGTTTTTTTTCTGTTTTGGTTGTGTCTGCAGTCAAGTGTTGTTAGCAATTCTGCAGCACTGTGGATGAAGGATTTCTTCTTGTCAGCCTCTGTCTAGTGCGCTGGACTCTTCACAGTGCAGCTCAGATGTTGGGACAGTCAGGACAAGCTGCACTAGGATGTCGTTTCTCTTGCTAGCTAAGGAAAGCTATTTGGCTTATGTTCCTCTATGTAGTGTTTAGATCCGGGGTCATTTGATATCTTAAAGAACTCTCAGGACATTTGGTTGCTGTAGCTGCTGCTGCTGGCTGGTGGGTTTTGACTTGAATGGCAGTTCCAAATGCCCTTACAAATCATCAGTATCAGGACCAAAAAGTAGGGCAGCATCGGGATGGCCAGACAGGACAGAAGAGAGTTCATATCTATGAAAGCTGGCCCAGTCCACGAGGCGGTGTCTGATGACTCCTCCAGCTTGTATCACAAGCCGACGGGTGTGAATGCACAATCTTGGGCAGACAAACGGAGAACGGAAGAATATTACAAATCAGATTTTCGAGCAGGAATGTCATCTAGTTCTGCGAAGGGACTCATGAGAATTCCCACAGGGAAGATGACGAAAGAGGAACGAAGGGACCTCCGGAAGATGCTGAAAGTGCAGCTGAACAAAGTACAGGGGTTATCTTCAAAGCTTAAAGCTAGAGAATTGCAACTCAGGCAGTCTCAATCAGCAGAGATGTATCCATCCACAAGTGATGCAGAGTTGTCCAGAAATGATGCCAGAAGCGGTTGTGGCAAGGGAATCACCTCTACAGATAGTCCACATGATGGGGGTCTGCATAAGCAGCAGTTCATCACAAAGAGTCACAGCATTCCTACAGATCATTCAGGCACAGAAGGTGCAACAGAATGCCCTCAGCTACCTCCAGCTTCTCCTCGGTACAGTCCACACGTATCTAAGCAGCAATCTTACACAGAAAATGGTGGCACTCTAACTGATACCGAGTTCTCACACAGCAGGTGCACCCCGAGCACCCACCATCAGATGTACAACTTGGCAGGGAGTGACAAGATGTTGCCGCCTGTGAATTCAAACCTCAAGCATCCAGGCATTGCTACTAAGCGTGTAGCTTCAAGTGCAGATGAGAGACACATTGAAAGCAAGCTCCTGGGAGTGCCACACAAAAAGCATTCAGAGATTATGTCACAATGTAGTGGCATTCTCAAAAAACTGATGGGGCATAGAGATGGTTGGGTGTTCAATGAGCCTGTTGATGCAGTGGCACTTGGCCTTTCGGATTATCACAGGGTTGTAGAGAAACCTATGGATCTTGGGACCATCAAATCAAAGCTGGATAAGAAACAGTACAACTCAGCAAAACAATTTGCCAGTGATGTAAGGTTGACCTTTCATAATGCAATGATGTACAATCCAGAAAGGCATGATGTGTATAAGATGGCGGATGGGCTGCTACGTCTCTTTGAGGAAAACTGGAGAGCTGTGAGGGAGAAGCTAGAGTGTGGAGCTGATGAAGGGGAGGTAGAGGGGTTGAGTCAGGCACCTGGGTTGCCTGCTGCAATTCAAGGCAAAAAGATGGTTCTTGATAACAGTGGTCATGTGACTAAATCTAAAGCCATAGGTAAACCCCAATCTCCATCGAAACCTAAGCCCAGTGCCAGGCCTGCAGTCAGCAGTGAGCCAAAGAGAAACATGAGTTATCAGGAGAAGGCAAACTTAGTTGGAAGTCTCCAGCTACTTCCTGTGCAAATGCAGGATGATGTGATAAGGTTGATGAAGGAAAGAAATCCAGCTTTGGATCAGAAGGTTGATGAAATGGAGGTGGACATAGATTCATTCGATAATGAGACACTGTGGGAATTGGATCAGTATGTGAAGAACTGCCTCAGAACTGCTAACACAAACAAAAAAGTGGTTGTACAGAAGAGCCAGGTATGTCCTCAATTTAGTTGTTATGTAGTGTGTAAATGATTATTTGTAAGAGTTGATTGGTTTGCTTGAAACATCTGTGATAGTTCACCTTTTTCGGCATGTTGTGCTGCAGCCCATGGGAAGCAGTGGAGCTCAAAATGCAAGCAAGAAACGGAAAGGTATCATCTGTCTCAGAAATTAAATAAAAGATTCTGCAATGCTGAGTGGAGTGTTTTTAAGGACAAAGCTCTCTGTGCACGTGCACGTGCGCGTGCACGCGCGCATGTAACATGCACGCACAATTCAACACTTTGTACAAGAATCAGTTCCGTGCAAAGGACACCTTCTTATTTGAAAGAGCCAGTACCAAAGTATGCCATCTGCACCATGGCTGCCATTCACCTAGGCTCTTGTGATGTAATATAGGATGTTGGTATGGGGGATGCGAGTCACAGAGGGTTGCCAGCTCGGGGTGTGAGAGATAGCAGAACATCTAACTGGGGTGTCCTGTCTATGGTTCTGTCTGCACACGCTTTGCTCACCTCTTTGAGACTTGAGGATTTTTGGTGGGTGTGTGTGTGTGTGTGTGTGTGTGTGGGGGGGGGGGGGGGGGGGGGGGAATTCCGTGCTTTTCCTTTAAAACACCCTTGCCATTGTGAGGAGGTGGTCTGTTGGTGCACATTCAGTTAGGTCTTAACACCTAATCATAGTCTTTTTTAGAACTCGGACTGATTTCTGTGTGTTTGATTTGGTTCGCATTGGTTGCACTGGACCTCAGAAGACATTAGTAGAATCTCTCTCTCTCTCTCTCTCACACACCATTTGGGAAAGGCAAAATGGGTCCAAATATGTTCATGACACTCCACAAATTAGCCCTTTATACAAAAATCAGTTTCTTGCTGAGAGAGAACAGAGAACTCTTGGCTGGGTATTCGACAGAACCAATTTCACTGTATGCCAGTTGCTACCCTTCGCCTAGCCTCCCATTACATGGACGTTGGTGTGGAAGATCCAAGTCACATAGCTCCCTTGGGGTGCAAGAAGGGACAGCAACATACCTTGCTGGATTTCCCTGCCTATGATTCCATCCATGTACGCTTCCCTCATAGATATGCTTTTGGTGTGCAGGTGAACATCAAGAAGACGACCCTGACATTGTAGATGATGTGCCCAAGTCAAGTCCTCATGCAGTTGTGGCCCGCAGGCATACAGGCGTTGGAAACAGGTCATGGAGCAGGTCATGGGGTTCAAGCAGAGAATCAGGATCTTCTAGTGGTCAGTATCCTAGAAAAGAGATGGGAGTTTTAAACAGAGATGCCATGTTGGTGAATCAGCTTATTTTAAGAAGTGTATTGGCGATATTAGAATATTTGTTTTACCAGGATGAAGCCATGTTGGATGGCCAAGTTGTCGGTGCTTGATTACAAAATTGGCAGTTTTTTTCTCTGTTTGGCAGATTCGGACTCTGAAAGCTCTGCGTGAAGTACGATGTACATAGGCAGGATACATCATGTTCGTCTCAGGTTGTGGAGAGCCGTCTCCTTTGATCTGAAGGGTAGCTGTGTTATACTATGCTGTTTGTATTATGCATCTCTCTAATATACCTTTTGTATATCTTTCCCCCCCTTGTGCGAGTGGCATGCTCACATAATTTTGTTACTCCGTGTTGCAGATTTGCAGATTTCATGTATTTAGTGGCAGCTGGTTAATAAGGTCCATTACTCTCAACCAGTCTGGAGACTTTGCCTCCAACCCAGAGTCCAGATTAAGTTCTGTTCCATTACCTTTGATGTTACTGGAAGAGATTTAGGCTTATATTGTGGAATGCAGGTGAGCCAATCCCTTTGTCCGTTGCACAGATATACCTGTGCATGTAGCATGACATGCAGAAGCTGCGTGGCACACTCTTTTGGCAAACATCTATTATGTACTATACAGAATGCGAATGCATAGCTGTTCTTCAAGCTCTTATGTAGATCGTGTTTTACCCAGTGAAGTTCTAATTCTAGATTCTCTCTGCGCTTGTACATAATATTATGTGCAAGTGTTACAGTGCATCGTGTTCATGGAGAACAACTTTTGAGTGCCCTGTGTGCAAGCTGTGTACCATAGTATGGTTGATTGCAAAAGCTTTTATTCTCCCTTGCATCAGATTCTGAGACCTTGTGTGCTTTTTTGACATAGTTGTCAATTTGCTAATATGTATTTTACAACATAGTATGCATCAATGCATCACGGGAGCATGCCATGTGTCATCAAATCCACAACATCATGAATTACTTGTTGCTTTTGCTTATGCTTTAAAAAAAGGTTTTAACATAATACCAAACCATTAATCATGTAAACAAAAGCACAATAAATGAGGATTCTGCCAGTGGCTAGAAGCACTAGCTTGTCAAGAATGGCCTTCCAAACATCCAGTCACAACTTCTTTTGGAGCCCGGAGGTGTGCTAGAAGTATCATATCCATGATCATAGCACCCTGAAGTTTCTGTGTGCAGTTTAGTAGCTGGTACATTTTCAATTAGGATTTTGGTCTATTCTTAATGCAAATTCTAGTTAATGTTTGGCTTTGTTGCTAAAACTGCACTTCAAACAAAAAACATCATCTTGACCTAACTAGAATTTTAAAGTATGGATGTCCAAGATCCTTGCAAATTGACCCTGATTGACTATCGCTTGATACCGTAAAATGACGGCCATACATGTGAAACCATGCAAATCATCATGATATGTATACTATACATTACTTGCTACTCAGAATATATACGTTTCTCTATAAAGCTAAAAAGCGATAAGTGAACTAAGGTACAGATTGACCAGCTGATGTGTGATACTTGTCATTTGACATGCTTGAAATGAAGGACAGACTTGTGTCTATCAAGTCATGGCATCATTTGATGTGCACAAGAGTCAAGTGACATCCAGCAACACCCTTAAGCATTAAGCCTTATCCCATGTGATGAATAGTAAAATAGTGTCTAAACCTCTTAAACTTCACTCAAACCCAGGTAAAGCTTTGGTGATTGTCTGCCACTTTGACTGTATGTAAAGAAGGATTAATGAACCATGTAACAATTGCACTACCTCTACCAATGGACTGCTAAGGTAACTGTTTTGTTAGTAGTTAACAAGCAAAGCATGTAAGGTGATGTACTGTTGGAGGTGGCTGTTAAGTTTTCTTTTTTGGGGGGGGTGTGTTCGATTTCAAAATTTTGCTATTATTTTAATTAGCAAAATGTATAAGGTGCCTTTTTGAGTAGTTGTGGGCATGGGTGTCGAAGTTTGTGCCCTTTTGGATATCACGTTGGCTGATTTACAATGGTTTCACATGGAGTTAATGTTATTATTGTGAACTAAAGGTTCATAAGGTCGCATGGGTCAAGATTACTGGGTTTATTTTATGGTTATGGGCTAAGGTCTATGTGTACTTAAAATATTGTCACCTTGGAGTAGGGTGGTGTAAGGCAACAATATTGTTGCCTTGGAGTAGGGGAGTTGTGCATTCCTCTTTTTAGGAGGTTTGATATAATGATATGTTAAGCTCTATTTTTTATGGTAAATATAGGCTCGCTTTGGAAGCAAGCAGGATTCAACTACAAGTTCAATTTCAAAGATCAATTGGCCAACTAGCTACAAGTTCAATTTGGAAGATCAATTGGCCAATTCGTTATTTGTTACTTGTATAGGGTTCACCATGTAAGCAGATTGAGGTTTGTATTTCATAAGTTGATGAAGATTGAATGAACTATATGGAGGGAGATGGTTGTAGATGATTTTGTTGCACTTGAGTGCATACTCCTACAAGAATCCTTACCCATTTTGATCTTAACATAGCATGTTATCTTTCAAGGAGGATTCAGCTACGAGTTCATTGACTTTTTAGTTGTATAATTGCTCTTTGATCAAAAAAGCTAAATGGACAACACCATAGCTCATCACCCAAGCTAAAAATTATCCAACCAAACTTAGTTGGTAAAATTATCAAACCAATTGGTTAACTCACTACATCAATCGAGCAAGATGTAAGATAGTTTTGAAGTCCCTTGTAGCAAAGAATCCTTATCAAAGAGGCATTGCAAAAGATATGGTCATTTGAAAGCATCAATGTCCATATTACTAATGCTTACTATCTTAATATTGAGCTAATAAATTTTGGAGACATTATGGTTTTGACTACTATCTAGAGATTCTTTTCCACTTTAAATGTCTGATAGGTGGCACTTCCCAAAGGAAGCTCCTTGGCCAATATACCCCATCTAGAGATTCTTTTCAACTTTAAATGTCTAATAGGTGGCACTTCCCAAATGAAACTGCTATACCCCATCTAAGGATTATAAGAGCTTGCCTTGCAATCTTTTCTTCTCATAAGGCTCAATTGGTTAAGTTCCATGACCAATTTTGCTTAAGACGAGATCCTTTTTATGATCACTCTCCCTCAAGTAGAGTTAGGGATTTTACTTTAGCTAAATCCATAGTTGAGTTAACTTGAGAATTAAGTGCTCTTTCGCATGCGGGTATGCCCCCATGCATTGTCCACATGCATTCATGAATTTAGGACCGACTTAAAAGCACTCAAACTTAAGTTAAATTAGATATCTAGAGAATTCAAAATCAATTTTTCCTATGCTACTTTTTGTAGATCATGCATTAAATGATAATTTTTGGTATACAAGTTAGCTTTGGTTCATACCACTCAATTAAAAAAGATATTAAGGAAATATAGTAAGTAACCACAAGAAAAGCATGAATTTTGATAATACCTCCATTACATCAAACATAAAGATCCAATTCCAGTTAAAAGAGTTTATGTTAAACATCGTGCTAAATATCCAATCCAGATGGTAACCATTAAAAAGAATTTATGCCAAATGTAAATAACTTCCATTAAGCCAAACATTACATCAACATTGTCCCATGCCAAACTCTTGTCAAAAAATTTCACCACATAAGTGTAGTTATTCATGCATATTTAGTTCTTAGAATTGGGACCTCGAACAAGGTGATACGTATTTTCCTTCTTGGGAGGTTGTAGCACCATGCAATGTAGCATCATGAAATTCTTGTCATTTTGTGACTAGGATAAGTACACCTAAAGCATAGTCTATTCACTTGTGCTTCTATGGCTGCCTTTGTAGTCTCAATGACGATGTTGGTGCAAGAGCACTGCAGCTAACTCATCAAAAGTAAGGGCATTGGGTTTACCCTTGATCATGAGCTATACCACATAGTTATTTGTTAAATTAGAATCGAACAACCTCTTGCAAGTATCTCCCCTAACGTTAGTGGCTTCGTCTTCCTTCATGGATATTTATGGATTTCATAATAATAAAAGCCCAAGGAGCGACAAATAGCATACCTTTATAAAATTGGGCTTGAGGTTAGAAATAACATATGTTCATGCAATTAAGGCTGCAAATTGCACCCACATATGTGCATATGAATCACGCCCCAATTTTTAAAAAAAAATGGGCGGTGAATAAAATAGCAAAAGGTTGTCACACGGTCAAGTAAATAATGAAGCTTTGTTTGATACCATAAACAATAATATACGCACTCTATGTGCGTGCCTTTATCAGGTTGCTACAACATCGTAGTTGTGGCTCTATCATAGTGCTCATCACCTATTACTCATAAATGTCAACCATGTGAGTCAATTGGACTCCTCACAATCAATCCCAACAAAACAGGCACAAACAGTCAATTGGACTCCTCACAATCAATCCCAACAAAACAGGCACAAACATAAACACCAATAACACTAGCTCAATATGTAACATGAAATCATCTACAATACCAATAACACTATCATGGTAACACTATTGTAGCCTCAAATATGTATACACTAATAACACTACCCCATCGAGATTTAATATGACATCACCCACCATGATACCAACAACTCTCAGCATGGTGGTGCAATGGTATCTCAAGCATCCCCAATCTACCATAGAAGGCTTACCTCTTGCTTTAATTGTACTTTAAATTTGCTTATATGAGCAGATAAGGTCCGGACAAGTGCAAAAGAATCACTTAGGCATCCACCGAGCATCTTCTACAGATGGTTCTTCCTGTGCGTGTGGTGGTGTGTAGGTGAGTGATCAATGGTTTTGTCATGTTCAAGTACTTCCTACCCTCAAAGTTTCTAGTAAACTCATAACCAACCTCTATTCTATGTGGTAGGCATCACCAAGGCTTTCTATAGGTAATCTCTAATGGTGCTCTATTACTAACTGTGCATTATTATAAGCAAAATGGAGAAGGTGAATGTATTTGTTCCAAAGTTTAGGTTAGAATAATACATAAGCTCTAACTAAGTTTGGGGTCATGCTATTAGTAACTTTTGTTAGTCCATTTAACTATGGATGGAGTGCAGTCATGAAGTCCAACTTAGTGCCTAAGTTCCCAAAGGGTAGCCCAAAAAGGACTGCAAAACTTAGAATCACGATCAGACACGATGACTTGAGGTAAACCATGATGCGCACAAATGTCTACTTGATGAATAAATGTGCATTTGGTTGTGATGTCAATGTCTTTTTGTATTGTTATAACTAAAGTTGTCCACTATAGTATAAATCATGTCATTGACACCACAGTAGAAAGTCGGTAATGAAGTCCATTGATGTCTATTCACATAGTTCATTTGGTATGGGTAACGACGTCAATATGCTTGGAGTCTTGCCCTTGTAGTTTTTAATGTTTTGATAAGTCAAGCACTCGACAAAAAATCTAGCTACATCCTATTTCATCATCATAGGCCAATAGAACTCTCTAGCCACATCATATAATGTAGAGGATAATCCTATGACCCATACAAGGAGGTTGATGCATCTGGTGTCATGTGATGCATAATCTTTTTTGGAAGATAAGATATCCTTCATTATATGAGTAGTCACCATTAAGAATCCAACTATTATCTTTCATTGTGGCCCAAATATCAAAAAAAATTGGATCTTGCTCATAAGATTCCTTCATGGACTTGATGCTTTATTCTTCTCCTTAGAGCATCACCACTATGTTTTCTTTGCCAGGCTGGTATTATATCATGGGGGATGAAAGATCTATATAAAAGATGCCCATTTAATATGTTTGTCTTTAAAAAAAGGTTGAGAAAGAAAGTGTTTTAACATTTTTTTGATCCACTTTAATAAGGAATTTGGAACCGTCTTAATGAGAAATGCAAAACGATAAGGTAATGTTTCCAAATTCTAAGATCATGTATCATAACATTCAACTCCTTGTCATATGTAATATATTTTCTCCTTGTTATGGTTTTAACTTGCAACTCTCATAAGCTATGGGATGTCCGTCTTACATGAGAATTGCCCCAATCCCAAACACTAGCATCGGTCTCACAACTACAAAGCATGGTCTAATGAAATCAGATAGTTATAACATAGGTGAATGAGTAAGAGCTTCTGTGAAAGATAGAAAGGATCTATCATATCTATTGGTCGAAAGGAATTACTTAGATTTCTTTATGAGCTTAGTGTAATGTATGCAAACTCCCTATAGTAGCTACATAATCCAAAATGATCATAACTAATGCATTTCATGAGCTGTAGGCCAAGACAATGATTTGGATCTTCTTTAAATCAACTTGAATACCATCGACTAAAAAAATGTAGCCCAAGTACTCAATTTTATCTCAAAATGAACTACTCTTCTTTGGGTTGAGATAGTGTTGGTTTTCTTTCAAAAGTGAGAATATGAGCTTCAGATGTTTCTCATGTTCTTCAATACACTTTCTATATGTCATCAAAAAAATACCACCACAAAGCTTTAATATTTGAGGTATATCCAATTCATCATGCAACTAAAATTCTTAGGAGCATTTGGTTAGTACAAAGGGCATAACAAAAACCCATAATGATTAGACTAAGTTCTAAATGCATCATATATATATATATATATATATACATACATACATACATACTCTTTGGCCATTTCACTTGATGATTGCCATCATTGAAGTCAATCTTGCTAAATACTTTAGCCCCTTTTATTCCAATAAGTCATCAACTCTATAAAGATGTCTCTAATGTATACCTAAAATGATATCTACCCCCTACACTAGTGTTATAAGGAAATCTCTCTTATCTTCATAGGGTTTGATAGATAGGCCTAGACGTTTCACTTCTTATGCAATTATACTCTATGCTAGTGAAAGCTACCTTAATCTTATAGTCTGAGGGTACGAACTTAAGGTTTGCAATCTCAAAGTTCTTCACTATATGAAATCATGCATGATACCATCATCATGCAAAATAATAACATCTTTTCCAGTAGTGGTTTCTTTCATTTTCAAAAGATAATGAGATTTAATGTTACGTTCATAGTTGGAATAGTCAAGCTCAATGTTACCATTTTGCTTGTAAGAATCGACATCCTCAATCATGTGCACCTTTTCCACGTTGTTCTTTCTCTTCTTTGAACAATTTGTAGCAACATGGCCCTCTTTATTGATGAACCATGGAATGACACAAGGCATGAAGTCCTCTTTGTTAGGCTTGGTAGAAGTATCAAGCTTCTTTGCATCATTATTGTTTCTCACCCTTAGGTTTGTCAAAAAAAATTAGAATGAATCCCCATTTTTTAGGTTTTGTCACTTGTTGATTGGGGTTCTTTGACTCTTTGGAAATCCATTCCTCCTCTCACAATTCATGGCTAAAGTATGGAAGTAATAAGAGAATGTGGATGAAACATAATCACTTTAGCTCTAATGTGGGTCTAATAAGTCTAGTCCAACTATGAATTTTCTCTTTTGATCCTTCTCATTGTTATGGTCTGTTATTTCCATCTCCAAGCTTAACCATTCACATAGATATGCATAAACAAGCAACATAACAGTCATGGGGTACTTCCTTGCTTCCAAGATTGGGTCTTTTAAATCCATCGTAGCTTAACATGGTTTCACCCGCTCGGCCTGTCCATAAGTAAGATCTAGTCTATCGTAAGGCAATCAAAATGTGTGTTAATTCTTACCCACTCAAACGGGTAATTATCTTTTGTAAGATGATGCTCGAACATATAAAGTGGACTTACCTTGAGATTATTGTCAAATAGGGTAAGTCTAAGGACTTCAAATGTATACTTGCTTAAGACTAGTAAATAGAGGCTCGACCATTTTTAAGTTTGGCATGCCTAGTGTAAAAACTAGTCACTTGTATGTAAGTTTGGCTTGCCTAGTGTGAAAACTAGTCACTTGCATATAAGTTTGGCTTGCCTAGTGTGAAAACTAGTCACTTGTATATAAGTTTGACATGCCTAGTGTGAAAACTAGTCACTTTTATTACCATACACAATCTTTGAGGCATGTCCAAGCTGAAATCTAGGAGAGGGTGTCGTTTTCTTCAAAACTTGATGTTGTAGGAGTGTTGAGTCCCCAAAAACCCCCAGGGCTATGAGGAATTAAATCGATTTGCACCGAGCTACTCAAGATCTATTTTTTCCCCTTTTTCTCTTAGGCCTATTATTTTCGTTCTGCCGGCCAAATCATGAGCTACTATGCTGATTCTACCTGATAAAGATGGTCGCCTATGATCTACGGAGAGTCTCCAAGTTGAAGCTTAGGTAAATATTAAGTATGTAGAGATCTTTCTCAGCTCCATTGGTAGTGGGTATGGAGAGAAGAGAAAAATGGACTATAAATAACTACTAATTAAGATTAAGCAAACGTGATTAGAGATTAATGCAAGCATGGCTAATGGATCAAAGTTTCTCTAATACCAAATGTTGGAATCATGGAGGCTCAAAGTACACAAGACATTCATGCACGTCAAGAACCTGATGGTGACCGAAGCCCTCATTGTCTAGGCACCTGATGGTGACCGAAGCCCTCATTGTCTAGGCACCTAATTGGGAATTGCCACTCCATGTATTCATGGATGCATTAGATGTGGCAATAGGGAGTGTTCTGATGTAGTAAATGGAGAAAAGGTGGTTCCGTCCAGTGTGGCAGTTCTGCAGATGGCACACCAGAGCACATTTAAGCCGCACTCCTTGGCCACATGGCCGTGATTCTGACATCTCGCACACCAAGTGCCCGATCATCCGACTTCTTGAGGGGTCTTTGCTCCGTTCACTGGACAACTGAGCCATGGAAGCTAGATCCTTGGCTAATTTTCCTGCCTTCTTGCTCTTTGCCTGTGTCTTGAGGTTTTCCTCCTTATTCTCCGATTCTTCGCTGGAATATGAGACATCAGAATCTTCCTCTTCTTCGCTATCCGAAGAATCTAAAGAGTACTTTTTGGACTTGCTCTTGCTTTTCCCTTTGACTACTGGCACACCAACACCCTCTCCGCCCTAAGTGCAATTGATCCAGAGTCAGAGTCGTGAGATCTACACTAGCAATGGCTCTTTTTAGTTGCTTACTCAATCCCTTTATATGAAGTAGAAATTGAGGATCTCTTCTAATGGCCAATTTGCTGCATCCAATCTTCAAAGGAGCTTCCAGAACTTTGTGACATAATCCTCCACAATCAATTTCTTCTGGTTCATCCTAGCTTATCTAGCACATGCACGAATGTCTTGTCCTCTCGAAACCTCTTGAGAAATGCATCTGTGATTGCATCATATGTCGGGAAGTTAGCATACTCATATTGAGCAACCCGGAGTGCTACACTCTTTTATAAGGTCGATACAAAAGTTGCTTTCTTCAAGTTTTGGTCAATCGACCCAGGGACATCCACATGCTAGAAGCTGTCAAAAAGAAGAATGTGGGAATCCGCATCCTCTGAGGATTTCCTAGAGAATTTCGGATACTTTAGCGTGACAATTAGGCGGGGAAGCATGTTGAATTGATGAAATTAAGACAGGGGTGGTGGTGGTGGGAGTGGAAGTGGAAGTGGAAATGGAAGAAGTGGCGAGGGTGGCGGAGGTGGTGGGGTGTTGTTCCCGACTTCTAGTGAAGGACGGATGAGTTATAGACTCTTTGAGGATTCCGAGCTGGATTTAGCAAATCAAAGTACCCACACTACAAATGCACTAAATAGCATTGCTCATGTGCTGTTATGGCTCACCCTAACCCTTCTTGCAAAAAGAGATTACTTGGTGAACCGCAACTGTCTCGTGAGGATCTTTCCAATGGTCGAGCTCGTAACCCTTGAGGTCTCCAAGCTCTACAACTCCTTGAGAAGTAATTCCACCGCGTCCGCGAGCCGTCCACGAGCATTGTCACACCACCGCGTTGCACTACGGGTCCTCGTCCCTCCTCTCATCTCACTTCACTCACACACACTCACTACCATGCATTAGGGAGAGAGATTAGCAAGAGGATTAGCAAGAGCAAGAGTCAATTGCACAATGGGAGAGTATGTTGTATTATGAGAGAAATTCACTTATATACATGGCCATAGTGTTCACACTCACTTAAATTGTGGCTGGCCGGGCACTTTAGGCTCATAAGAGGCCTAATGCTATTACTAGGCTCATAAGAGGCCTAATGCTATTACAATGACTACTCTCATAATATATCCATGAAGTACATCACTTAGGACTTCATCCTATCTTGCTGCCACACGCTCTTGAAGCGAGAATCACCATAAATACTATGTGACACCATTACAGGTGCCCATCCAAGTTGTAGCTTTGGACACTATGGCTTCATATCTTGAATGTATGACCCTTTGGTGTATCACCCATGTTTAGAGGCCCGTATCTCCTAAACCGTATATCTGATGAAGGTGCTCTAGGGCTTATCGAAAAGCTGACATCAAGCTCTTCGACTTTGAACTTGGTTTTCCAAAGTTAAAATTGACTATGTTGGCCTCCAACCAGTAGCCTCAAAATTTGACTTGGAAATCGAGGTAAAGAACAACCCAAAACCCATGAAAAATCATAACAATCCAAAAACGACGAGCCATATTCGGGCTACTTTTTGAGGATCTAAACGACAAAATCACGGACGACTCAGGGAAACAAAGTTGTAGTACTCCAAAAATACTACAACTCCCTCATATAGAGTTTTTCAAAATTCCTTTGGAACACCCTCAAAAACGTGCTGCGAAACAAGGAAAAATTCTCAAAAAAAATTTCATCTTGAGACAGTGATGGAAAATAGGTTTTAGGGCCTCTTCTTCCGTCTTGGAAGTTCCTAGTGTATGCTTTTTCTAGAAAAATATCTCAGAGGTCATTCACGTGCGTATAGCCTAAGCTAATTAGGGCGAACAGACAGCCGTTTGATCCAACGAAGAGTACACCAAGCCTCTTGAGGCTGTATAATGAGATGTGGGAGAATATAAAAAGCAAAAAAAAAACTTTGATTGCTCATTAAGGAGCATTTAGGCACTCTGTCATGGCCACAATAGAGGGATTGCCAGGGATTACACAAGGACTAAACCCAATGGCTGACATCTTCGAGCCATTGAGATCTATGCCACAAATTCACCTCCCAATACCATCGGCCATGCCTATAACAAGCGTGTCATCAAGTTTTACACCCCCCACTTCCATCCCACCAGGCTTTAGTTCCTTACCTAACGTTCCCGCAAATCCTATAAGTACCAACCCTTTCTTGGATGCCCACACCTTGGACATACTGACTAGTCTAGGAAGGGGGTGGCCCAAGGACTCACTGGGTCTCTTCCAACAAGAGCACTCACATATGGCCTTAGTGACTCATATAGAAATACAGCTGTACAAATTTCTAAAATTATGGGCAAATATGACAGAACAACAGACCCTGTTCAATTAATTCAAATATTTGAACAAATATGTGAAGCCTTTGGAAATCCCAACTGCCCCACTAAGGTACATGCGTTAAACTTATGCTTAGAGGGAAAAGCTAGTCGATGGTTCATCACATTGATGTCGGCAATCAAGACCAACTTCAAAACCTTGAAATCAGCCTTTATACATAGCTTTTCATTCAATGTTGTAAAGAAGCAATATGTTTAGATGACAACATGCTAGAATATGATCATGCTACGAGGTGTTCCTCATCTAAACCAAGTGAAGCAATGGTAAAAGAAAGATCGATCTTGAAATTGACATTTCCAGAATTTTATGCAGCCTTGCTTAAAACCTTCCAGAGGCAACATCTCTAAGAGAGGATGAAAACCTTCAAAACCAAACATCCTTAATGCCTCTAAAAGTGAGGAATGAAATGCCTTGTGTTGAGTGCAATCACTACGATCATCCCAATCCTCATTGTGCATACAAGGCACATGTTCTTCTATACTGCATATATTGTAAAACCTTTGACCATGATACTAAAAAGTGTTCCACTTCATCCATAAGGAACTCAAAACCTCCATCTTCCGTGCACCAAACAGAAACAATCCAAAGGGTAAAAACTGCTCAAGGAGCAGTTAATCGGACACTTCAGTGTTTCTATTATCATGGACCTCACAATGTGGCACACTACACAGTTTGGAATACTTCCATGCCCATAGTCACTGACACCTTTGTGACCAATGTGTGAACGATGTGGCATTGATCACATGTTCCAAGATTTCCCAAGACGAGTTACTTTTCAATGCAACTTGTCTCACAAAATACAACTCTTAACATCTTAAGTGTACAAAACGGGCAATTGTCCATGGTACCCTTGAATGTGCTTACACGCTTAAAATCCAAGGCACGAGAAACAATCAAAAGGAACCCAAAACATAATACCTCAACATGGGTAGAAGAACATGCTTCAAAACATAATCCAAAAGAAGGAGCAAAACCTTCTAAAAATAAGAAAAACAAAGGATAACAAACTATCGAAAACCAAGGTCGAATTAAAAGACAAGGAAAAGGAGCCTATAGAGAACATAAACCCAAAAGGGGAAATAAACACAAAAGAGCCAAAAGCTATACATGATGCAGAAGCATCCACCTCAAAGACCACCACACAAACCTCAACACCCATATGTGCGACAAAGGATACAAAAACCCAAAAGAAAATTTGATCTCGTCGCATGGACAAACATAATGAAAAACTAACAATCCAAAGAAAGTTAAAAAATTAAACAAATTCTAGTACATCACTAAGTGAGGATGAAACAAGTTCTTACTCTTCACTTAGTGCACGACATAGACCAATCAAGAAACTAGAACCCACCTAACCACCCCAAATGGATAATGATGATCACATGACATACGCAGAACACAAAAAGCAAGCTCAAGAGAGCATGATTAGCTTGGTTGAATGTCTTACAGGGTCACCGGTTGTGATTGAGTCTCATAATGCCAAACCTAAAACAGCAACCAAAATACAAAGCCTAGAGGAGTACTGCTTTTCCTTTCAAGAGGAAGACATACTCTCTACAGAAGAGTTACTTGGAACAAATTGTACAAACTATACGCTTGAGAAAGCACGAGAGGAATTCGATAATTCCCTTACAAGATTAAAACAACCTCTCAAAACCTCATTTGGAGGAATGCTCTTCTCTCATGATAAAGCTAGCATCACATTAGCACACTTGCACCTTTAAGGGCTCAACCTGAGTTATACCAAGACGTAAAGAACTCCATAAAACAAGACTGTGTGGATTCACAAGTTTCCAAACAGACCTCATTAAGAATTATCAGAGGGCCAAGTGTGCCAGTGTACGCATTGGGTACTCTTGAAAAAGCTAAAAGCCAAAATGAGAATGAAAGTGAATGGGAGTATGAAACAGAAACGGGATGCGAAGCCAAGTCAATAACCAAAACATCCATGGTTCCTTTGGAAGATTCTATCATGGTATGGTTGGATTTTCCTACAAGCAATGATGTTAAGCGCAAACGTGCATTGATTAGCCCTTGAGCTAGTCATAACATTGGTGATAATAGACACTTGGGTGTCATTTGGGACAACCTAAACTCATCCTCCTACAAGCAATAATCTTGCCCAAGGAGCCAAGGGACAAAACATTGAAGTTCCATGTTACTTTAGATACCCTACTCAAACAATCGATGTGCAATATGGAATTTACATTCCATGTTACCCTAGATTCCCTTGAGTATGATGTCATCCTTGGTGGAACTTGGATAAGTGAATCGTTGTATTCACTAGATAAATCCATGCAAATAGTCACCTTTGAACACTCCTGCAGGAAATGTACAATTGCTATACGGGAGGAAGAAACCTTGCAGGAGCTGGAACTTCCAACATATCTTACTGAAAAGATCCCTGGGATTCTAGTTGGATTGGAAATTGTAAATAAAATCACCACAGCTCAAGCACAGCTTTACCCACACCAACACAAGAACACAATCTCATGATCCTCGAGCTATGGGATTTGTTAGGTCAACCAACACTCACGGCACATCCTGAAAGAATTACTTTCATCATCGTCATCATCATCAAAAATTCCCATGAGTCTCAAACTTGCAGCCTCAGTGCGTCAACCAAAGTCAAGGAGGGCCCCAAACCTTCCACACCAACCTAAAAGAAAGCTCCACCAAAACTACCACAATCACAATATCTTAATAGTATCAAAATGTGGGTGGAGAAGTAGCTACTTGTAGCTCAATGCTACTATGAAGGTGCCAATCAAATTTGGGTGCCTCGACAATCAAAACCTCTTCCTCAACGTAGCATGGGGAGGCCAAGGAAGAAGAAGAGTACTCCACAACACCGTCCACAAAAGCCTATGCGACTTCCTCAAAGAACTCCACCAATGCAACAAGTGTGGGTACCAAAAACACTACTGTAGGCACAAGGGTACTACCAAAGAAATACCAAAGCTTGGGTCCCCAAGCGCATCACAAAGACCCCTAAGCTTGCACAAAGAAGAAAGCCTCAGTAGCACCAAGTAGATCGGCCGCCAGTTTATAGTGTTTATCAAAGATGGATGCATCTACCTGTGCTTCAAAAACAAGGATACTATGATGGTAATTCCATCATATCGTTGCCAAAATCGAACAATGTGAAGAAAACCTCACCACCACCAACTTTAACCCCAACAACTTCACCTCCTAAAGTTCGACAAGAATGGAGGCCCAAGCAACGACTCTGGTGCATTCAGCACCAACACAAGAGCTTGTTTATTCAAGCAAACAATCAGCAGTCTTCCCTACTACCTCGCAACATTTAAGCAACAAATTCAGTATCAATACCCGTGTCTGCCAACGGAGACATATGAACGCATCAAGAACAAAATAACAATGCTCTTGTCACCCCTCTGGATGTGAGAAATAAGTGCATAAGATGCTATTGTTTGCAAGTCATGACCTAGATGATCCATAAAATTTATTTAAAAAAACCCTCAAGGTCGAAACCTACAACTTCACCGAATTAGGCCATTTCACGAAATAACCCTTTACGGTCAAAAATCCTGCAATCTCACGAGTTCAAGTTTCTCATGAAATATAGTCTCATGGCTTAAAAACCTGCACTTTCACGATTTAAGCCCCATCATAGATTAAGCCATATCACGCAATCGCCACTATATATTTGTTAAGCTTATTTCTTACTATTCTTTTGGCTAAATTAATGTAGCAGTTTCTCCATGAGTACATATCCATACTCATGCACTAGAGAACATTTGCACCAAAGCCTCACCATCAAACAACTTCCAGGTACATCATCCCTGGATGGGGGTGGATGGGGGGCCATGGCAACAAGCGAAAGCCTGGTCAATGGTACAACCCATCGCCTGGAATTTTCCTTCAAATTACAAATCTCTCCAATGACGCCACCATCTTCACAAGTCAATGATCTTCAATCCTTAGTGAAGATACATATATTAGCCTCGCAAGTCGACGAAATCTTTCAATCCTCACCAACACGTGGCTACTTCAACACAGAGCAGTTCAATAAGAGTCTATGTGACTCTATTCTATTACTTTATGTAAACTGCTTCATAAGAGCACTTAAATATACATAAAAACATAAAAAGCACATGGACAGAAGAAGACAGGAATAGTTCCTTCTCAACAACATTTGACAAGAATCCTGCCACACAAAGGGGCATCATCAAAGGCCAAATTCTTCAAATGGTGAATGTCACTTCAATGAATCAAATGAGGAATTGAGAATCACTATCTCGTTCTGATGATTAAGTCTACGTTCATCCGGATCCTTCTCTCTCTTCTCTCCCATTATTAACATCTCTTAGTGTCCCCCCACTAACAAAAATCAAATAAAACCTTACTGATGATTGCCAAAAACAAAGTGACAAAAAAAGGGCTCACACAAATATAAAAATGAAATCATTCGCACAAAACCCACCACCCCGTTAAGAATTCCCAATACACCATTAACCTATTCATTCATTAACTAGCTTTTCTTATTTCTTCCGGAGGAACATAGACCATTGAACGTCATTCAACATCAATGCCATCGACAAAGCTTGTTCATTCTCCCCACACAAATGGTCTTCAACGCGATCATGTAGACACGATTGCCATCAAAGAAGGGAGAAATGTTAACCCAATTCTAGGGTTAACAAGAGCTACCGCCATTATCTTACATCAAGGAGTCATGGTAGATACACCAAAGGGTCATACATTCAAGATATGAAGCCATAGTGTCCAAAGCTACAACTTGGACGGTAATGGTGTCACGGAGTATTTATGGGGTGATTCTCGCTTCAAGAGCATGTGGCAGCAAGATAGGATGAAGTCCTAAGTGATGTACTTCATAGATATATTATGAGAGTAGTCATTGTAATAGCATTAGACCTCTTATATTAGCCTAAAGTGCCCGGCTTGCTATAATTTAAATGTGTGTGAACACTTATGGCCATGTACATAAGTGAATTTCTCTCATAATACAACATACTCTCCCATTGTGCAATTGAGTCTTGCTCTTGCTAATCCTCTTGCTAATCTCTCTCCCTAATGCATGCTAGTGAGTGTGTGTGAGTGAAGTGAGGTGAGAGGAGGGACGAGGACCCGTAATGCAACGCGGTGGTTTGATAACGTTTCGTGGGAGATGCGGTGGCATTGCTTCTCAAGGAGTTGTAGAGCTTGGAGACCTCAAGGGTTACAAGCTCGGCCAATTAGAAAGAGCCTCATGATAGTTGCGGTTCACCAGGTAATCTCTTTTTGGATGTGTTTCAAGGAGGGTTAGGGTGAGCCATAACACGTGCTGACATGTGCTCTCTTAGACATATAAGGAATGGCGGACTCAAAAGCAAGGAAATTTACACAAACAACAAAACGTGTAAAAATAGTAAGACGCATCATGGTAGCCAAAGTGTTATCGGGTGACCGCTATCCGATAACCTGCTGAGGGTTCTCTGGATATGCGCACAACATACGCCAATATGGTGCCGACCAAATATGCAAACAGTTGTATAACTTAAATCATACGAGACGAAAAGACCATTTACAAGAGATTAAATTGGCGCTTATGTATTAACACATGAAAAATAAAGAGCAGAGACAAATATACACAGTAGACACTTGATTGATTGAAAACTGTGGCTAAAAACCCCAACAGCCATTGTTCGGAAACATTACAAATTTATACTACTAAAGGCACAGTTACAAAAAGAAATTCCCATGCTTTTAGCAACGGCTGAGTTACATCAATCATAGCTAAGACAATGAGTTTATTACAAACACTGACTAGCCACAACAATTGTGTTCCGACCTATCCAGTTGTTTTGTCAGCTTGTCCGGCTGTCCAACCCCCAATATAAGCTCTTCCAAGGATCATGGTGTATGACTCTCTTCTTTGAAAATCCATCACCACAAATGTGTGTGGAAGCTTAGCCTAAACGTCTTAATCTTTGCATCTTAAAGAATGCCCAAAGGATTAGTTATGTTCCTGTTCTCAATAAGCTTAACCATGAGGCTTATGCCTGCAAGGGTAGTGGGTTTCTAGGCCTCCCAGCAATCCTGGGTGATTATGCTAACACCAACATAATTATGAGGCTTATTCTTGGTATTGGGAGTGGATTAACAAATCTAAGGAGGATCAAACATGGTTATAGTCATGGTTAGGTCATGATTAGAAACATGATTAAGAGTGGATTAGGAGATACTAATGAGACATAGCTTGGGCATAATCATGGAAATACACGAGTTGCATTCTTCATTAGCAAGAGCCTCTTATATAGGCAAGTAGTACATGACCACATGACATCACCTATGATGTCTTACAAGCATAAGAGGCCATCTCCCCCATGTGGGTATGCCATCTCCCCCATGTGGGTATGCCATAAATGAGCAATATTCCCTCTAGGCTATATTTGAAGTAGGCGCCCTTTTGAGGATGTGTCTTGAGTAAAGTAATCAAGGTTATATAGCCCCTTTCAACCTTTGAATGGATTTGGGTGATATATCCAACAAACCCTCCTTCAACCAAATCCATGACAATGCTACCTTTATGATGGCAATTCTAGGTTCTAGTTACAACATACAAGAACTAGTTATGATGACCATGCTGGTGCCCGTAGGTCTTATTCCAGTTAGGTTTACAATGCTAGCAATGATGGATGATGCTAGAATACCATAGTAAAGCTTACAATGAGATAGTTATGTTTAAGATGGAGAGGTTTTTAAACATGGTATGGGCTATCCCTTGATTTTACTCAAAAGGCCCATTCTTCTTCGATAAAATTGGCCTCTTCGGAGGCCTCTTCTTGCAGCTCTTCTTTGTCTTGACTTGCGAGAAATGCCTTTTGTGCCTTTTGTTTGAAGAAACAATTTTCTTCAATATGATTGTCCTTGCCGCAGAATCCACAAGTCTTCTTCTTTCCTTTTGTGTCGATGAAGTTCTTCTTCTTGAAGTGTGACTTGTTGTTGGAGAAGTATGCCCCTTCCATTATCCCTATATTCTCTTGCTTCTTCTTGTACTCCTCAAGGAGTGCAACTTCAATGGCTTCTAAAGTAGGATCCGGAAGATTCATGAGAGTTGACACTAAGTGCCCATATTCATCATAAGGCATGCTTTTCAATAAAACTGCAATGGCATCTTCCTCATCTATTGGTGCTCCTATTGTTGCAAGTTGTGACATTAGGCTTTTCATATAATTAAGATGAGAAGGTAAAGACTCAGAAGCTTTCTTTTCAAGTTTAAAGAATTGGATTTTCAGCCCTATCTTGGAATGCTTCCCTTTTGCCCCAAATAATTTCTCTAAGATTTCCCATGCTTCAGCTGAGTTGTTTGCATTAGAGATATGATGTATGTAGTTGTCACTTAGACCTAATGCAATTATGGCAAAAGCTTTCTCATCCCTAGGTAACCATCCTTGTTCACCATCTCTAGTGGTAGGTTTTTTCTCCTTTCCACTAGCAACTCCCCACAGACCTTTCTTCATGAGAATAAATCTTACTCTAACTTGCCAGGTATGAAAGCCTATCCCATTAAACTTATCAACATGAAATGAGGATGTAGACATGATGATAAAGCAAGGTCTTACCACTTGAGTATCCCTCAAGGGCAGTGTCTAATGCTTTTACAAGATTAGATACCTTCACCAAATAGATGAAGGTTATTTATGAAAAATTCAGACCAATCATGCCCTCCTAAAACATTGTTTGCTCTTGAGTTGTAGACATTGTTTCTTACCCGTCTCCTCGGCTTTTTGCTTTTCTTCTTAGGCCTCAAATGTTGAATATTTGATGATTCAGCATCAGATGGTTCAGTCATTGATTAAACAATGATGTAAATTACAACATCATCAACATATAGAAATATCACCACATACATGAAGCTCAACAATTTCTGAAAAATTGTATCACTAGATGTCCTTGAATGAGATAAAAGCCTAAGTCTAAACACCAAATGCCTTTAGCACCTTCAATAGCAATGACTTGAGGCCAGATTAAGCACTAATTACTAGTGATTAAGTGAGTTAATCATTCATGCTTTAACTGTTATCAAATGAGCTTTCTGAGATTATGTCAGACCTGAAGCCACCAAACCACTAAACCATTCAAGAAAATGACTACACAGGCGTGTTTGCAGCTATTGAAAACCCCCAAAGCCAAGGCGAATTAGTGAATCTTGCACTGGTTCAATCGGTGGACTGATTTCCCCCAAAAAAATTGGCGCCGGTTTTGTCTACAATGCTGGCGTCTTTGCGCAAGATCCGCCTAATTCCACCAAGCTGCAGCTTCTTTATGATGTTGAGAATGCATAGCTTGAATCCCGTACGAATTCGTGGAGGCGAGTGTGAGCTGTGGATGCTCCAAGGCAACCCTATATTTCAGGCTATGAAATAGGAAGGGATAAGCTTATGATTAAGCTAATTAAACACTAATGATGAGGCAAATGAGAGGGATGAGGTTGTATTAACGTAGCTCTGATACCAAATCTTGGTATTGGGAGTGGATTAACAAATCTAAGGAGGATCAAACATGGTTATAGTCATGGTTAGGTCATGATTAGAAACATGATTAAGAGTGGATTAGGAGATACTAATGAGACATAGCTTGGGCATAATCATGGAAATACACGAGTTGCATTCTTCATTAGCAAGAGCCTCTTATATAGGCAAGTAGTACATGACCACATGACATCACCTATGATGTCTTACAAGCATAAGAGGCCATCTCCCCCATGTGGGTATGCCATCTCCCCCATGTGGGTATGCCATAAATGAGCAATATTCCCTCTAGGCTATATTTGAAGTAGGCGCCCTTTTGAGGATGTGTCTTGAGTAAAGTAATCAAGGTTATATAGCCCCTTTCAACCTTTGAATGGATTTGGGTGATATATCCAACACTTATGCCTATGCTACAAGAGTGGTGGGATTCCCCAAGCCTCTCACCAATCAATAGGTGATCATGCTGACACCAGCACTCAACCTATATAAGAGACACATATCTAATGGAATTCATGTCTCTCATTTTACTCATTATGCCTTGTTTATGTTAAAATTTTATCATTATGCCTCATGAAGTGGTGGAGGAGAGGGCTCCGTCCACACTATCCTTCAATGAAGAAGTAGACACAAACACCAGTGATGACAGTACCAACTCCATAAGAGGTGGATTCATCACATAATGAAGAAGAGAAGCTTGCTACACCTCATAAGGGGGAATATCCTAAATGGGTGATGTAGCGCTTGAATGGGAAAGCTCTGCTAATAATCACAAAATATCCAGCAAACTGTTCACACAAATCTAAGAGAATAAAGGAGCAAAAGAGGGACTCAACTCACATTATCAATACGGCCTTATTGATTGGCTGAGATAATGAAATTACATGAGCTAACTAGCTTAAAGAAACCAAACTCGAGGGAGGCCCTAGAGTCAAAGTTTGGCTCACTTTTGAGAAACCACACTTGGGATCTTGTCGCCTATGCAAAACGGAAGGTTATCGCTCGCAAAGGTAAGTGGTTTGGAAGGCCAAATACAAGTCTTATGGTACATTGGATAAGTACAAGGTAAGGCTCGTGGTGGCAAAAGGTTTTGCACAGGTCAAAGGGTTTGACATTAAGGAGACATTCACTGCCATAGCTAGATTGGCCACTATTCATACAGTACTTAACTTGGCTACTCATGGGAAGTGGCCAGTATTACAAATGGATGTGAAGACAGAATTTCTAAATGGCCATCTAAAGGAGGAAGTTTATAAGGCACAGTCCCCCAAGTTTGAGATACCTAGCTCAAAAAACAAAGTGTGTCAACTTTGAAAGGCATTATACGAGCTGAAATAGGTCCGTTGGTACCAGTGGTAGGTAGATGCTTTCTTTATAAGTATTAGTCTTTCTAAATGCCCATCAGATGAAAATTTGTATATTTTCTCTAAGCAGGGCAGATACATGATCATTATTGTCAATGACCTCATACGACATGGAACCATGAAGAGAAGATCTGGTAGCCATAGGAGATGTTGAGTTCAAAGTTTGATATTAAGATCATGAGCTTATGCATTTCCATTTGGGGACATAGTTCTGGCAAGAGTTGGATGGAATCACTGGCTTTGCAATTGGTGTCCTTAGCAGGTTTTCAAATGAGCCTTGAGAGAACCACTGAAAGACAGGGATGTCGGTGTTAAAATACATCAAAGGTACCATTGTGTATGGCATCGCTTGTAAATCACACAATTCCTTAACTAGATTTTGTGACTCAAATTGGGAAGGAGATTGTGATAGAAGGAAATCAATTTTTGGTTGATTTTTCTTATTGGGTTTGGGATTACATCCTAGATCAACAAGAAGAAGCCTATAGTGGCACTTAGGAGGCAGAGTACAAGGCGACATGCTTTGCTTCATGTGAAGCGGTCTGGTTGAGGAGGATCTTAGGAGCCTATAGTGACACTTTCTTCTACAGAGGCAGAGTACAAGGCAACGTGCTTTGCTTCATGTTGTGTAGTAGTCTAGTTGAGGAGGATCTTAGGAGACATGGGTTTTGCTCAAAAGGGAGTAAAAAGGAAGCAACAATGTTGTGTGACAATCAGAGTTGCATGGCTATTTCCAAGAACTTGATGTCTCATGCTTGCATGAAGCGCATTGAGATTCAGTATCATCATTTATATGACCTTATCATGGATGGAGGGTGGAGTTGGTCTACTATCTGATGACAGAGAATTGTGCATTTTCACAAAGGCACTAGGGAGAGATTTACTAGCCCACCATCTTCATCAACTTAGTGTTGGACCAAAGAGGTAGTCCACCTATGAGGGTGGACATTCAGAGGGGGTCTTGGAAAAGCATTTGTTTAATGCTCCACCCTTGTGATGTTTTTGTAGGTGACAAATGTGCTCTATTTTATGTCTCCCTTTATGAGGAGTAGCCATTGTAAACTGAGCATTCAATAGTTCCTAGTTTAACCAAGTGTAGTCAGATGGTTACGATATGGCTTATGTAGACTTGGCACTCAGCTAAGTAGGATGCATGCTTGTGCAGACTAAGTGACCGCATTATGTGGGTGCTAGACAACAAACCAAGGAGACACTATTCTTGAATTGTGGGGAGTTCATAGTTTATACTCTTCATACTTCATAGTACATATATCTCCTCCCAACAAATACATATGGTTGTGGTGGGTAAGGTCCAACAATCAACCTACCATATGGGGTATTATATATGGGGGGATTTATGGAACTCCATAATCATCGAGTTTATTATGTTCAAGCACTCTTGTAAGCAAGACATTCTCCATCTAGATCACCATCAAAGCTCCTTACCCAGAGTACATGATGGGTGGGCGGCAGCCATCAATTTGTAATCAAGTTTTTATAAGCAATAATATTGTTTACGCTCCACTTCCTTCTATAATTTAGTGCTTTATACCCGCTTTATATTGTGTTGATCCAACTTCCAATACTATGTATTCTTACAACAAGGAAGTGGTTCTAAAGTTCTGTAAAGTGTATGCATCATGAAGATGAGAAGAAACATGAGGAGTTAGGTTTTACTTGATGTTAGGGTTTTCATTATTTGTTCTTTTGAGTCATAATATGTATTGGTATGATATGCAAGCATAGATAAGGGAGATAAAGGTGTGTTGTACATAATCCATGGTAGTTATATTATAAAATGATAAGGTGGCATGGAAATTATAAAATAATATTCAATCAAAAATAATGAAGAGCTATTTAAAAATTATACATTATATCTATGTTATTTATCAACGAATATCAAATAACAATAATTCAATCTACTATCACTGATGTTAACGGCCTAGAAGTTAACATTCTATAATTTGATTAAGTCCAAGTTTATCAAAGAGATCAAGGTCTAGTTAGTTTTACATATGAGACTAAGGTCCAAAGTGAGAAGCTGTGTTAAAAAGTGGCTTGTAGAGATGAAGCGTGGAGGAAGAAGAAGGGGCTCTACATCATCAGTGGTGGCGGTAAGTTTACATATCCCTCTCCTCTCCTCTGTGGTGGTAAGTGTTCATATCTTTGTCTAAGCGGTCTCTTTGTATGCGTGGGTATTAGCCATGGGGGGTCGTTCGTGGGGCGAACTACACCCTAGAAGGAGGCAAAGGCATTCAGCCATGAGCTTCTCTCATGGATAATTGTCAAGCCCTCAAGAAGGGACCGAGGGGTAGTTCACCAACAAACTACCCCCCCTAGCATTGATTTTTGAAGCCCGTCTCATGGGCATTTTCTATTATTTTACACCTATTTTGTTAAGAGATTTGAGGTATCACAACATTTGTAATATGGTCAAGATCCAAAATTTGTATTTGTATATAAAAGAATAAGGCACACTGGAAAGAGATAGTAAGACAAAGCACAATAGACAATGCAATAGATACACAATGGAGAGAATTTAGAATTCTGATTATACCAAAGAGGTATAATCAAAATTTAGAATTCTAATTATACCAAAGAGGTATAAGTGATGGTGCTATCCACCCATGCACTCTCAAGTAGAGCTTAGATGGCGATCTAGACAGACTCTGGATGGAGTATATATGAGGTGTAGAAGGGGGTGGATACTCACAAGCATTGGATGCCTTAGCTCATGGCAACCATTTCCATATATAGTACTATAGGCGATGGTAGACGCGTATACAACAAGGGCGGTTACACTGCATAGACATGGTCATCGCCCACATATCAAGAACACGGCCCACCCCGACCAGCGCCCACTAATGATGGACCTAGTATCCAAGGAAATATTCTAGGGAATATTACTCATACCATCGCCCTCGGGGGCTCCCACCCCCAAACCCCCGCTAGGGGGGCTACTAACCCCCCTGGACCCCCTCAGTCGTCGTCGGGATGATGCCACGGACCCCAGCTAACGCTCATACCCCTGACCATCTCCTAACCATCATCAATGGTCACAATAAATGACCCCATCGACGTCTAAGCCAGGGTTCTCACTAAAGACATATGCACCATGGCTACTCCTCATAATGGGGGCCTAACAAATGTGCATTATACATCAAAGTGAGATACATGCTGAGAGGCAGGCATTGAGTGTATACTAACAGTATATGCATTATTATTTTATGTGTTTAATATTTGGTTGTTAATATTTGGTTGACAGGCCCAAAACATTGGTTGACATGACTTAAACACCTTTTCTCAAAGCTTAAGAGAGAGCAGAATGTAAACCCATTCCTTCCATTTATAGAGCAAGGGATGTTTTAGTATAGCAAGGGTTATCGAAGGAAAAAAAAAACCTATTCAGGCAAGAAAAATCAAACAATATAAGGATTTGTGTAGTCATGCGATCGGCAAACAAGGGAGGAGTAAAAAATGCTTCTCCTCTAATTTGTTGGTTTTGATGCAATTGAAGAAGCATATATCCGTATATTCATAGTTGCTTTGTGTAGGGCTTGGGAGTAGTTTGCCAGCAAATTACCCCCAGAAGGAGCAAATCATAGGAGTTTTGGTTTCTATTTGTACAAACGATGGACGTGTTGTTTGCTGAAATAGTTGTGAGAATAAGATGAGCTTCATGACAATGATGTCCCTTGGTTCATGCAAATATGACTTGCAGGTTCATAGCATTAGCATGCACATATCGTGAAAGCTCCACACCCCTCTCTTTACCATGCATGGTAGCCACCTCATACCAGTTGAAAGTTGGGACATTATTTGATATTTGAGAGACAATTATGGCTTTAACTTTGAATGTGACAGATGTACTAATCTAGTTGGGTTGTTTGAATGGGTAGGCATTGTTACTATCTCTAAACTTTGGGTGTATTTAATGAGCAGCTGTTTGTTTGAAACTAACTTTGGTGATCGACTTGAAAGTTCCTCTAAAGGCTGAACAATGTGGGTAGCTATGTGTTTCTACATTATTCATCATGTCCTTACTGTGGGGCAAGCTCTTAACAAGCCCTCTATCTTATATGGTGCGTAGATTCCCACAAGCTCAGAGTTGTTGAAGCTGTTGTGTAGATGCTTTTGGGGGTAGTTCACCGGCAAACTACCCCCTAGAGACTATGCCCGGCGATGGCCCCAATTGACACACTGAGCATGGAAGTGATCAGCCATTATGCTCATTATCCAAGATGCTAATATCAACACCGCTATGGCGATCTCATGCCTTTGCAGTAAAGGGTGAGCAGCACATTGCCTATGTTGCTATGTTGAGAAAGGCAAGTATTAGAGTCTTGAATTCGAAAGCTGGCGAGGGATTAGCCCTCCTAGTAAACATGATTGTATGTTTTATTTCCTCTCACAAACATGGCCATGATTCACAAAGTAATGGCTCACTTTGTAGTCTTCAAAAACTTTAGACGTAAGCTAGGCTAAAGTTTAAATTATGCTAGGCATAAGGGATTTATTTTGATTGAACTCAATGTGTGGTGTTGTTGATGGGGGGAGATTTGGCATGCATAGAGCCTAGTGATCTTGAGATAGTGGCTCTACAAGCAAAGCTTCTTGCTCTATTTTCACGTTTTCTAGAGTCTATACATGTACTCAAAAGTGCCTCACACAAGAGAAATTTAGCACGTACAATTAGGTTCCCATGTCTTGTGAGCCCCTCCAGAACAAACCCAAGTGTACCCCTAGATTACAAGGCTCTGACACTACTAATGCTTTCAACATCTTTTTTTCTCTTAAATCCAGTGCACGCACACACAACTTAAATGACAATTATGATACTCAACTAGAAGTTCAATGTGTATATATATGCAAAGTGTGCTTGCACATGTACTTTCCAACAAACAAAGCCATGAGTGAGACACTGGGATTATGCATGTACTGTAGCTATGGAAGATGCAAGGAGCATACATGCACTTATCTTCTTTTAGTAGAGAATTTGACCATGTGCCTTTTTGCTTGTGTATTCTTTGCAGGTTGAGATGCTTTGTAAGAGAGAGTTGTGGGTTGTGTGCGATGCCCGAGCGGATTATCAAAGGAGCTTGTTAGCACTATTGGTGTTAAGCAAGGATGTCCATTATCTCCCACCCTATTTGGATTATACATTGATGAGCTAGCAGATTTTGTGGACAAAGTGTGGGGGGGCAGGGGGGAATGGATCATCTTTGGCAAATCTATATATAGCTTTGATGCTTTACGCAAACGATGTAGTAGTTTTCTCGGATACACAGCAGGGGTTATAGTGGCACATGGATGCCTTGGGAGAGTTTTGTAATCAAAGGGGCCTGACGATCTTGGTAAAACCAAGGTTATGATTTTCAATACCACGAAGCAAGGGGCGAGAGACCACCCATATCATATACCAGGACAAACGTGTGGATGTGGTGACTTCATATGTATATTTGGGTGTCACCTTTCCTAGCCTAGCGGGGAGGTTCTCCATGAGATAGGCAATTCAGGACAGGGTACCAGAGGGTATGCGGCTTTAGCTTTACTTGAGAGGCAATATCACCAGGCGCATTTTTAGGAACCTTGTACGAAGAAGGGATGGATTTTTGATACCATGGTCACATGAGCCTTGATGTATGCATCCCCCATCTGGGTTCCAGGACTATCAACGACCAGGTGACGAGGTTTAGAGCGCCCATAGATACTTATGTTCTCACAGATGATTCATAGTAAAACCTTGATGCCACATGAGATAGTTTTGGCAGAGTTTGCATCTTCGCCCATGCTAGTGAAGGCGCTCTTTCAGATAGTGACATTTATTTAGCACGGGTTAGGTGGGCACATGCCCCCAGATAGATTACCGAGATAGGCCCTAAAGTCATCAGAGCGAGTAGCAGCATCAGGGCGATAGTCATGGTATGCAGAGGTTTTGTAGTGGTTTTCACTATATGGGATGAGTATGGACAGGCTCCCTCCATTTTAGTATGATGAGGACCATCCGACCATGAGACTCTCCCGTGTGGAGAGGAACCGATTGATACGTTAGGATTTGACACAGCTATACACACGTCATGCATGGATTGATCCTCCACAACCTCTTCCTATGAAGAAGTAGCACTACCATGATCATTTCTTACAGCTCAGAGAGGATGGGTTTGTGCAGAGACCGGGTTACATAGATGTATATATGTCTCATGCCATGCGCACTACTATTGGGCAGCTTTAGGTATCTTCATACAATCTAGAGATAGAGGTAGAGAGAGCTATATGAGCCCTGAGGGTTACATAGATGTATATATGTCTCATGCCATGCGCACTACTATTGGGCAGCTTTAGGTATCTTCATACAATCTAGAGATAGAGGTAGAGAGAGCTATATGAGCCCTGAGGGAGACACATATCTACAGATTATGCCACATAGAGGTGGAGACAAAGGATCATTATGTTTGCCATTTCCCAGTACACTATGAGATTCGGGGGAGATACCACTGTCTCTTCAGGGAGGGATTTGGTCCACTCAACAGAGTTATGCAGTTTCATGATCAAAGATGCTTGGGAGGATTTTTTATGAAGTTACGACGTCATAAAGAGCCGCTATTATAGCAGCTCCCACAGCCGACGGATACTACATCTCAGAAACGGATCACTACCTTCTTCCAACCACTTAATGGTGGGACATCCTCCACAGCTCCTTTGGTCTAAACCCGGGTCACTCGTCGCAGATGCACTATATCTACATCTACTACCAGAGGAGTGACATCAGCACGAGCAAGAGAGCTACGATCCAGGAGTGACATCAGCACGAGCAAGAGAGCTACGATCCAGGAGATGCCCTGCCCACCTGGCCCTCGCCCCCTCGGTCTCCACCAGACACAAATTGATGAGATCTTGAGGAGACATAGCAGAGAGGAAAGACCCTAGATTGATCTAGCATAGATGGGAAGATATCTTGCCCCTAACCCGATGTATGACATCCTACACCCAGTCATTGGCACCGGTTGGAGCTAGATGCTTTATTGGATGCTCCCTCCCACCCACCCCACAATAGTTAACCAGATCCCTATATGAGATTTATCTCCACATTATAGAGTACTTTGTACTTTTTTTCCTTTTGTATCCATTTGATATCCATTGAGACATGATGATGATGTACACAGGTTTTGTCTCATAGGCCATTTTTTGGCCTTTAGAAGACGTTAATAAAATCTTTCTTTCTTTATTTCTTTCTAAATCTTCCAAGAATCAATGTTGGATTTAAACCATTTAGAAAGGTCAACACACTACAAAACAATCTAAACTTTATCCATGGCACAAACATAATCTTATGACCCTTGAACATAATGTTATGTTAGATTTAGAAAGGTCAACACACTTCAAGCTAAACTTTATCCATGGCATGAACATAATCTTATGACCCTTGAACTATGGAGTTATTATGTCAACTTGCTCTACAAGCTAATCCTTTCATAATGTAGGACATGAATATGCCATGTTTGGGGTACTTTAAACATACAATCTACATGCAAAATTAACTCCCTTAATTGTAATTTTTTATGATTGAGTTGGGAATGGATTATGGCAACCAATGTTAAGCCATGCTTCACTAGCAATACAATCACGTTGAAGGTCCAAAATATAATTACTAGCAATACAATCACATTAAAGGTCCACAATACAATTACTAACAATAAAATTGCCTTGAAGATCCACAACACGGATATGATGGTAACCTCATTTTGTGATAGATAGGATCTAACACACTGAAAGATTTATATGATGCTAAGTGTAAAAGGGTACAAGCTTCCTCCCATAAAGCTTCTCAGCTTGAAAACTTGCCTTGTCCATCAAAAGTCCTTTTTGACAAAACCTCTATCCCTTCAACTCCATCCTTACCATTTTTCAGTTTAGCATGCATTCGCATGCACTGTGGGTAAGTTTTGATTTTTTTGTAGCATTCTATTTTTGGAACTACAGGAAGGGCATCTGGTTATGCAGACACTATGTGTACTCCAAAGAGGTCTAACAAGGGTTATTGGGTGTATGTATGCAAATTGAGATCACTAGTTGTGATAGTTTGGGTACAATATAGGACCGCCAGAGAATACAACATTTTGTGCAAGTCAAACAAGAGTGCTATTTTTGGTGAGTTTGTATTATAGACAAGATGTCAAAAGATGGAATTAACCAGATTATTGCAAAGAAGCTTCACAAGAATAACTTCCATGCTTGGAATTTTAGGCTAACAAATTTTCTAATGCGAAAAGGTTATCGGGACTACATTAAAGGTAAACATGAGGAGGTACTAGAGATACCTAAGATTAATCCAAGTGCTGCTCTGCAGATGTAAAAGAATACAAGGATTGGAGTCAAGGAGCAAGGAAATTCATGTATTGGGTTTCTATTAGCATACATGACACCATGATTGGGCATATACAAGATGCTAAGTCACCCAAGGAGACATGGAACAGCTTGGTGAACTTGTATACAAAGGGGAGGTAAAGACACTTACCCTCCTATGATCAAATGAAAAAGCCACTAGTTAATATACTTTTGTTTTTTCTAAGATGGTGGAAGGTAGGATTCCCCATCATTCATGTATATTTCTTCGTCAAGAATTCTTGGGATTTGAATATCACAGAAGATTTATTTTTGTTTTTCAATCATAGATTTTTGGACTTTCACAAGATGCATAACTCTATAATTTTTGGGCTTTCATGAGATGCATGATAAAATTCGCAAAGTTGTTTCAATTTCAAAACTGCTAAATTTTTTTATTATTCCTCTTTTATTTATTTATGAAGTAGATAATCATTTTTAATGAGTATTAGTCATGTCAACCCTCTTTTAATTCAATTTATTTACTAGCTTCTCTTGCCTTGTGGGTTGTTTTAAATTGCCAAAACACACAAAACAAATCTCTTAGCATCTTCTCTTCCAAATATAGTTTTATGGTTAAGATAATACTCATATCACCAGTTGACAAGTTGTGTCAAGCTCTTTGATAGCTCTTTAGTGCTATTATAAGGTAAATGAGAATCATGAGATGGACACTTCTAAAATGATGTTTACCCTTGATGTAGTAAGGGGGTCATGAAGAAACTTACCATGAAATCAAACCTTAACATCCAATCCTCATCTTAGAAACAGCTCATACCTCAAGAAGTCCTCTTGTGATCATTATCATAACAAGGCAGTTCCTTATTTGCAAGAGCTCATTCCTCAAGAGGTCCTCGTGTGCTCATTATTACATCCAAGAAGTTCCTCATCTTAGCAAGAGCTCATTCCTCAAGAGGTCCTCGTGTGCTCATTATCACATCCAGGCAGTTACTTGGGTTGTAGGTGTTGTGATTTGGTGAAGCCAAGGCTTGTGTGGTTGCTCCAAGCTTTGATCCAGTCACATTGTAATGCCTACACCTATGAGAATATATAAGAATAAGAGAGAAGAGAAGAGAAAATAGAGAAGGATAATATAGACAAGAAGAGAGTGGATGTGGGATCTAGTGGATGGCATTACCTTCCCAAATCCTAAGCATACACACACTTACATAGAGTTTCAAGGGAGAGAGAGTAGAGAGACACGACCCATGGAATAAATGGGATAATTATATGATTACAATATGAGGATGCTAACTTATATAATTCATAAGTCATTTCTCACTAGTCCTCCCAAGAGTATTTGAGGGTGCTCATTTCTTAGTTCTATCTCTTTTACATATGATTGGCCTTATTTTGTTTCTTCGTGATACTAGTATGATGCCCAAGTCTTATAAACCTACTTAAGACTCTAATCACATGGCAAAGAAGACATATTTGGGCATTAAGCTGGACAATGTGACTTTTATCCTTGGTAGCTATAGATTTGAGTCAGTGAAGTCTTAGACATTAACCGAATTGGTTAACATATCCCCCTTCGTGTTCTCGATCAAATCTTCATGATCAAATGGAATGAATGGTTGGCGGGGAGTCACAATAGTGAAAAGTAGTTGTGCACAGTAAGCCCATTGTCCCTTTGGAAGAGATGAGATTGGGATGTTAGTGTGATAAGGATGAAGGAAATAAGTTAATGTGAAGGAAATACGTTAGTGTGAAGAAAATAAGTTAGGGATAAAGGAAATAAGTTAGTGTGAAGGAAATAAGCTAGTGTAATAGGGGTAGTGTATTCCTAGTGTGATACTTCCCATAATGTATCTTCTTGAGGGTAGGCACTGATGTAAAATGAAAATTGCGTTGTGTCTTCATGATAAATTTAAAATTACTTTATGCCTTTGTGATACTTATTTTATTTGATAAGATTTTTTCCCTCTTCTCTCTCTCTCTCTCTCTCTCTCTCTCTCTCTCTCTCTCTCTCTCTCTCTCTCTCTCTCTCTCTCTCTCTCTCTCTCTTTTCTTATATTTTCCATTTATGTTGCCTCTAAGTTTGTTTTCTTTTGAATTCTACATGAGTATCACATAGACTTTGATTTACAAAGTAATCAATATTCACAGATTAGTGGAGGAAGAGTAAGTGATGTGATAGGGTTAAAAATGGTAAAACATTTAAAGCCAAATGGTAAGAGGGGATTCTAAAGAAACAAGGAAGCAACCATCAAAGCAAGAGTGGTGCTCTCTCCTCACATCCCATAGCTTTAAATTATTGCATCACATTGTAAACCTAATCAAACATAGGTTAATAGGCATTGGTCACGAAAGGTCAAGGGGCTTTGTCACACTGGATCAAGGTGTATATTGCCTAAAAATACTAAGTTTTGGTGGGCAATGATCAAGCCAAATAGTGGATAAAGGGTTACCAAGGATGTATTTATGCATTTACTCAACCACCAAATTTGGTTAAGATGGAATCCTTTACTAAATTTAATAGTTATCATAAATAGTAAGTTGGTTCTAGGTGGATCACACAAGTATTTAGGATGCTAAAGGTAGCACATGGTCAAAGTTTAGGTAAGGCCCAAGGCTCCAACAAGGTAATTTAATCTTATGATTGCCATCACACCAAGGGTCAAGCAACCATACATGCACACATTGTAGATTTAACATAATTAAGGTGAATTGGGCTTAATACAGGTTCACACTATCTATTTAATAAATTAAGGTGAATTGGGCATCTACATCATCCAAAGATCAGTTCCCTAACAACAAATGAGCAAAATAATCGGGCTGCACGATGGGAAGTTGATTTAGCCTCGGCATTAGGGTATGCCAGATAATGTGCTTAACTAGATTAATTTATAGAGAATAAAGAAATAAAGAGCTAGACTAAGGTATAAGTCAGTTTTAGGCAAAGGACAAGTGTGAAACACCCATCACTTATCTAATCTATTTGTCTATAAGTCATTCTCTCTATTTTCTACTAAGGTATAAATGAGTTTTGGGCAAAGGACAAGTGTGAAACACCCATCACTTATATAATCTATTCATCTTTAAGTCATTCTCTCTATTTTCTACTAAGGTATAAATGAGTTTTGGGCAAACGACAAGTGTGAAACACCCATCACTTATATAATCTATTCGTCTTTAAGTCATTCTCTCTATTTTCTACAGACCACACATTGTAAAATCTAATCGATTTGTCTGTTTCTCTATTTTCTAATGGACCACACATTGTAATATCTAATCTATTTGTCTATAATGGACCACACATTGCATATAAGTCATTTTCTTTAGTTTCTAATAGACCACACATTGCAATATCTAAAACTATGAATTGTTTTCTTGCTTTTCCTCTTGCAATTACTTAATCCTATGATTAGGTTTACATCTTTCTCTATGATTTATGAATACTATTGCATTAATAAGTGTTTTAGCTTCAATTTGAGCTTTTAGCTATTGAATTTGAGCAAGGTTGTGAAGAAATAGCATAAAATTTAGCTCTAGGCTATGGCTATGAGAGCTTACAAAGAGTATCATGTGTGAAAAATCATGTCCTCTTGATTGAATCTATGTGCTTGAGTGGAGTGGAGTGAAAATATGAGGAAGAATGGAGCATGTGAGAGCTTGCAAAGAGTATCATGTGTGAAAAAGCATGTCCTCTCAATTGAATCTATATGCTTGAGTGGAGTGGAGTGAAAACATGAACCTTGAGTAGGTTGTGAAGCAATGCGAGGGAGGAGTAAGAGAGTGATGGGAGTTGGGTGAAGCTTTATGAGAATCAATGGGAGTGAAACCCCTCCCATTATGTATAACTTAAGTGGTCTAAGAATTAGGAAAGTGTTAACCCAAGGTTAACTATACTGGGTGCCCGACATCACTTCCACACTCATGGGCCACACCAACACTAAGTGAATGGAGCAAAAAAAGCCATCATCAAGCAATAAGGAATGAATAAAGCTAAACAAACCTAAGAAATCAAGGTTATGTAGGATATGAAGTAGCTATGGACTCATGCCCGACATCACTTCCACACTCATGGGCCACACCAACACTAAGTGAATGGAGCAAAAAAAGCCATCATCAAGCAATAAGGAATGAATAAAGCTAAACAAACCTAAGAAATCAAGGTTATGTAGGATATGAAGTAGCTATGGACTCAAGGTGGCATACCCCATGTGTACATGCTTGCTTAACCAAGATGGGATTAACTCTAATGTGTTGTAATCTTGCATAAAGTTCACTTCAAGTTGTAACCCAAGGGATGGCTAGGCCTTATGTGAAGCCAGCATCCCACACACCCATACTTTTGTATCTACATTAGATAAAAATTAGACGAAGGTCTACTTGGGTGCCCAAAAGTCAGTGAAGTCTAGATACCCAAGACTAATATGTGACTTCTATATAAGTGAGCTTGTCTAATGAGAAAGGGGAATTGTGTTGGATTCAAAACTAAGTCAATGAAGTCTAGATGTCCAAGACTAATAATTGACTTATATATAATTGAGCTTGTCTAATGACAAAGGGAAATTCCCTTGTGTTGGATTGAGAACTAAGCTCTTGCCTCTTGTTCTCTTTCTCTCTTTAGCTCTATGATTTCTTGTGTTGGATTGAGAAGTAAGCTCTTGTGTCTTGTTCTCTTTCTCTCTTTAGCTCCATGCTCTCTTGCCTCTTGGTAGTCATATGCTTATGTGTGTGGGTGCAAAAGTGTATGTGTCATTTCTTCTTTCCCATATACCTCGCCATTGATGCTAGTGAGATTGTGAGGGTGCAAGTAAGGAGAGGGATATTTTCTTGAAGCTACCTTGGAGCCCTTCAAGCCATGGCAGTCCTAAGCTTAACATAGATAACTCACCTAGTGAAAACTGTAGGCGGTCTTCTTAAGTGCTAGCTTGCTACAATGCAGTTACCTCTTCTCTTAGATGGCAGGTAAGCATCCAAGTTTCCCATGACATGAGAAACATAAGTGCACTTCACTGGGTTAGTCTAGTGCTAGTGAGTGTGGTGTATTTGGGCTTTCCATTGGGAGGAGCACGGTTACTTTTCCTTAGCATTTGATTAGACTCTTGTGTAAAGCTTGTTTTTCTTATTGCCATTTGGTGAAAGATCCGATGTTGGTTGCATGTGTTGTTGCATTTGCTAAAAGATCTAGTGCAGGGTTTGATTTGGTTAAAAGGAGGATTAGAAAGGATTTCTTATTAAATTTGTTGTGGTTGTTATGATTTTTTCTTAGTACTAGTTAGTGTGTGTACGATTTTGCTTGAGATTTTGTACACTAATCATATGGGTGAGTCTTACTAGGATTTATCAATAGTTTTTTAGTTTTATCAAGGTAGTATAGTTTTTAGTTTTATCAAGGTAGTATTGCATTAGGTTTTCCATTAGACTTAGGAAATTGTTGATTGGGTAGTGCGTTAAACCATTTAAAAAACTCAAAAAAGGATAAGGGAAGGAGGAAGGAGGAAGAGAGATGTAAGGTTCTAATTGAGGAAGAGAGAGAGTGTTATTGTTTTTTATTAAGAGAGAGAGAGAGATGCTAGGCTCCAGTTGAGGAAGAGAGACAGTGATTGAGGTAAGAAAGTAAGAGAGGAGGAGAGAGAGAGAGAGAGAGAGAGAGAGAGAGAGAGATTCTTATTTTCAATTAAGAAAGGGTGAGTAACCTTTTGCACTAAATTGAGGAGGAAAGGGAGGAAGACGAATTGGGCGTGTAAGGAAATAAAATGAAGGTAGCTTCCAATTAAACACTTGAAACTAAAATTAATTAGTAGAATGTTGTGAATTCTTATTAATTTCCAATGTTGAAGTGCTGCCGTCTAAATTTTTCCTCCACAAGCTTCTTTGTTCGCTTCCATGCCACCCGTCTCCTTCACAACCGACTAGCTACATCACCTCCCTCCAAGTGGCCCACTTCATGAGTGACCAAGCTCTGTTGCTGTTGTTGACACGTCTCCACCTGGCAACTTGACCTCACAGATTGCCTCTTACCTCACGGATCACATCTCCCAGATTGTACCTCACACCCTTGACCTCAAGAATTGCACCCCATGGATCGCCTCCTCATGATCCCGCCTCAAGGAGCGCCTCCCAACCTTACAATCCCACCCTATGGATTATCGATTATCATAGATTTCACCTGACAAATTTCTAATCACAAATATATTGGAGAAAAGACTTGAAAAATAGTGGTTTAAAACTCAAGGGATGAATAGAGAAGTGAATTTTATTGGCTAAATCCAGATCTCTCACACCTTTAAAGAGAGATCAAAGAAATCTAATTTTATAGGGCCTCAAAATATGATAATTTTGAATTCCACCAAACCTATCTTATGGCATTCCAAACCTATATTTTTTCAAAAAAATTTTAGCAATTAAATTTGCCAAAATACCATTGATATTTTGAAACTACCAATTTCCAGGATTTCTAAATATAATTTCTAGAAAATTCCTAATTTTTCTTGAGAATCCCATCGTTCATGAAATTTTCAATTCCGCCCGAGAATTCTCAAATCCAAATTCTGAATTTTTGGGTCAAAAAATATATTTTTAAAGGAATTTGAATGGTCATGGGTGCTTGAATGGACACACCACATGCCAAACACCAACCCCACATTTTTCAAAAATTTAAAATAACCTTTGTCTAATTTTTCACTAATTTTCAAGAATTTTTTGAAATTTTTAATTAACCCCGAACGCATAAGAATACGAACAGTCAAAAAATTTCAGAATCCCAACAGTTTTCTCGGAATACAGAAAGCCAACAGTTTCGGGAAAATGAAAAGACAAAAAAAAACGGAATGTGAAAGGTTAAAAGTTTCCAGAATCCGAAAGGTCAAAAGATTTTCCGGAATTCAGAAAGCCAAAAGGTTTCTCGGGAATGCGAAAAGCCAAAAGGTTTCAAGAAAAAAATTTCAGAAAATTCTAGAGTTTTTTTTCTCGATTCTCATATTTTCTCATCTTTTTCAGGCTTTTTTCCAAGCTTTTTGAATAGATTTCAAAAGCTTTTTTTTATTAGAATTTAAAAACTCATTTTTAAAAAAAATAAAAAACAAAACTTAATAAGCTTTATTAAAAAAGCTTATGAAAAAAAAAATTGGGGGGGATTTTTGCCTACGCTGTAGCCCCCACACCCCCCCTACCGTGCGCCAAATTGAGAGGGAGAGAGCACTCCCTCTCTTCTCTCGTTCTTCTCCAAACCATTCACTCTCCACACTCTCCTTCTCTGTTTACCAGAGAGGAGGATTAAGCTTTAATTAAAAATTTACTTAATCATAATTAAATACTAATTATGATTAATGTTTAATTTACTTAATCATAATTAAATACTAATTATGATTAATGTTTAATTTAAAAAATCCCTTTTAAAAGGAGTTCACACGAGCGGGAGGAAAATAGATGAGAAAAATCAGATTTGAGAGTGGCAGAAATTTGATAGCATACCCGTTGGAAAAACTCGCAAAAATGTATAAAAATTACATTTTTAACCATAAAAATGCTCAAAAAAATTTTAAAAAATTAGGAAAAAAATTCTTAAAAATTCTAGAAATTTAGGGAATCCATTCTACAAAAAATATCCACAATAAAATATGTGGTATTTTTGTAAAAATTTCCATTACTGTTTATTTTAAACCACCAAAAATAGAAAAAAATAGCATTAAACTCACAGAATTCCCCCGCAACATCGATTCATTCATTGAATAGTAGTAACACGCATTCCAATTGCCATATCGACAATCCACGTACAAATCGTCAACACAAATCAATAAAATAACATTTTTTTAAAGTAAATATTAAAATTTACTTCAAAAAATGCCAAAATTTACAATAAGAAAGAAAAAATAACAACAATTAACTAGAGATTGCTCTGATACCACTGTTAAAACCCTAAGATCTCTCTAGATAATTGTTATGCACAAAAATGCATAAATCAGGCATAAACTCATCCACCCGACCACCCTCGAGCCCAAGGGATGCACACATGAAATATAATGAAATACATCATACCTTTACCTTGATGTCCCATACCATCAAGAGATATAACTCCAATCCAACAGCATGTAGCTATAGTGTGAAATGGTAGGTGAGTAGATATGATCCTCTACACAAGAGACCATATTCTAAGCCTCTCCAAAGCCCCCTTGAGTGTGTCCCATGCCCCTATTATATAGGAGGGCCCTCAAGTGACTCTTGACTCTCCATTTCCCATTTGTGACCCTTGGATGCTTGACCCTAACCTTAACCCTTAAGGTTAGTCCTGGTGCATTTGTCATACACAACCTTTTGGCTCTCTCTTTTCCTTTCCCTATGGCTCTAGGCACATCCGTGCAGAGGGATTCCCGTCAGATCTAGAATGGCCCTCCTTCTGTGATGCACAAAATGTTACCCTTGGTGTAAGAGGCACTAGTAATACTACTGCTCTCTGTGTGAGCCCTTGCCTCCTCACATGGGGCAACCACAATTAGGGCACCGCATTGCTCCCTTGGGTAGATTTGCAAGTGGTTGTCTCGGCATCTATGGGAGAAGTTACTACTAGCTCCAACTTTATCGTGCTCGATGCTTGGGGTGCGAGACGACGTTCGCACCTTCTCTTGGATCTCTAGTCAGTTTTTAGAGGGTTGCACCTATCGTGCATAGCATGGTTAGCCAAATCACTCAGGTACACTTTCTTCATTGTTGGGTGAATGTGGTTTTGTAAAGATAACTCAAGAGTTGGATTTTGTCTTATGCTAGATCCTTCTTGGGATTCCACTCCCTTTTAGCCCACTTTTAGAAATCTAAGAGCATGTCATCCTTGGCTTCTAGATCCTTGGCATGGTTATTTATTATTGCCTAGATCTACACTTGCTTCTTTGCCATTGGTAGAGGTGAGAGCTCCATTAAGCTTACCCAATGAGTCCTCTTTAGCTCCCTTCCAAGTCCTCCTTAGCATGTTTGCACTTGCCTCCTTCTTGAGGGCTTGTATGGTCTTCTCGTCCTACGCTTCTATTACTCAAAGTCTTGTGCACTAGGACTTATAGCTCTTTAATGTGGGTTTTGAGTGTAGATTCCTCACTTGTCTTGTCTTCTAGATGCTTGGTGGTGGCTAAAACATGCTCCGTCTCCATAGCTGTGCTGGTCCACAACACTAGCTCCTTTCATTTTCCTTCCTTTTCTGGCTGTTCTTGCCTTCAGCCTTAAAGTTTTGGAATTATATCCATAGCCATGCTGGTCCACAACATTAGCTCCTTTCATTTTCCTTCCTTTTATGGCTCTAGGGTTGCTTTCTTGCCTTTGGCCTTTAAGTTTTGGAACTTTTTTCCCTTTGTTAGTTTATTGTTTTTCTCTTGCTTCTATATTAGCATTGTTGATGGCTCCTAGAAGGTTAGTGTTTTTCTCCTCATGTCTTGATGAGTTCGTATTGATAGCGCACCTTGTTGTTCTTTGGAGGCTTGGTGTTTTTCTCCTAATTGTCCCCTTATTTCTTGTGGTAATACATCGTGGTGTCCTTTTCCTTCGTTCATTTCCTTGTCATCCTTGTTATATTTAACAAACCCTTTGCATGTGGGGGTGGGTGTTTCCATTACAATTTTGAGCTTCTAGGTATCCCTCCCACACTACTTGTAGCACATGTTTCTCCTATTCCTCCATTTTAGATGCATCTAGATCATACACTTATGTAATGGGTCTTGGCTTCATAAACTATAATCCTATCCTTTGTCCAACTAAGCACAACTTTGTCTTTATCTACCCTTGCCTATAAGTTCTTAACCACCCCTAGGTGCTTCTTTAGCACGATGTCTATGACTTTATTGCTGCATCTAGCCCTTCCTTGGTTTATCTTGTTACTACCCACTCCTGCCTAGCCAGCCTAGCCATTACCATCCTCAAGGTTCCAATTTCTTTTGCCATGTATTTGTTGGTTTCTTGAAAACCTAATGTTTGCATGTGGATCTTTTCATACTGCTACATCTCATCATCCTTCTCAAGAGTAGCAGCTCTTTGCACTCCTCTTTTGTTATGATTTCTTTCTCTTTCAAGCTATTATCATAATCCTTTAGATGTCCTTAGGGAAATTTTCTAAACAATTCTATAAATAATCAAGGGCTCCCTATGATCCCAGGCTGCATCCACTCATTTTGAAAACTCACAACCAGTTGGGAATCAGCATCGCTTCAATTATCATTGATTCTGAAGAGGGAGAGACACTCCCAAGTGCATGATAATAATTATGGGATCCTTCCAAGTATCATTCTCCCACACATTGTTTTTTCTTCTAGTCTTGTTGAACCTATTGTAAGGAGATCTTGCAATATCTCAGAAGTATCTCATAAGTGGTGAGCACTTCTAGCCTCTGTCTGCTCCACCTCCAGCTTCTTGGTTGGGTGTAGCTGGTTGATTTCTTGTCTCCAAAATTGAACTTCCTTTTTAGGGACACTCCAAAATTGAACTTCCTTTTTAGGGACACTCCAAAATTAGAAGAAGATGTTTGTTGTTCTAGAGTCAATTTGGGTGGCAGGGGAGGTATAATGCTTTGGTGGGTGTAGGCTCCAATATGCTATGTTTGTTGTTCTAGAGTCAATTTGGGTGGCAGGGGAGGTATAATGCTTTGGTGGGTGTAGGCTCCAATATGCTATGTTCTCTCTTGTCCTACTTCTTGCCACTCTTCTCTCCCTTATCCTATCATTGTTTTTCATGTTATTTCTTAGGACTTTCAAGATTTTACTTGTTTTATTTTATAGCATGCTGTGTCAACTCTTGTTCCTCTACTTTTTCCTACTTGTCCATGAGATTGCTCCTCCTTGGAAGAGGGTCTTAAGATAGCCTCCAATATCTTCTTTATTATTGTGTTATGTTAGCTCCTCCATCTCATCTTTGAGATTATTATACAAGATTTTAGCCTAGGCCGCCTTGGATTTTAACCTAGGCCATCTTTGAGATTATTGTATAGGATTTTAGTCCGTGCCACCTTGGATTTCTGCCTAGGCCACCTTAGGTCATGTCTCCTACTGACTTCACTATTCCATTGTTCTTCCTAGACATATAGTAGGGTTTGTGGACAAGATTTTTCATTTCCACCACAAACCTCATGTGTTTTTATATGTCCTCATCTGGGTTACTTGTAATCTTATATTCTTTGGCTCTTCCCTCGAGTGGCCTGAACTATTAGATGAGGTCCTTCTCATCCATCGGCTTGATCTCAACCTCTCTTTCTAATGAAGCTTTAATACCTCTACCACATGTGCTCGGGAGAACTTTTCTTGCTAGATGGTAGCTTACTCATGCATGATTTTGGTAACATGGCCACATTGGCCTCTTTGCAGATTGAGTTGCAATTCTTCCCTCAGTATATAGCTCAACAATCTCTTTGAGGCCTAATTTTTATAGCCATTCTTTACATGCTTTTCTACTTCTTTGGGGATAGCAAAGCACGTGTTTGAGTTCCACCATCGTTCTAGGAAGGTTGATGGAATTGGTTGATGATAAAGAGCAATGGCAGATGTAAAGAGCACGATCACAAAGAGTAGCAATGTTCAATAGGTTTAAGGTCACAAAATGAAGGGCACATGTTGCAATCTACCCAACTCAAGAAGGGGATATAGTTATAGATTATTGTTGGCTTTGGGTGTGGTTTTTGATGAACTAGCTGTGTATCAAGTGGCAAGATCCTCATGATTGAGCATAATATTTGGTTATTTTGTAGGATTTTTATTGTAGGATTTTTATGAAAAATGCACACAAAACAATAGAAATCGTGAGGGGGTAGGGGTGTAACTTGATGTGACCTCCATACCTTTTTCCTAGCTATTTATGGCCATTTTCTTCGATGTCATTGGCATCACAACCTGACATCCTCTTTCATAGACACATCTATCATATGCACACCACTCAAGATTTAGACGACTTCTTCGTCATCTGGTTTGAACAGTACACGTGTTTCTTCTTCCTTCATCTTCCATATCCAATTTCATGAGATGCTTTTCTGAGATAAGTCCATGGTATAGTTTTAGCCTATACCCATTGACTCACTTAATCAATGCCTCTCCATCCTCCATCGTTGTAGGCTCAAATGTTCCAATTATGATTTTTCGTTGGATCCTATAAGGACCTATCCACCTTTCCTTGATGTGGTCCCATTGTTGAATTGAATAGCAAGACTACATCTCCTTCTTCAATTATTTTAAAGTTAGAGTTCATGTCCCCTTGTAGCTTTCTTCTTGTCTACACAACTTTAACTCTATCTATAAGATCCCTCACCCTATGCCATAATTTTAAGTGAGGTATTATTTCATGAGGTGGACTCTCTAGTGAAGAATGTGATTTTAATTTTTTAAAGAAGGTGTGCATTTATTAGTGGGAGAGACATATGAGTTTGAGATAAGAAAATTAGGGGAAATTTTTTTTTTAAAGTAAAGTGGCCAAGTTGGCATGTGCACAAATTTATTTAGGGCTTTCCTATGTGCACATGTACACATCTCCCCCTGCACATATTAGAGTTAGAAAGAGAGAGAAAATGATATTTTTAAAAATAATAATTGAAGAGTGTACATTTTAATTAGGCTAAGGCTGAATGGATAATGTAAAGTCTAACTTTAGATGGTAAATTGTAAGACCTTAGGTCTAATTTTTGGGGTGTGAACTAAATATAAAATAAGGAGATAAGCTTGGAGACTAATAGAAAACTCTAGGCATACTTAGATGAGGGTGTTAACTTGATAAAAGAGTTAGATACATATGGGAATTGTTAGATGCATGAAAAATGATAGGTGGCATATGAAGAATAAGGTTTAGTTATATGGACGAAACTTGAGTAGACTAGGGGAGCTTATGGAGTGGTCGGCCGTCATTTTTCAAGTATATAAATTCCCCCTAGACCTTGAGAAATCCACAAACCTTTACTTAGGGAAGGAGGGTGTACTTACATAGTTTTCAGCACCTGCACAACACTTTTACCTAGTCTAATCATTGTATTACACTTTGGGTACTTCATTTGAACTTGTGTAAGAACCTTGAGACAATTGTAGCACATTAGGAGCATCAAGAAAAACTTGTGGACTTCTAAAGACTTGTTCAACTTCTCTATTTCACAAAAATCGACCCTATTCCAACCCGCAAGCTAGGCCAAAAAATACAATCAACTCTTATATTCGAAATTTGACTTTTATCTTATTAGTTCTTGCAAATAAATTGAGTTATATACCTTAATTTGAATTGAATAAACAGACTAATTATTCTTTATCTAATTTAGTACACTCTACCCCCTCAGAAGGTCTATTTTCACCTTAGGGTAAGTTTGTATTTAAGGTTGTAGGTGCAATAAGTTTGTATTTAAGGCTATAGGTACAGTAAGGCTTTATAGCCTATATTAACCTGTAGGTATAGTAAGGCTTGGGTTTATCAGAAGGTCTATTTTCACCTTAGGGTAAGTTTGTATTTAAGATTATAGGTGTAGTAAGTTTGTATTTAAGGTTGTAGGTACAGTAAGGCTTTATAGCCTATATTGACTTGTAGGTACATTAAGGCTTGGGTTTATAGAAAAGTCTATTTTCACCTTAGGGTAAGTTTGTATTTAAGGTTGCAGGTACATTAAGGCTTTATAGCCTATTTGAACTTTGTTCTCAAGGAAGCATACACTAGATTGAGGTAGACTAAGTTTGGGTATTTTATTGATTTTTTAGAATAAGCTAAGGTTATGCACCATATTCTTAAAACCCAAAAAAAAATAATTGACTACCCTTTAGCATGTGAACCTTAGGATTACTAAAGAATTATTGATTGTTAACCATATAAATTTATGTCTATCTAGATTAATCTAAGGGATTAGGTTAAGAGAATTGGCATGACCTTAGAATTTGGAGAGATCTTTTAGGTGTAAAATAAACATTTGAGAGAAAACCATGTATATCCACGTACATAATTAGTAATGAATTAGGATTTGATTTGGATAAAATATTACAAGAGAGATTATATTTTTAGAGAGATTTGGATAATTGATTTTCTTTGTGTAGATTGGATCAATAATTATCATAGAGTTTAGAGAGAGAAAGTCATGATTATCCCATTAGTTAAGGGTACTAGATATACTATATCTACCTCGAACCATATTCTAATTTAAGTGAAATGAGTTTGCCATTAGCAAACTTAGTGAAAATCTAGAAATTTATCTCTTTAGGAAATTATGAAGGAAAAGACTTAATGTGCACAATTTCAACACACTTTAGTGATGATAGACTAAGGTCATACAATAGAGATTAGAATTTGAGGATCTAATTTAGTGAATGAATAAGGATTAGAAATATTGTGATTGAATAGAGATAATGTTCAACAAATAATATAGAGAGAGAGAAGTTGCTTACATATTCTAGCTGTGCATGTGTAAAGTATGATCGTGATTAAGTTAGAAATTCAAAGTCATTATTGATCAACTTATAAGAAAGAATTAGTATTCTAGGAAAATAAATACCTACATCTAGAGGGAAAGACTCCTAGCCTTATGTGCATAGAAGTGTCTTGAGAAGGCTGTGCTAAGATATATACAGTTATAAGGATTCAACTTACTCAGAGTTTCGATTAGAGAGTTTTGATGTCTTCTTGAGCTTGCAATGCTTTATATTGCTTTGGATATGAATATGATGCATGTTGTTTGAATTTGTATCTTAAAATTACTATTTAGACACACCGTATTTATACGATGCATATGTGTTGTTTATTTGTGGAAGCCTGTGAAGGTACTACATAGGTCCTACATTCTCATGTGGATGTCATTCATGGGGTGCATCACATGAAGGCGGTCATCCAAGTCCTTGTCCCCTCTTAGTCGAATGGCATGGGTGTGCTCTTAGAATGATTAGTGCGATGTTAAGGAAGAAACTCAAGATGGAGCCTAGTGACTATGTATATATATCAGTACTAAACATACGTGGCCCTTGATATCAGGCACTAGAGTGTATGTACTTCTAGAACTAGTAAACGGGTGGGCAAAGTGACTCCTTGGAATAGTGGGATTTCATGATGTGGTAGATGTGAGACATATGTGGGCTCCTCCATGCATTGGTCTCATCGAGATTCGAGAGTAATCAATATTGGTTGTACATGTGGTCTTGTTAAGGATAAAAGTTGTGGGTGTAAGGAGATATATGTTGATGATGTGACACTAATGTGTTATCTTGTGTTATGTGATTGGACATATAAAGTTATGCATGATATGTGAAAAGAAATTGTGTGGTGATATATTTTTATGAAAGCACTATTTTCAAAGGAGTGCATCACACGGCTCCACCTATAGGTCCAATGGTCAGGAAAAAGGCTAGATCCATGGGATTGGACAAGGTTAGGCTAGGCTTATGAGAATCTGATCTATGTAGAAAAAGGAAAGTCGGTGCCAAGGTGGACTTAGTTTTATGGGTACTTTCCAAAATGAAACCAAACTGTATTTCAAAGCAAGAAAATTGGGATGAGAGTCTTAGATCAGTAGTCACATGAAAGAGGACAGAGCAATTTCCTTCATAATCAAGGAGTAAAGACATCTTATTGAGCCTTAGGGAGCCACTGATTGTGAGAATTATGAAGAGAAAACACGTGGAGGAATCATTCAATTTTCCTTATGTAAGGTTTATTCTAATCAAACTAAGGGGAGCTAACAGAACATCAAGCATCAAGATATTGTGATACAAGGCCTTAAGTGAGTCAGCTACCCTTAGTGTTGTTTTCACTACTAGAATATTTTATAGATAGAGGGACAAGTATCATAGTTGAGCTAGGTTTAGATCCAAGCATATAATATTATTATGTGATTTAATAGTGTGATATGTGACCTGAAACCGAAACTTATAATATTTAAATGGGCTACTCTTTTAGTTGGATTAGCAAATGATGAGGCCACACCTATCAAGAGTCCCTAAACTAGAGGATGATATGATAGCCTTCACCTTTGAGCATCTCCTTTCCTCAACTTGTTAAGCAAATAGAGTCACTTTGAGCATCTCCTTCACCTTTGAGCATCTCCTTTCCTCAACTTGTTAAGCAAATAGAGTCACTTTGGCAAGACACTTTGAGCATCTTCTTTCCTTAGCTTGTTGGGCAAACATAAACACTTTGCAAGACACTTTGAGAATATCCTTTCCTTAGCTTGTTGGGTAGATAGAGTCACTTTGGCAAGACACTTTGAGCATCTTCTTTCCTTAGCTTGTTGGGCAAACATAAACACTTTGCAAGACACTTTGAGCATATCCTTTCCTTAGCTTGTTGGGTAGATAGAGTCACTTTGCCCAAACAGATCAGAGACAGATTTTGCTTGGGACAATGGATCATGGAGCTTATCTATAGTAGCAAGGATGAGGTTGGTAGAGAACATTGCTTTTTGCGATTATTCTCATTTAGATAGACATCGTGAGAGGGTTAGTTCTCTATGGACCTTTTATAGCATAAACTTAGAGTCTATCATCCTTTGAGCATATCCTTTCCTTGGCTTGTTGGGTAGTTAGAGTCACTTTGCCCAAACAGTTCAGAGACATAGATTTTGCTTGGGACAATGGATCATGGAGCTTGTCTATAGTAGCAAGGATGAGAGGTTGGTAGAGAACATTGCTTTTTGTGATTATTCTCATTTAGCTAGACATCGTGAGAGGGTTAGTTCTCTATGGACCTTTTATAGCATGAACTTAGAGTCTATCATCTAATGTATATAGCTCTTAGATACTTTATTCCCCATCATAGGATTTCAACTACCAACCAAGCCTTTGATTGTGTTTATTATTGCATGTCTATTTATATGTATCATTGCCCCATGAGAGCTGAGACTTGATCATTGATAGACTGATGGCCTACCTCATTGTACTTAAATTAAATTTTTGGAATAAAAAAACATTTCTTTATCTTTTATTTTATAAATATTTTTTCTTTAATTAATGATGTGTAAATTAAAAATGTAGTATAACCCACCAAAACTTATCTTCTATCCTAGAATAATAAGCCATCTAGGTTGCATTTGAGCATATGGCTAATAATAGAGCAACCTACTATCTCAATTGTGGAGAGTATTACTTTGGTCAACCTTATCAGTATTATCCAAAATAGTTTTGAGAAATCATACTAAGTCCAACCATGTGAATCAAGATCAACTTAGATGGGAAGATATAAAAGCTTACCTCCAACATAGATTTTATCCCCCAGGATTTCGAGAGGAAAACATTAATGAATTCCTAGAATTATCTCAGCTAGGGAAATCCATTAAAGCATACCATTAGTTTTATGCAAGCCGCTAGCTCTCTCCATATACGATGATACTCTTCTTCATCGATTTGTACAAAGGTTAGATCTTCCACTAGATAGAATGGTGAACGAGAAGCCCTCGTAATGTAAATCCACTAAGAAGGAACAATACAAGAAAGCTAGAAAGGAAAATCTATGCTTTAACTATTTCGAGGTTGGACATAGCAAGGCAGCATGTCCAAAGCTTAGGAGTTGAAGTTCCAACAATGCTAAGAAGGATGGTAAATCCTCTTGGCAGTTGCATACTACTAGCGGTTACCTCTTAATTCTGTAGAGTTCAGAGAGGTAACTGCTGTGTTAGGGCATACAGATAGTACCCACGCTACGTTACCCTGGCGATATAGCAACCCATCAGCGGGACCACATGATTTGGTCTACTTGTATGGCAGGTTAGGTGGCTGTAGAGTCACTGTCATGATTGATGATGAACTACACATTAGTTAAGAAGTTGCGATTGCCAGAGACTAAGAGTGACTGTTTGGGACACACTGGTCTTGGGGATACCTTTAACTATGTGGGGCTATGAGGCTAATTTGGATTTTCAGGTTATGCACATGGCTAGAGCCGATATATACCTAGGCAGGGAGTGGTTGTATTACCTTGGCCCTACCCTAAGTCGTAGCTACTAGGATAACACCCTAGAGTTTATGAGGGGAGAGTAGTGAGGCTATAGGGTTAGCAGGAGGTTCCACCTGCACCCATGATTTCATCCCTAGAGTTGTATCGTGCCAAAGACATCGACGACATATAGCAAGTATACATTTGTACTCTCTTGCATCAATTTGTTTTCGTAGATGAAATAAATGTGGTTGATAAAGTTTACATAGTTGAAACTAATTTAAGTTGTGATAACTTAAATGGCTTTGGTCGAGACTACTATTTTCCAAAACTTGTTTTTTCTTCATGTGAACAAAATGTAAATACCAAGGCTAAAACTGAGATAATAAAACAAAAGTACGCAGTTGCTTTGAGTGATTTATTGGCAAGAGTTTAGGGATGTATTTCTAGATGATCTCCTATATGGTGTTCCACTATCTAGGGAGCTTGACCATGGCATTGATGTGCTACCATGTTCAAAACCTATAAACAAACCTACTTACACTTTAAGCCACTCTAAGGTAAAGGAAATGGAATGGCAGCTGGCTGAGTATGTGAAGAAAGGCTTTATACGCCCCATTTATTTACCATGGGCTTTGCCCAATCTTTTGGTAAAAAAGAAAGACAGGCCTATGTGGATGCGTGTAGACTATCATGCTCTTAATCAGATAACGATTAAGAGCAAGTATCCAATGCCCCACATTGACGAGTTGTTTGATCAACTCAATAGTGCGAAGTATTTTTCTAAGATTGATCTTAGATCAGGGTATCATTAGGTCAGTATTAGAAAATAGGATGTTTCGAAGACCACATTTTGGACTTTTTTGGACATTACGAGTTCCTAATCATGCCGTTCGGCTTGATGAATGCTCTATAGACAAGGTTTTGCGTCCATATTTGGAAAAAATCGTATAATAGGTTTCCTTGACGATATACTTATATATAGCAAGTTGAAAGAAGAACACTTATAGCATTTGCACTCAATGTTAAAACTGCTTAGAAAAAATAAACTATTTGGGAAGGAATCCAAGTGCGAATTGTTTGCTAAGGAGATCCACTATTTAGGCCATATCGTCTCCATGGATGGATCCTGACAAGATGGATGCCATTGTCAAATGGCATGAACCTAGAAATCTCAAGGAACTATAGATTTTTTTAGGCATTTCAGGGTTCTACCAGTAGTATGTTAAGGACTATGTGAAGATCGCAGTTCCCTTAACTGATGAATAGAGGGCAAAGGATAGATCTATTTGTTGGGGGGATCCTTAAAACGAAGAAGTTTTGAGAAGCTCAAGGTGGCCGTCGCACGGCACTAGTATTGAGCATTATGGATCCCAATGAACCGTTTGTTTTGGAGACAAATGCTAGTGGGGGCAGTTTTACTGCCTTGTTGCATTTGAACGTAAGAAGCTTGATCGTGCCCAATGTAACTACTCGGCTTATGAGCGAGAGTTACTTGCTATTATTCATGCTCTAAAAAAGTGGCGACATTATTTGTATGATTCTACGTTTGAGGTCCGGACATATCATGAAAGTCTCAAATGGCTTTCAAGTCAGAGTGAGTTAAAGGGTAGAAAAGCTCGATGGGTGGAGATCCTAGAGGAGTTTGACCTTACACTTCATTACTAGAGAGATAATGGAAGTCCCTAAGATGGGATGGGCTTACGGTGGAGTTCTTTCACAAATTTTGTGATGATCTAAAACAGCCCATCCTCTTAATGGTGGTCAATTACTATTGGTCTATTGGATATTTGCCATATTCCTGGAAAGAAGGCCTACTAAAATTGCTGCCCAAAAAACAGCTTTGTGAAGATTTAGCGGATTGGTACCCATCTCTCTGATACACGTGGCGTACAAGCTTGTGACTAAGATGCTTGTGAATAGAATTAAAGGTATACTGCATGCTGACCTTCATCCCAATTAGTATGGCTTCGCCCTAATTAGGAAAATTATGGATAGGTAATGGATAGAATGGGATTTGTGTGCAAAATGAAAAATGTTGTTCTCTCGCTATATCAAGAAGGTACAATGAAATGCAATTTGGGAGGAAGAGAACTTTTAGCTCCCTCTAGAAGTTAGGTAAATCTGTTAGACACGGTTGTACTCTCAATGCCCCACTATATGCCATTGCTACGCATCCGATGCTCTGGTACATAGATAAGCTATCATAAGATGGCATGTTACATGGAATTTCCATGGGGGAAACAACTTTGTGGCCCAAGCTTATGCCAATGATTCTTTCTTCTTTCCTCGAAACATAGAGTCTAATGTGAGCGTTCTCATGCAAGCTTTGTCACTTTATGGGTTGGCTACTGGGCTGAATGTCAACTTCGCAAAATCAAAGCTGTTACTGCTAAAAAATTATGATTGGCATAGATAACTCTTGCTCTCTAGGATAAATTGTGCTACCTGATCAGATAGTCGGACATCTTGGATATGCCATTGGATGGGAGATCTCCCTCAAAGAAGAGACTGAGTGGGTGATGTAGGAGCTACATCACAAAATTGAATATTGGAAGTTATCTACTTGGCCATTGCATGTACGTCTGTGAATAGTGCAATCTATAATCATGGCATATGTGCAATTCCATCTCCCTTTGTTGCCTTGGTCTCATAGACAGATTGATCTTTTCATGTTTAAAGCCATGAATGCATGTGGAAAACAAAAGCGGACAGAAAAGCCCTTCGTCTAATGAAGCAAGAATTTCTCACCTAAGATGCATGGTGGGCTTGATATTCTCACTATCCATTATTATGTCCTTGCGAGAGGAAGGTGATGCTTCTACTTGATTTTGTGGCACAAACAAAGCCACGGGCTTGCATGTTGGGTAGTACAAAAGCATATGGACTTTGGGTCAGCCGTTTATGATGATATAATTTTTGGACATTTTAATGGCAAAATCCGGGTTCTCCCTATGTTATTGCGCTCATTCAAGATTGGAAAGCTTTATTGCACCACCTGCATTGGTCGAGCCGGCCCTCAAATGAGAAAACTCTTTGACTATGGAGAGCATTCATTGGAGTAGGGTGTTTGAAGTGCCTCTTGCATTATTTTCCATCTAAGGAAGGCCTATAACCTTTCCGTGCTTGGAATTCACCACATACGAGATGTTACAAGCAGTCGTACATTGTCATTTAGGATTGCATAATAAGAAGATTTGGAGGGTCATTATGGAGATAATGCAACCATTGTGGCCAGTGCCTGCGCTTCAAGAAGAAGGCCGACTTAGAGACTGGCTTTTTGATAGGCAGCTCCTTGGATATACCTCTTCCTTTTCATCGGCTCACAATTCTAGGGTGTACAAGCTTCTTTTATCCCCCCCCCCTCCCCCCTTGGATTCATGATCATGCAAATAATCTATGGAGGATGTCTAAATCCTTGCCTTGGTGGAAAGTGGCATTGCAACATATATGGAAGAGCAAATTGCCCTTGAAACAATGATTGTTTCTATGGAGATGTATTATGGGTGTTTTTTGGTGGGGTTTCTTTTGGCACGTAGACACATTGCTTCAGCTTCATGTATGTCATGCTCTCACCCACGAAGATATTGCCCCATCTTATGTGATACTGCTCCCATTCTCGAGCCCTACTAGATAGATTATCAGGGCACCTAATGGGCATGATTTCCAAGCAGACTTTTGGCGAGGTAGTTTTTGACTTTTTGGTCGACTCTGTCCGCCATTGTCGATGTATATAGTCTTTCTGGATTGGACGAGATTTGGGGCACTTTAGATTATCTACCATGTCCGGAATCATTTGCTTTTTTTTGTTGTTGTTCATGTCGGCCCTTTTTCCTTCTTCCATAGATCACTTTGACAGTCTCTCAGAGATTCTTTGCTCTTGGAGAGCTCTCTTTTGCGCAGCTCGAGGTGTTTTCCCACTGTTTACGATCTAAGTCGAGCTGTTCCACTTTGAGATAGCTATAAATGTACATCTCTATTCTATTAAGCACAAGTTTCTCCCCCTACCATGTGTCACTTTCTCTGTGGCCAAAGGAGAAGAGAGATAGAGCAAAGGGAGAAAGGAGAGACATTCACGCTTTACCTTTCCCAAATTTGAATATCCTCATCTCATGTCGTTTCAATTTTTGAAAGGATAGTTATCCCTTCTTACCTAATGATTTTCTTGAGAGAAAAAATAGGGGCCTCCTTCTTAAAAGATGAGCTTCATGATGATAACTTCAACGTGCAGGTATCCATCTCTTTCTCTCTCTCATTGTAAAGAAAAGACAAAAGACATTGCATCATGTAACATACACTTATTTAAGAGTAAGCACACCTCATCATGCATCCCACCTATTAAAATTTAATATTAAGTAAAACACCTCACTATGCATCCCACCTATTAAATTTTAATATTAATTAAAATTATGTGTATGTGTGTTTATTTATTTTATAAATACACATGTATATGTAGGTATATGTGTCTAAATATAATAAAACTTCATATTATGGATAATATATATTTACATGTGTGTGTGTGTGTGTGTGTGTGAGAGAGAGAGAGAGAGAGAGAGAGAGAGAGAGAGAGAGAGAGAGTCTACGTGTGAGAGTGTGTGTGGAGGGATAAGAGAGTGCGTTTGCATTGGTGCATATGGGGGGGGTGTGTGTGTGTGTGTGTAAGAGAGAGAGAGAGAGAGAGAATATATTAAGCGTCTACTAAAGACCCAATGGGCCTATGACACCAAAGTGATACAACAATGTCCATGGCATATCTCATCATAGAATGGAAAAAAAAACCAAAAAAAAAACATAAACATAGCTATCTCACTGTGGTGATACAAAACTGTCCATGGAAACTCATCATGGAATACTAGCAACATAGAAACACGAGAGCAACATCAACCCCTCGTAGATGTTGTACCACTCTCCAAAATATCAAGCATGGGGCTAATGAGTATGGTCGAGAGGTCTCCCTCAGCTATGTCATGTGGAAAGGTAGCTTGATGGCAGTGGAGCATGTCCTAGATCTGGAGCTGATGGGGATCATGGCTACCGGGGGGCCGGGGGTGTCAGGCACGCTAGAGTGCGGAGGCTTGGTCCAAGGTAACTCCTCTTGGGCGAGGGGTGTGTGTGTGTGTGAGAGAGAGAGAGAGAGATGTGTGTGCGTTTTTATTTGCATTTACACGTGTGTGTGTGTGTGTATACATGTGTGTACGTTTTTATTTGCATTTACACACACACACATGTATATGTATATATATACATTTGTATATATATATATATATGTACGTACGTACGTACATATGTATGTATGTATGAACACACACACATATATGTATACACACACACACACGTATATATGTCTATGCATATATATACATGTGTGTGTATATATATATATGTGTGTGTGTGTGTGTGTGTGTGTATACCACACACTTATATACATGTGTGTGTGTATATACATACACACATGTATATATACATATACATATACATACATATATATGTGTGAGTGTGTGTGTGTGTGTATAATATATCTATCTATATCTATACTATCTATTATGCACAAGTTTTTGGGAGTAGAGGTGACATGTGGAATTTGGAAGAGGGCTGAAGGGGGTGTGATGGGGGAGGGGAAGAGCCACGTGTTGGAGAGAGAGAGAGAGAGAGAGAGAGAGAGAGAGAGAGAGAGAGAGAGAGAGAGTGGAGGCCACATATTGGGAAAGGGACAGAGAGAGGAGTGTAGGGGTATGTTAAGAGAGAAAAATTTAAATAAATAATATAATACAAAACTATAAAGATACATAATATATAAGTATAAAATCTATAGAATACAAATATATATAATAACGATATGTAAATATATAATAAGTAATGATATTAAATAAATAAATATATTTAATCTATAAATAAATAAATAAATAAATATATATATATATATATATATAATATTATAATAATGATATATAAATCAATATACATATAATAAATATATAATAGTATTATATTAATATTATTATATATAAACACATTCACACACACATATGTACGCGTACACACAGCCACACACATACATATGGAGGGTGAGAGAGAGAGAGAGAGAGAGAGATTATGTGTGTGAGAGAGTGTGTATGTGAGACAGATGTGAGAAGAGAGAGAGAGTGCATGTGGTGTAAGTGTATGTGTGTGAGAGAGGGTTGTGTCTATGTACGTGATAGAGAGACATAAAGATAATATGTCTATATGAGAGAGTCTCACATAGACATATACATGCACATGTATACATGCATACACACATGCACACATGTGAGAGAAAGACGCATATATACGTCTATATGAGAGTCATACACACACATGTACACATACACACATGCAAATACGTACCACACATACAAACACACACGCATACACAATCACTCACATATATACATATGCATAGATGCACACTTATGTATGCATACACATGCAAACTATATGCCGGAGGAACTCGAGGGTTACCTACTTGTTACTTTTTTTGGTGAAGCAATGGTTTGAGTTAAATAAAAGAAGAAAAAGAAAAAAAAAGACTCTTGAAGTTTTCATAGGCACATGACCAGTAGTAGATCGTGAGGTTGGGTAGCGAGGAATGGTCTAGCTCAATGTTATAGTGACTACTATTAAGGTAGCGGGCATGGCCGATCTAGCTGCGCTCTCCGTCGAGAGAGGTCCTCCAGCTCTTCCGGCGAAGAGGACATGGAGTGCTGTGGAGTACGCTCTTGGGCTGCTGGGTTTCATGACTCTAAGCGCTGCGATGGTGATGGTGCTGGACTACAAGCGATTGGAAGGATCCCTCAAGCTGTGGGTATCTTTGGAGCAGCCCGACTTCTTCCGACCTGCCTCCAATGAACCCTTATGGGTCCGTCGCACCCTTGTTGAAGGCGCTGCAGAGAAAGGAGCAGGCAACGTGCACTTCTTTCCTTAACCTCTCCTTTGATAGATTTTGCAGTCATCTGTATACATGCCAATGTGCCCATTTTGTATGCAAGCTCTCATCTTCTGGATATCCCCACATCACCATGAAAGAGTAGAACTGCCATTTCTAACCTTATCTTGATCTCATGCATCATCCTACATCAATCCCACTTTAGTAGATCGGGTAAGCAATGTGCGCAAAAAACTTGGGTGCAGAGTTGAAGGTTTTGAGTGGTTTTAGTTATAAGTACCTTCAAATTATTATGAATTTGTCGAAAGTACCTCTAATATTTAGAGATGGTTTTTTTTTCACCATTTGGTGCAGAAACACAACTTCATTGGGCTGTGTGCTGGCCGAGCAGCAGGACAGCCAACTGACCAGCCCTACAGTACACTAATGGATGACCCTACGGATACATCTGTGTAGGCGGTTGTTGGATAGATTGAGACATCCCACACCAGATCTGCAGAGCTTGAGTGAGGAACAGCAAGGCGAGTTGGAAATCAGCAGAAAGGTGTTCTTTAGGAGCAACGTTTAGCCTGGGCAGTGGGAATAGCCAAAGTAGTCTCCTTTTCTAGATGCTGCATTAGTGTAGACGAGATAGGAATCATAATCATATACGAGCATCTTTTGACAATGTACAGTAGATTAGGTCAAATTGCCTTGTCTTTTGTGTATTTGCAGCTTAAGATTAATTAGCAAGTTAATCAGCATGTAATTAGTGTTGATCTAAGCATGCATCGGCATGCATGTTGCAATGGTATCAGAGCATTAGCCTACAACAACTTGCAAGTCCTTGCGTTAGGTGCATTGTGAGGTACCATTGCATAGAGGGTACATTAGGATCCAAGTGCGTTAATTTACATAGGCCTTTGCAGAGGTTTTCTAGTAGATCCATGCATTAGTTTTGCATGCTGTTTGTTGGAGTCTAGGTCAACGTTTGCTCTTTATGGACTGGATTTGTATTGGCTAGAATATGCTATCCAAAGGAGCTGTTTCGCCATAGGTTGCGGGTTGCAAGGCACGGGAGTAGAAAGAACATCAAGGCCTTGGAAGATGTGCAAGAAGCTTTTGCAATAGCTTTGGTAAATGGAGAAGCAACATGTAGACCCACAACAATGGTAAGTGCACCCATGGTTGAAACTTAGTAGGAAGGAGTTTCTGAAGTAGTTAGTCTTAAAGTTGTCCAAGAAGGGGATTCTTCACAAGTTGGAGAGCTTCAAGAACCTGAAGTTGTCCAGGAGTTTGGGCTGGTGCAAGACCAAGAATAGATGCTGACATTAGTGTGCAAGAGTTGAAGTTAGAGAACTAGAGATGCCCGGGTTGGTGGAAGCACTAATATCCCATAGTCACGTGAGGCCATTGGTGATGACCCATGTGACAGGGTGTGACCCTTCACTGGTGTCTCTTCAATGATTAAGAGTAATTAAGGATAATTAAGGGTAATTAAGAGAGATTTAAGTCACAATCGTAACAATCCCTCCCACTTAAAATAAGATCTAGGGTTATATAAGTGATTGCTATTGACTAAAGAACACTTGAAGTAATTCTGGGTACCATTGTAGATGTTCACTTTGCCAAGTTGAATTTGAATCATCCAAGTTGCCCTCTCTTTGGGCTCCGATGGGTCTCTGTGAAGAAGATGATGTCCCTCTTTGTAAAACTTCCCTAAGTTCCCCAATGTTCGACCATAGTATCCCATTGTAGTTCCAAATTGCCAGTACTAGGTGTGTGGTCCCACAGACCCTGTGCTCCTATTTGGGACACTGCACTGTGATGATGACTTGCCTGTCTCTATATATTGTCCACTTCTCCACCTTGCGGGCCACCTTGGGCATGTTCGCTTGTCTGTGCTCTACTTGGATTTGGGTAAGACATAGTAGCAGGGGAACCCCGTTTCCCCCCATTGGGAACGGTGGAACGCGTTCCCCCATCGCGTGGACCAGTGGAACGCTGGAAACGAATGGTGGAACGTTGAGGTGGTCGAAATGAGGTGGAACGGCAGGGAACGGCGGTCGAACGGGAGATGGAACGGGCGAGGGAATGCGAGCCTGCTGTTCCCCCACGTGGGAACGTGCTGATGACGTGGATTTTTTTTTAAAAAAATAGAAGCCCGTAAGCCTTGCGCCAGGCGCTTTTCGGAAATTCGCACCGGTCCCGTACGCCTTTCGCCCGTCGCTTTTCGGAGTTCACGCCTGTTCCAGTGTAGTCGCCGTTGCTGTCCACGACTCCACGAGTCCACTGCCCGTACTGTCCTGCCCGTACGGCAGCTGTTCTGACATTCTGTACTACATAGTACAGTCGCCCCAACCACTGGCAGCCAGGCCCCCAACCCTTGCACTGTGCAGACTTGCAGTGTACATTGTACACTGTACACACAGTGACTACATTCATCTAAAAGGCAAGGCAGCAAGAAGCTTTTCTCTTTCTTCTCTCTCTCTTTTTTTGTTTGAACTTTGAACTTTTGGTGTTTTAAAAATTACCTATGGTGAATCACAATCTGGACTGCACAGTGCACAGTGCACAGTCTCTCCCCATTAAACAGAAGAAAAAAAAAGGACTCATTTCTCTGTAATGGTTAACTTTGAAAGCCTATTCAACTTTTTGCCCGAATTTGCAGACATCATGGCTTACTCGGGTTCAAAGCGATCGGCTTCGAATGCTACTTGGTGGGACGAGGTTGAAAGGCTAGAAAGGTATTCATCTAAGGGAGGTGCAACACGATGGAAATGCAAGCAATGTAACAAAGAGAAGTCAGAAGGAGCAAACCGTGTGAGAGCACATCTATGCCATGTGAACAATGAAAAAGCACAAGTGAACAAATGCCCAGGGACAACACCTGAAATGCGTAGAGAGCTTTTGGCAAAGTACCCAAGTGAAGAGGAGAAAGCATGTGCACGAAAGAAACCGGCAATTGATGCATCTTACTTCAGTAGACAAGGGGAAGATGTACACTTGGGAGATGGACAACAGTATGGAGGACTTGGGAGCTTTGCATTTTCCCAAGATTCGCAGTCTATGGGTGCAAGTTCCGGCAAGCAGCAAACCTTGGGAGCAGCTTGGGATCCCCGCAAGAAAGAGAGGGTAGATGCAGCTGTTGCAAGATTCTTTTATCATGATCATGTAGCATTCACTGTTGCCAGGTCTCCATATTTCATTGAAATGGTCCAGGAGATTGCACGGTATGGCCCAACATACAAGCCTCCTTCATATGAGACACTACGCACCACCTTGTTGCAAAAGGAGAAAGCTGCAATTGAATGTGCTTTAGAGTCTGTGCATGAAAGTTGGGCAAAGAATGGTGTGTCACTTATTGCAGATGGTTGGAGTGACACTCGAAAAAGGTCCATTCATGGCATGGTTGCTTATTCTCGAGGAAGAATGCAATTCATTTCCTCACATGATGCTTCTGGGACTGGAAAAACTGCAGATCAGCTTGTGGAAGAGTGGGCCGAAGGTATTGAGAAAGTTGGACCAGAGAATGTTATTCAGTTCTTAGCTGATGGTGAGGCAACAAATAGAGCAGCTGGTCTTAAGCTTGAAGACAGGTATCCGCATATCACATTCAGTCCATGCTTTGCTCATTGTTTGAGCAACTTATTGAAGGATGTTGGCAGCTTGCCATGGGTTGATCCACACATTCAAAAAGGCAAGGAGATAATAAGCTTCATTCAAAACCATCAATTTATTTTGAATGAATTCCGCAAGAGATCGGCCAAAAAGGATCTCTTGAAGTACTCAGAGACACGCTTTGGTTATAACTTTCTCATGATGAAGAGGTTATCCAAAGTGCAATTGCCTTTGAAGCAGTTGGTTGTATGCAATGAGTGGATGGGATGGGCACTTTCTCGCTCAAGAGCCGGCATAGAGGTTGCAAGAACCATACAAGACTTCACATTTTGGGATGAAGTCAATACTATCAATGCTATGATGAAGCCGATCATGCGCTTGATGCGGATTGCAGATGGACGGGAGCCATGCATTGGCAAGGTTTATGAGGGGGCTGACCGAATGATCGAGAAAATAGGGGAAATGGGCTTGTCTGATGAGAAATATGCAGAGGTTCGAGAATTATGTGAAGCACGATGGAATGGTTATCATTCTCCTATGCATGTTGCAGCGTATGTCTTGGATCCCGAGTTCCAAGGATGTGGACAAGAGGCCGATGATGAGGTGATGGATGGTTGGGAGACAGTGCTTTCTAGGCAGGTTCGTGATGCAGATAAACGAAGGTTGGTGAAAGACCAACTTGGATTTTATCGCAGCAAGTTGGGAAGGTTTGGATCGGCTGATGCACAGAGAGATAGGTTTAAGATAGGGGCTGCTTTATGGTGGGAGGATTATGGGGCTCGTACACCACAGCTTCAATCATTGGCAGTAAGGATCTTGTCTCAAGGTGCAAGCTCCTCTCCGATTGAGCAGCTATGGAGTGTGTTCGGCCATGTTGCATCCAAGAAGAGGAACAAATTTGGGACAAAATAAGTCAATGACTTGATTTTTGTAAGTGCTAATTTGCGCTTGCTTGGTGATATGGCATCTCCCAAACCAGAGATTTATCGTCATTTCTAGGAATTATCTAGGTCGTTCCCTGTTTTCGTCCCCCCTCGTTCCCGTTCCCCCTTTTTCTCGTTCCCGTTCCCCTGGTGGTGCTTTCGTTCTGTTCCCGTTCCCGTTCCGTTGCTACTATGGGGTAAGATCATCTGCTAGGTATATCTTCTCCTCTCGGGGAATTGTTCGTGTATCCATGAAGGCCTCTTTGTCAGAATGCACAGCGGAAATGAAGACAACTGTTGTAGAGAGCAAAACGCAGATGAGAGAGGGAGAGAGAAGCTTTGTAACTCTGCTATATATACACAAGAAAATCCCAAAAAATACAATAGGAAGTGTGGGGGGCAAGGAGCCATTTTATATGGCCCTAGGCTGTTGGTCAGCCAGCCCAAAACAGGCCGACAACACTAGATGCTCATGGCCAGCACAAAAGTGCTCACGACCTGCAATATGCTAGTCGGCCAGGTACTCCAGTAGTCGGCCGTCGCTGCACAGCAGGTCGAGTAGCAAGGGATGAGTCGGCCAGCATCTGAAATAGCTGACAACCCTCCCACACCCAAAAAAAAATGGAAAAAGATATATGGTGTCATGTGCACAGTGTGTATCTACCGTGTGCTATACGCACACAAGACTAGCTTCGAGGTTTGGGGAAGCTTGGAGCTAGGCAGGCTGATTGGCGAGCTGAGTTAGGGATAGACTAACGGGCGGGCACCCAAGTATGGACGGGCAGGCGCCCAAGTGTGGACATCCGATGATTGGCCAAGAGCCTATAAAAGGGTGGCCAAGGTTAGTCATTAATTATATAGTCTCTCTCGCATGATTTGTGAGAGCTCTATGGTCTGGAGCCTGGATCTAGTGCAGACGTGTACCTGCTTTACGCAGCCGAGGCCGGCAGCAATCTCGAGGCCCGCGAGGGTAGCTTCGTGGTGGTATGGGACGTTGCGAGGTGGAGATTGGTCGGTACGTCAACCTAGTTAGCTCAGCTCCTCGTGGCTCGGTGGGGACAGCCAAGACTGTGGGCTTGCCCACGGCTGTCATGGTTGGGAGGTGAGTCAGGCCTGCACCCCCATGTTGTTTTGTTTGTTTGCAGGTTTCGAGTCTCGTACCAGGAGCGTTCCACAAGGAGATCTAGTGGGGATTTGACAGTGGTATCAGAGCATGCCTCGTGAACGAGCAAGTCCGTAGGTAGAGAAGATGAGGTCGAAGAAAGATGTGTTCAAAGAGCTTGCTGTTTTTTCTGTGCATACTGCTGTTTTTCAGATTCAGTATGTTGTTTTTTCATCATAGGAAACCCGTGATGAGGGTGTAGGTAGATGGTAGGGTTGTTTGCTTTGCTAGAAGAAGGCTGAAGATGTTTGTGCAGTCGCACGAACTGCAAAGAGAAAACAGAAAAAAAAGCATGTTTGCTTTTGGGTTGAACGAGAAAGAGAGAGAGAGCGAGAGAAGTGATCGATTGACTATGCGGGGTCGCATGTTCGTGCTGGTCGTGGGCTATCGGAACTTGTAGGCAAAGGTGTGTAGGTAGCCATGCCCACGCAGGCGGCTAGCGGCAGCCGGCCAGGCCTACGTAGGCAGCGCCCAGGCCAGGCCTACGCAAGCGCCCAGGCCTACGCCGGCTTGTGGCCAGGCCTACGCAGGCAGGCTGGCGCAGACAGCCACGCACACCTGCATGAAGGCGGCACCGGCAGCACGTTAGGCGACAACAGCAGCAAGGTGGGCGACTTCACGCTCACACTGGCAGCCGGCGGCGCTAATCCAGGAGGAAAGAGAAAAAAAAAACAGTGAGCATTCGCCGATTTGGACTTGCTTTCGTTTTTTTTAAGATTAAACTTAAAAAAAAAAAGAAGTTAAAGGTCTCCTCCAAGGTTTAAAGGTGTTTGTTTTTTTTAAAGAAAGCAGAATATATATATATATATATATATATATATATATATATATATATATATATATATATATATATATATATATATATATATATATATATATATATAAAACACAAAAGCAAAAGCTCAAGTATTTTGGGGACAGTTATATAAACCTCTTAAGTGGGCTTCTTGCCACACATCTCTCAAGTTTTCAAGCTCTCAAGCTCTCAAGTTCCCTCGCACTTTTATTGTGCAAAGATCGAATTTTCTCTCCACTTGCCCTCTTCACGATGTCGACCCAAGAATCGGAGTTGGAGCCCCTTGTCGAACGCGAAGGCTTGCCGGCTACTACGAAAGATACCGATGCCGATCTTTTTGACGATTGTGTGTCAAAATCAGATTTCAAGAGTTCAAAGTTGCTCTCGAAGCTTCTTTTTTGGAACGTCAGGCACAAATTGCCGCCCAGATGCAAGCCTTGCAAAACTCCAGACCACTACCCTCTCTACTCTTTCGGGTATGGATACCTTGGCCTCTGCTTTAGGCCCCAACATTACTCCGGAACCGTTTGGGGGCGAGCAAAGCAGCGTACCAAGGAGATCGTGGACACTTGGCTACATAAGTGGCAGGTCCATTTTCAGTTTCATCCATATGATGATGGAAAAAAGATCTAGTTAGCAGCAGGTTTCCTCTCAGGCAAAGCTTTGCTTTGGTGGAAGGAACTCAATCCTAAGCCAACAACTTGGGCACAATTCGAAGACGTCTTCAAGAAGGAATTCCTCAAGAAAGAGGATGATTATGATGTTGTTGCCTGGTTTAGATGATTATGATGTTGTTGCCCGGTTTACAGCTTTGACCATGACCTCGCAGCACCTCACTTATGAGGTCTTCCTCCAGAAGTTTAGCGACTTGCAAATCAAAGCTACAAAGATGGATCCCACTACTCTTTTGGGGTTCTTCGTAGCCGGTTTACTTGACTCATACCGTTTACAAGTTAAAAATAACAAATGCAAAACATTGGACGAAGCATTCAGCTCGTATCTATGATGATACAATGGTCTCTTCCAAGTCGAAACCCGTTAACCGAGCAGGGGAACAAGCATAAAAGAAAGTTCTCTGCACCTATGGCTAACACGACTGAAGGAAAGTCTTCGGACCAATCTTCGAAGAATTCAAGTTCGACACCAGCGAAGAAGAAACGACTCCTTAAGGCTTTAAAGCTCACGAAGGAAGGACGTTGTTTTATCTGCGAAGAAAAAGGACACATGCGTAACGAGTGCCCAAAGCAAAAGGGTGCAAAGAACAACGCAGGACCCAAGTCAAAGGCAGCTAACCAGTTGTCTTTGATAGGTACGTCAGTTACTGTACCCTCGCCCTAGTACATGCTTTGATTGTATGTTCAACTCTAAAGTATTTGGCTTGCATGATCTTCTCCGAGTTTATGGAGAAGTGAATGGCCATAGAATTCACATTCTTCTAGACCCTGGGAGCTCACACAACTTTGTTAACTACAAACTTGTGCAGAAATTGAGTCTTGATACGACACCCAGCGATCATACCTATGAGGTGCGCCTATTTGCGGGAAGGCAAGTATGGGATCGAAAGGTGGAGATGCTTCCAATCCAGATTCAGGACTACAAAGATACTCTGGAATGCTATGTTATGCACCTAGAAAATGTAGACTTGTTATTAGGGATTGAGTGGTTTAAGACTCTTTAAGTCCAGATAGATTGGTCTAGTCGTATTTTTTCTTTTCAGCATAGGAACATCCAGTATAGTATGTTAGGTGATTGTATACATCCCTCTCAGGGACCTCTTGTAAATATAGTTGATTTATATAATGGATTCATACCGCTTTCCATTGTGTATTGATTCCACTTTCTTCATTTCTCATCCCTTCCATGGAAGTCAATGAATTAAGTGTGTTTGAAAGCAAAGAATTACAAAAGATACTTGATTCATTTCAAGATATATTTCATAAGGAACTGCCATCGGGTTTACCACCTGAATGGGCCGTAGATCATCGTATTGACTTGATCCCTGGTGCCCATCCTGTCAGTATTCCACCTTACAGGATGAGCCAAGCTGAGGAAGATGAGTTGGCTAAACAACTCGAAGATTATTTGAGGATGGGCAAGATCCGTCCAAGTAAATCACCTTGGGGTGCATTTGTGTTGCTTAGGAGGAAGAAGGACAACACCTGGAGAATGTGTATAGATTACAAGAGATTGAACAAGCTGACAATTAAGAACCTTTATCCTCTCCCTAGATCAGATGACCTGATTGACCGGTTAGTAGGAGGGAAATATTTCACGAAGATAGATTTACGTACTGGCTATCACCAGAAACGTATTCATGAAAGGCATGTTGAAAGAACCGCCTTTCGGACTAGGTATGGCCATTACGAGTTTCTCGTATTACCTTTTGGGTTAACCAATGCTCCAGCCAGTTTCCAGCAAATGATGAACGATCTTTTTCGTGACCATTTGGGAAAGTGGTGGTGTTCCTGGATGATATTTTGATATATAGTCGTACTCTTGAGGATCATGTTAGACACCTCACGATTGTCTTATCTATTTTAAGACAGAATCGACTATATGCTAAGTTAAGTAAATGTGAGTTTTTTATGACAGACATCATTTACTTGGGACACAAGATCACTAGAGATGGATTGAGCATTGACTATGACCGAGTTCAGAAGGTTCTGCACTGGCCTATACCGCGAACAGTGAAACAACTTCGTTCTTTTCTCGGTTTTGTTGTTTTTCTTCGGAAATCTGTGCGGGAACACTCTCAGCTCACACTACCGATGACCGACTTATTGAAAGGTTGTGGATATAAGTCAAATCAGCCTATCACTTGGAATAACGATTTGGATATGGCCTTCAGACTTTTGAAAGATAAAGTCAAGGAAGCACCTATCTTAGCATTACCTGATCCTAGTCAGCCTTATGTTCTTGAAACTGATGCCAGTGACTGCCATCGGGGCTGCTCTATTTCAAGATGGTAGACCGGTTGCTTTTGAAAGTAAAAAGCTAGACGACACTCAATCTCATTGGCCAACCCTTGAGAAAGAGCTTTATGCTGTGATTCATGCTCTCAAGGTTTGGAGACTTTATTTATATGGCTCCAAGTTTGTGGTATTGATTGATCATCAGTCAATCAAGTATGTGTGTGATGCGGATGATTTGAGAGGAAGGAAAGCTCGTTGGGCTGAGTTAATGCAAGATTTTGATTTTGAGATCTGTTATCGGAAAGGGTCCATGAATAGTGTTGCAGATGCGCTTAGTTGAATTAAAGAGGTGAATACTTTGTCATTCACCGAGATTTCTATTGACTTATTTCAGTCATTGAGAGGGCTTTGCAGGACTGATAGTTATTTTGGTCCATTTTGGCAGAAGATCGAGGACGGGAGCTCATTGATTGACCAAGACTCAATGACTGAGCAGTCTACCATTAAGGTTGCAGGAGGCCAGTGGATGATTCGAAATGGTTTACTATTCCGTAATGACAAAATTTGTGTACCACAGATCCCGGACATTATTGTAGAAAGAAGGAATCAATCTTCTGATTCCAAGCCCTGGGAGCCTGCTTAAGATCATGCAAGGCCTTCCACAACGTGTAAACCATCCCCTTTGATCCCGGAACCTCAAAGTCCGGAGGCTGCTCAACATACACCTCCTCCTGCAAGTCACCATAAAGAAACGTGGATTTCACAACCATCTGATATACGGGCCACCGCTAAGAAGAGGCAAGGGCAAGAACAGTCCAAATCGTTGTCATCCTCGTTTTGTCGGTGCAAAGGTATCCTCATAGTCGATGCCAGGCCGTTGAGCATAACCCTTAGCCACAAGTCTGGCTTTGTGTTTGTCCACCGACCCATCTGACGTATACTTGGTCTTAAAGATCCACTTGACACCAACGACTGACCGTTTTGACGGCCTCGGAACCAACTCCTAAGTTTTATTCTTCTCTATGGCATCCAGTTCCACTTGCATAGCTTTCCTCCAATTATCCTGAGAAAGGGTTTCCTTTACGGAAGTGGGCTCTTTGTCCCACATGATACGAGACATCAAAGCATAGTTTATCTGTAAGAGCTCTACTGAATGACTTTTGTATGAACTCTATGCGATATTCGGGGTCCGTCCTCTGTGGTCCACTTGGAGGGAAGCTCCGTAACACCCGACTCCCGAAGGGTGTCTAACAACCACCTGGGTGCTCGAATAGAACGCGGAGCCTCCTATTGTTGCTGGGGCTCATCTCCACCTGCGGGCTCAACCTCTTTAACTGATTGAGGCTGTCCAGCTGGAACAATCGACTGGGAATCATCATCAGCCTCATCTGGGTCTCCAAGAAGTGGCGGCTCATCAACAGTGGAAGCTGGAACATGCTTATCAAAAACATCATCTCTGATGACAACAACCTCGTTCCGCTCCGAGTCATACAACCTGTATCCTTTGGAAAGAGAGTTATATCCCACAAATACAAGCTTCTGGGACTTCGAGTGAAGCTTCCCCCTTTTCTTCTTTGGAATGTGAACATAGGCATCACTCCCAAACGGGGAGGTCCTTGCTGATTTGCCGACATCTAATTGCTGATTTTCACAGTTGCATTGCTGATTTCCATCCTTTTACTGCTGTTTTCCAGCCATCTTTGTGTCAGAAACTTCTCCTACACCTGAATTTTCAGCAAACAATCGCTTCATAGGGGGGACAATGTCTTCTCTGGAGTTCAAGCTGCCATCTTTATCCATTTTCCCTGAAGGACAGCATCTGGACCGGACAAACTTCGACGTTTGGAAGGTGAAGATTGAATCTATTCTTGAGACTTATGATTGGGCAGAGATTTTCACAACTCCTCGACCGAATCTAGCTGAAGCAGATCTCAACGATGAGGAGGGGGAAGAACGAAAGAAGGAAGCCCTCATATGGGACAATCTCAATGCTCTACTCTGCTTTGATCACTTCTACACACAGAACTCCAGTGGCAAGAGGTCATCTCTATGGTACTTGACCAGGAGAGTTGGAATGCCTCTACCCAGTCCGGCAAAGGGGATCAAGCTTTCACAGGCCAAAATAACAAAAACAAGAAGGCTAAAGGTAAAGGTAATCACTCTCAGCTTGAGCTCAAGGACAAAGGCAAGTCCACCTCATCATCACCCAAGAAGTGTGACTATTGTCAAAAGGATGGACATCTCTATCAGGAGTGTAGAAAGAGGGCGGCAGAAACAAGAAAGGCTAGGGTTCCGGCTCCTCAGCCTCCCCGGTCGACGGAGCTGCTTGGGTACATCTTGAGGAGCTTCCTTCTACTATTGCTCCAAAGATTTCTCTCAGCTTCTGTACCTATGGAGTGGATTGTGGATAGTGGTGCTACAAAGCACATGACTTCTCTACAGGACTTGATTAGTGATCTAAAGAAACGTCTCGGGAAGGTGACAAATCCACCATCCCTATTTGTGGTGAAGGCACCATGTTCTTAGTTCTTGACCGGCATGGGGGAAAGTTTACTTCTTGTATTCTTTATGTTCCAAATCTTGGATTTCACCTTCTTTCTGTGCAAAAATTGTGTAGTCTTGGCACAAAAGTGGAGTTCACCACAGATTCAGATACTATCCTTCATCAGAAGATGGATATTGTTCTTTGGGAAGGGTATGCAGACCATGGTCTCTACAAGCTTCATGCTCTCTCTTCTCGTCCCTCCCCTCCCACAGGTGATCTCTGGCGTGCTAGATTTGGACATCTTCTCTTGCCGCAGGGGGAAGCAACATCTGTTAGCAGTCATCTCCTGTCTGTATATTTACACCAGGGCCTCTGTTGTGGGTGTGCCCGCCCGATTTAGGTGTTTTCTCATTTTTCCCCACTCTCCATATTTTTCCCTATTTTTTTTTGGTGTGGGAGGTTGTCCTGTGGCTCTTGGCTGATCCAGGTGATGGCCAACTGCCCCTGTTGCTCCACGATTCTCCCTGTGTGCTGGCCGACTATGAGTAGCTGGCCGACTGGTGTTGCAACAGGTTGGGTGACCTTCAGAGGGTTGTCGGCTGGTTTTCTACTGGCCGACTAGTTGATAAGGGCCATATAAAATGGCCCCTTGCCCCCACACAGTTTGTATTCAATATTTTGGGATTTCCTAGTGTACATAGCAGAGTTACACGCCTCTCTCTCTCCCTCTCTATTGCTGTGTTTTTCTGCAGTGCACTTGCTCTTGTGTTTTCAGATCTTGTCTTCATCTCCGCTGCATATTCTGACATGGTATCAGAGCTCTAGGCTCTTGGAAGATCTTGGGAACTGTGTGAGCAAGAGGGGGGCTGTTTTGTTGGTGATTGGTGACTGTTTTGGACCGTACGGGAAGAGGAGAAGCAAGAGGAAGGTGGGCTGATTTGCTGGACAGGCACTTGCAGGTTTAGTTCTTCATTTTTCCCACCCACCCACCCACCCTTTTAAGTTACAACCCCGCAATGGCAGATTTACTTGAGATGGCTGAGAAGCACGTGAAGATCCCAACACTCCCCATGTTCCCTGTGGACCGTCGGTTGGACGGGAACAACTACAGCATATGGAAGGTAATGATGGAATCTGTTTTGGAGTCTTACGACCGCGCTGATTTCATTGTTGTTGGGGTTCCCTAAGCTTGGAGAGATCTTCTTCCTCTCCTTTCAGTTTCCCACCCTCCCTCCCTTTCTTCTTGCTGTGCACAGCCTAAGAGGAGGACTTCCTGATTTTTTTTTTCAGCCCCTTTCTTCAGAGAAGGTTTCTTGTCAGAGGACATGGCCTCACGAGATTTCTCTACTGGTGCTCCTTCTCCTGTTGATTGTCCAGCACCATCATAGCTTGGATCCCTGCTCCCGTTGCTCCATAGGTGGTTCCTGTTCTGAATCTTTCCTCTCTGAGTTTCTCTCATCCAGGTCTTGTTCCCACCCCTACCCACATACCATCCTACAATCCTCCCCAAGTCGGTGACTCCATGAATCTTACCGCAACCAACTATCATTTGGTCTTTCTATACTCAGTTGTATCTGGAAGGAGCCGGTGTGTGGATGGCTATCTCCACACCTCACTTGGTGGACCTTGCTTTGAGAAGCATATTGGATGCTCGGGCTCGTCTTATCATCAACCATTGCATGACTCCATCCATACAGGCACAGTTTGTCTCCTCCCGGAGTAATGCTCATCAGATGTGGACAGAGATCCAGAGGAGGTATGGGAGAGTTTCGATAGTGAAGATCACCTGTTGGCCCCAAAGCTTGGCGCCCTCTTCGGTATTTCTTTATTTGCATTCAAGGAAGAGTTCAACCAAGTACAACATGGCCAAACATGGCTGAAAGTAATAGCGTGCCCAATATGTTCATACCTCTGATCCTCTCAGCATAGAAGTCCCACACAATCTTGTGCTAATTGCAATACACAATTCTGCATCCCTTTATGCCAAGAAAATACATTCAAGAGGCCCCGAACAACGTAGCCAATTCGCCCTTACTTGCAGCCAAAAACACAGCCATACATCAGTCCACAAACTCGTCCAAATACATCCTTCGGATTGCCTTGTTTCCACCCTCAAAGTTGCCAAACCCTTCCTCTCACAAAGGGCCAGAGGAGTACCTCCGAGACAGTCACAAGCCAGTGAAAAGAGAGAGAGAGAGAGAGAGAGAGAGAGAGAGAGAGATGTGCGCTTCCTCTCCTGTAGCCGTCGTCAGCTCGCCAAGAGAGAGAGAGAGAGGGCTGTGCGCTTCCTCTCCTGCAGCCGCCTTCCACCACTGAGAAAGGGAGCCAGCCAAAAATGTACTGTTCAGCCCGTCTTCCCTACAGCCCGACAGTCGTGAGAGAGAGAGAGAGCCAGCATACTGTTCAGCCCGACAGTCACAAGAGAGAGAGAGCCAGTGTACTGTTCAGCCCGTCCCTCCTAAAGAAGCGCCCGTCCCAATAATAGTGTAAACCCCCCCCAAGAGGCCCACGATCCACCAAAAAGGGGGTGCTTTTATTTTAAATGGTTTAAAACGTTTGTCCCCCCCCCCCCCCAAGGGGTTATAAAAAGGACCCTTAATAATTTGACCCAAGTGTGAATGTTTAACAAAATGTCCTGCACACTTGTGTCTTGCACACTGACCACCATGCCCAATGTCCGGTATGCTGTACAAATACATAGGGTCGTGACATAAAGATTATGGGAGAGCCCATCTCTTAGATTGGGACATGTGGCAAGAAAGTGGATCAAAGTGAGACAAGTGGCCTCACACTTGTCAAGAAAGTGGATCAAAGTGGCCTCGCACTTGTAATTATAGCCTTCTCTTGCCATTTTAGCTCATGGGAGGCCCAAATCTATAAATTGGAGTGCTCTCTCTTCATTTGGAGGAGGCTGTCTTGCTACACACTAGCCTCTACAACTGCCCTAACAATGGCTACTCTCTCTCTCTCTGTCTCTAAGGCTGCCCATGAAGAATACCGATTGTTGGCGACTGTTTTGGAGGCTTCCATTGTGAAGAAATACTGAAGGTAAGGGTAGGGTATTTAATCATTTTATTATGATTTCTAGTCGTTGTACTTGTTGTACCCGCCCTTGTACTTACTGTACCAACCATTGTACCGGTTGTACCAACCACTGTTCTTGCTGTACCAACCCTTGTACTTGTACTTGCTGTATGGGCCATTGTACCTAATGTACCAGCCCTTGTACTTGATGTACCAGCCATTGTACCTACTGTACAAGCCATTGTACATGTACCGGCTGAGTGGAGAGCTGCCTGACTTGTTCATGGTGATGTATATGGTATATTATTTTCTTCACCTGAGTTTTTCACATATGGCATCTTGAAGACCCGTGGTGATGGGGGAGATCAGTACCCTCATGGGAAGAGGTGGTTTACACACATTCATGGTATTTAGGGGCTTCTTTTGATGACAGCTCGTGTGTCTGGTCCAATGATGGTTGTATGTGGATAATCCGGCATCTCCTGTGGGGAGATTCTCCTTGGGTAATAAAATACTCCAAAGGGGGGGGGGGGGTTCGGCCCATTCCGGCCTCTATGCGGTGTCACATGTGCAAGCTCCATTTTCAGCATTTGTGGATGTTTTGTCGAGCTTTTATGTTTTATGCAAAGTGATGATGGCTATGTTTTGCATTAATGGTCAAGTGTTTTGTGAAACCCCGGAAGTTACATTCACTTGGGCTTATTTTCTGTAATACAAGAGTGAGTCCTTATCCAAATTTCAGCAATGGCATACTATGGTGGAGAAGGAAAGCCGTCTTTCTGTTCTCACTTTGAGAGCTTACAAAGGTGGCGAGTTTACTTCTCATGAGTTTGATCACTATTGTGCAGGGCTGTAATATGTAGAAGCTATGGGTGTCTTTTTTCAGCCCTAAACACCATCTTGGAACATGCTTGAAGAGAGAGAGAGAGAGATATACCTGAGTATTCAGTATATTCTATAGTACAAAAAGGTACACTGTACATCTTGGCTAGCCCATGGTTGCCCCATCAAAAGGTAGAAATACCTAATCTAGTCCTATTCTGTGACCCCGTTGACGGTGAAGATAAGTAGAGAGGGCTGCCATCGCGATGATGTGAGATGGTGAGCAGAGAGTGGGCTGCTGTCCCAAGGTAAACTGAAGAAGAAAAACGATGATAAACTGTAGCAAAGAGTGGGCTGCTGTCCCAAGATAGGTAGTGATGATAAAACGCTGAAGTGCTATACTGTGTAGCAGAGAGTGGGCTGGTGTCCCATGAGCTGAGGAAAAATGCTGAAGTCCTCTACTATAGTAGAGAGGGGGCTGCTGTCCCAAAGTGTGGCCTGATATAAAACGCTGATGTACTGACCTGTAGCAGAGAGTGGGCTGGTGTCCCAAGGTGTGGCCTGATGTAAAACGCTGATGTGCTGACCTGAAGAGCCAATGATGATGAAGCAGATGATGTGCAATCTCTGGCAGCAACAACAGCAGTAGAAGTGGTACCGAATGTGTCTATGAAAAGTGGTGAAGTGATGAGGCAAAGCTATATATAGTGTGGGGCTGCTGGTCGGCCAGGCTAAAGGCTGTGGGCCAGCAGCAAAGACCCACAAAGCATGAAATAAAACCTAAAAATCCAGAAAAATACCCTTTTTAGGGCTGGATAAAATACTATTTTCACACATGTTGCCCATGTCTAATAATGCTCTACCTGTTGTTGTGAGTCCCATATCCTTTGAGGTCCTGCTGGTGCCCATCTCTGTAGGGTCAAGCTCATACATGATGGATGAATCATGTTCAAAGTAATATGGCTGAGACTGGAGGCTCTGTGTCCTTGCATTGAAGTCACCGACAAGGAGAATGTCGTCTTGTGTGGAGAACTTCTTGATGTCGTTGTAAAGTGGCATGAATGGGGAGAAGTTTGGTGAAAAGAATCTAGATGTATCTGACGGAAAGTAGCACATGGCAATGTACAAGCTTTGCCTCTTGGGAAAGCTGAACCTGACCCACATGAACCTGGCTTCCTCGTCCTTCTTCATCATTGTGATCATAGGGCTGAGAGAGTCTTTGAACAGTATCGCTACTCCACCCGATCCTCTAACCCCTCCATTAATCCTGGTTTCTCCTCGATAAGCTAGCTGACTTCCACATGTATCCAATGACCATTGGAAGACCTCTTTCCGGACTCTGATGAGTCTCGGTATAGAAAACCAGCTGCCTCCCACTGTATGTCTCCATGAAGCCTCACGGGTCAGACCACAGTGTCCTGTTGCAGTTTTACATGGCTACTACAAGTGTATCCTTTGTCCCATAGATCTCGCACCATCGTATGGGTGGTTTATCTGTGATGGTGATTTTGCCATTGTGATAAACCGCCCATTCGCCTGCCTTTTGTTCTTCCATGGCTTGGGCCCCCTTTTTTTTTTTTTTTTTTTTGGAGGTGTTCTATTTGCACTCCTGGTCATCTTCTTAACAAGTCCCTTTAACCTAGATATGACTTCTTTAAGTTGTGTGCACCCTCACGTGTTCATTTTACAAAAAAATCACCAAGAAAGCCATGTTCGACTCTTTCTAGCTTTTTATATTAATTGGATACCCATACCTTATCCAGCCATTGAAGAGTGAAATCTGTCAAACATGGGGTGCCCATTATATAAATTGTCGACCCTTTTTTCAAATGAGTGTGGACCCTTTTTAAACTGGCATGGTCACATTAATAAACAGTCCACCATTTTATACAAGTGTGAATATCCTGAAATCCCCTTTCGGAAAGCCTGTGTTCACACGCCTGATTTTCCCAAAACATCAGGGCTGGCCAGGAATGGTTTTCTGTGCAGGCAACCTGGCAAAGCCTTGCATGTGGATTTGGGTCAAGTGTCCATGATGGGGACATGGACCAGTTGAAGAGCCTCCAGATTCCGGCCCTAGTGTGGTGTCATTGTATTTCAACTTTTTGCTCGTAGATTTGGTGTTTGGTTATGCCTTTGCGTTAATAGTTAGTGAGTGTGTCGGAAAACCCTAGGATTGGTTACCAAAGGGGGGTAGGGCACCCTGATCATTGGGACTGAGTGCTGCTGTTTATGTGGATGAATGATCAGTATGCATGCTGTCTAAGGGCTTTAAGGTTTAATTGTTGATGTTAATTCAATCGACTCTGCCAGAATCTCTCAACAAGTACAGTTGACAGAAATGCTGAGCAATGATCTGAGTCCAGCCAAGGAAGGAGCTTGTGCCAATTGGAAAGCTATCTTCTCTCATCTTTGCAAAAGAAGTGGGTTTCCTGGTCCTGCTTTTTAGTTATGTTTTGTGACAGTGAAGCTGCACATTTTCAACAATGAAGCTTCATCATATCTTTTTTTTTTTTTTTGGTTGATCCAATGGGCTGTGAAAAGTGTCAGCTTTAACTGATTTTCGACCCTGCTCAGGTGATCTGCCTAATCAGATTAAGTGGCAACATCTGATATTAATGCAACTTTGCCAGTCTCTACATGCTTAGCTCACTTATGGCGTCTCAGTCATCATTCAACCATGTGCTTTAGGAACAGGCTTGGAGATTGTAATGTAGGCTTGATAAGGTTGGGCTGAAGTCTTTGGACTTAAACAGCTAGGTGTCAACCATGTGCTTTAGGAACAGGCTTGGAGATTGTAATGTAGGCTTGATAAGGTTGGGCTGAAGTCTTTGGACTTAAACAGCTAGGTGTCAAACTCGAATAAGTAAGGGGGATTCTTTCCCACTAGAGTTAGGATAGATGATGCTGTTAGGGTGAGTCATGAGATGCCCCATGCCCCAAACCAGGCATTCACCCATAGGCTCCAAACTGGACAATACTGCTACTTGGTGTGTCCTTGATTTAGAGGAGCAGAGTCTCACGACCAGATGATGCAGGGTTATGTCTAGGAGATACCGCTCACACATGCATGTTTGTAATCATGTTCTTATACCATACCATCAGCATATGGAAGCCTTTTTTTTTTCAGCCAGTTTCTTACTCTATCTAGTTGATAATTGTTTTTCATTGTGCACGCTGGATGCCCTTCTAGATTGATTACCATTGTCTCATGGACCCTCAAGTCTTTTATGAGATGTCATTACAGCTTTTTTCATTTCTTCTCTTTCTCTCGCAGGAACACTAGCATCTTATGCTTCAAAGAATCAGCTCAAAAAATAGGGGTGGTATCAGGCAAAGAGGGTAAGTCAATTGGAACCCCCAGGTCAAGGCTGGCATGGGCACCATTTAGGTCCACTTCTATTGGAAAAAGCTGGCCAACCAACATTTCAGTCTTGCCCATATGGGCATTCCTTTGCTTATTCAACCTTTGACTTTATTTTTCTAGCTTTTCCACCTGCCATTCCATCCCTTTTGAAAAGTTTTTGGAGGCCATCCTTGTAGCCAAGCATAGATCTGTGCTTCCCCCCTTGCTGTATCGCAGGGAAATTTGTACGAGAGGGACACACAAACCCTGCTTCCCCCCTTGCTGTATCCTCCTCATGGCAGGGCAATTTGTACGAGAGGGACACACAAACTGTCAATCAATACCAAGAGAAAATGATGAGAACAGCTAACCAATGTCATTAGGGATTTGGTGTATCGCCCGAATAAAGCTCCCACCCTTGAGCTCCTTGAACTTTGCAACTAGCCTGCTTGTTGTAACTCCCACTTTTTTCATTGACGTTTGTTGATGCTCTCTAAGGGCTTAACCGCTTAGAGCATGTAGATATGGTGGTAGAAAAGATAATCTGCAAGCCACACACTCTCACTTTCTCACACTCTAGAGCTAAGGATAAGGACTAGATATGGATAAGAGCTCTCTATCTCACACAAGGGAAGTCATTTCTCTTTAGTCGAGTTATCCTTTATACAAAAAATATATGTGTGGGCGCCGACTTTCACCTAAACACGGGTGATCGTTATTTATCTTTGTTGCAACTGTATTGACATATATATATACTGTACAGCTGAAGTGTTGTAGGTTGCTTCTTTCACTTCAAATGGATCGGTATCATGCATGCAAGGTAGACATTCTTTAAAATGTTGGTGTTGGACTCACACACTCACACACACAAACCTGCACATTAGGGTTAGGTGCAGGATGGAGAAGCTCACACACAGAAATGTGTGAGAGAGAGAGAGAGAGAGAGAGAGAGAGAGAGAGAGCCAAAAGTGTGGTATCCACAAAATGCAAGTCAACCCTTGCATGTGTGCCACATCCATATAATATAGAAGTACAAAATATTATATGTTAAGAGTGTCCTTTCACACTTGATATCCAAGGGGAAAAACCACATGGAAAAAAGTGCCCTTGGTTAAGCCCTGTTCACACATAGCACTACCATAAGTGAGCATATGCCTACAAATTCCCCCTGTAGTGGAAGTGTAACCTGTACAAGGTAGCAGATCACTCTCTGTATGAGAGAGCCCAAAGCTTTGCGGAAAGCTTCAAACTTTTCTCGAGGTAAAGCCTTTGTGAATAGATCTGCAACATTATCCTGTGTAGGGCAGTAAGATAAACTGATCTCCCCTACATGTAGCCTCTCTCCGACATAGTGATAGTGAATCTCAATGTGCTTGGTACGTGCATGAAATACTGCATTTCGTGCCACGGCCATAGCACTCTGGCTGTCTGTTGACACTCACGAAGATCAGCTAATAGTCTTCTCAACCATACACAATCTACTGTAGCTGTGAAGCCTGCCCTGTACTCAGCCTCACAAGTAGATGTGGCAACAGTGGGTTGCTTTTTACTCAACCAAGATATGCATGAACTGCCAAGAAAAAAACAATTCCCACTGGTGGATTGCCTGGTATCATAATCACCAGTCCAATTTGAATCACGTATGCATAAAGCTGCAAGCTGCCCCCCCGGGATAGAACAAACCAAGATCCAGGGTACCCTTAAGATAATGAAAAATGCGTTTGATTGCTTGCCAATGCTTTGTGTCTGGGATGTGCATGAATTTGCTCAACAAAGACACCCCAAAAGATATGTCTGGCCTCGTGTTACACAAGTAAATGAGGCATCCCACTGCCTGGTTGTAAATGCCGGCCTCAAAAGGCTCTCCAATATCATGCATAGTAAGCCGTACACTTGGTTCTACCGGAGTAGAAATGGACTTACATTCATCCATGTGAAACCTTTTTAGCAAACTTTTTATGTACTTAGTTTGCTGCATAACAATGCCATCATTTGTATGCATAAACTGTATGCCGAGATAGTAGTGTAAAGGCCCCAAATCCATATCAAATTCAGCTTTCAAATCAGCTTTGAAATCTGAAATTTGTGCTTTGCTAGTACCTGTAATGAGCATGTCATCTACATACAAGATGACTGAGAATATCGGCATCGGTTTTCTTCACATACAATGTGCTTTCAGCTGGACTATTCACATAACCTTGGCTGGTTAGATGAGCATGTATCTTATCATACCAAGCTCTTGGAGCTGCTTTAACCCATACAATGCTTTGTGTAACTTGCATACTTTATGTTCCTCACCAGGAACTACAAAACCAATGGGCTGATTTACATATATTTACTCCTGTAAATCCCCATTTAAGAATGCAGTTTTGATGTCCAATTGATGCACTATCCATCCTTTATGTGCAGCCAATGCAATCACTGATCTTATTGTGGTCATTCTCGAAGTAGGAGCAAAAGTTTCTTCATAATCTATTCCCTTTTTTTGCAGATTTTTCTTTATTCCTAGAACATACAATACATTTTTCATACATATATTGGCACCATTGGGTGCAATAAGTATGACATTTCCAATTCCCTTTACTGGATATGTAGTATGATCTGCACATGATACAGTGCGGCCATTTGAAGCATAAACCAAGTGCTGAAATACATCTTTGCATGAAGTGATGTGGCTCGAAGCACCACTATCAAAATACCATGATGCATTCTGTCTGTCAAATACAATGCAAGACATATCAGTGTCTGAAGCACTTGGTGTGCCACTAGTGCATGTGACCAAAAAAGTGTACTCTTCTTGGATTACATTAGCTGATTGCTGTGCTTTGTCATCAAAAGAGTCTGCTACTGCATTGCCTGCTTTCCTTTTCTCTTTTGCAATCCGCTTTCTACATTCACTGATGTAGTGTCCAGGCTTATGGCAGTAGTGACATTTGCCCTTCTTTTTGGGCTTGTTTGCACCCCCTTTGTCAGACTTTTCACCACCAGAAGAGGGCTGTCCATGACCAGCCTTGCTAGATTGTTGTCCCCCATGCTTAAAGCTCTTTGCTTTACCCTTATCCTTGGCTGTAAATGCCTTGTCTCCACCACGGTTGCTTGATAAGTTTGCTCTTGTTTGCTCTTCCTGCAAGAGTAAACCCACCAGCTCTTCAAAAGTGATGGGATCACCACCTCCTCTCATTGAGAGATTGAGAGAGGTGTGAAAGCCCAAGTAGGAAGGTGGTAAAGAATGAAGAGTGTTGGTGACCATCTGTCTGTCTGGGATAACCTCATCAATGTTGAGCAATTGTTCCTGCAAATCTTTCACTTTGGTGAGATGATCTGCCATGGAGTCACCCTCATCCATTGAAAGAAGATCCAATTGCCTCTTCAAGTAGGCAACTCTTGCCTCGTTGCGTACCTGATACATTGCTTCCAATGTGTCCCATGCAAGCTTCGATGTCTTGCAAGAACGAACGTGCGGAATAATAGTCCTTTTCATTGAAAGGGCTATCAATGACATGGCCTCTAGAGTCCCATCTCTTCTGCTCTTGTGTGGGAGCAGGTTCTACATCAGGAGCTCTTTGAGCACCTCCCCTTTGAGGTGTGGCTGGCTGTATGGTAAGTGGGCGTGTGTCATCACCACACACGATGCCCCAAAGCCCTTTGGCTACCAGCAAATTACGGATCATGAAACTCCAGAGGGAGTAGTTAGATCCATCCAACTTGTCCTCCTGGGTGAGCACACCAAATACACCTGTAGCATTCTGTGCCATGTCAACAAAATATACCTGCAAGCAAACCAAGCACCAATGTGCACTGCCAGGCAACCAAATGTCTTGTGCAAATCTATGGCTGCAAACCAAAGCAAGTGTAAACCTGCACCAAATTGTCAAATTACACACAATGTGTATACATACGCAACAAATCACAGCTGTAATGCCCAATTACATGCTCCAATCAGAAAATCCTCAATTTTTATGCACTCCAATCGCTTCAATGTGCATTTAATTGGCCAATTTTCACAAAAGCCCCAAATTTCTGCAACTGAAAGAGGTTCAATTTGCTGATTTTGACCTCAATTTTGAAAACCCCCAAATTGCAAGCAAAGCAACATGCCCAATTTTTTCAATTTGTCCTGAAATTGAGAAATCCCCCAAATCGCCTGAACCCTTTACCATATGCACTGTAGTGTCTGCAAAATCTGCATATTTTCACCACATGCATTGTAGTGTCTGCAAAATTGTATCTGACCTGCACTGAAATGGCTGCAAAATTTGTATTTGTGTTTGAACAAAAATGTGTACAGAGAATACCTTTAGGCAAGGGCAGCACGTGTAAAGCAGGTGTTAGGCGTGGAGCAGACAGGCGCAAATGTTGACCGGACAGCAGCGAGGTGCAGGCGTGTAGAGGGAGCCGCCGGAGATGCAGGTCGACTGGGAACTGGAGCGCATGGTCAACGGGGAGCCGGAGCGCGAGCGCACAGAGCTGCCGGGACAGGCGGAGGTGGCGCAACGCGTATCTGAGAGCTAGAGAGTCGACGAGGAGGAGCACACGGGTCCCCGTACGCGGCAGAGGAGACGGTCCAGGCGGAGGCGGTAGGCGCAGCGCGAGCACGGAGGTCGCCGACGGCTGGGCACGTGCGAGCAAACGGCGCGGCTACCGCTGGCCGGAATGGGGCACTGACCGACGACGGTGGCTCCGGACGGCCGGAATGGAGCAGCGACGGAGGCAGGCGCTCTTGGGCGACGGCGGTTTTGGGCGCACTAGCGCCGCCGGTCTCTGGTGGCCGGCGGTCTCTGGTGGCCGGGCAGCGGAGCAGCGATGGAACTGTTGGACAGAAATTTGAGGGCGACGGAAATCTGCAGGTTTTTAGCAGCTCTTCAAGGGGCAGTTTCTAGGGCCAGCAACCTGGCTCTGATACCAATTGTTGGTGTTGGACTCACACACTCACACACACAAACTTGCACATTAGGGTTAGGTGCAGGATGGAGAAGCTCACACAGAAATGAGAGAGAGAGAGAGAGCCAAAAGTGTGGTATCCACAAAATGCAAGTCAACCCTTGCATGTGTGCCACATCCATATAATATAGAAGTACAAAATATATTATGTTAGTGTCCTTTCACACTTGATATCCAAGGGGAAAAACCACATGGGAAAAAGTGCCCTTGGTTAAGCCCTGTTCACATATAGCACTACCATAAGTGAGCATATGCCTACATAAAAACCAACTCATACCTCTTTTATTTGGTACATAGGGAGGTGGGCAAGCACCGCAGGTGTCCGGGGCTAAACTCACAACCTTTGGATAGGGTAGGTTGTACCACTCAGGGAAGAGGTGCTGACTGGAAGGTAGATATATTTAAAACATGTGTGGTTATGAAAGCTTCATTATCCAGTCTGCTATTTTGCTCCAAAAGTGGCAGAAGCTTATGAGGCTGGTTTATGTTCTAAGATGTGAAGGCATTTGCACCTACTAGTGGTTGTGACCTACTCTAATGACCTTGATTTTACATTGTGACCTACTCTAATGACCTTGATTTTACATCGTATTCTTCATCGAGAAGGTCAAGATGCTTTAAACTCAAATATTTTAGACCTTTGTTGATGCAGTGTGCTTGGACGGGAGCCCCCCTGCTTATCACTTTGATAGGGGACGCGGTTTTGGAGTCAATAACTGGCTGGTCCATCTTGAGGTCAGTTTCTTTGGTACAAAATTTTGTGGCACAGGTCACTTGTGTGAACTTCTAGGCACTATAACTTGTCATATGCTGCAGTTCTACATCAGTGTTTTGAGTTTTGTGAGGTGTCAGGTAGTTATGTGCATAGATATCTATTTTTACTTATATATCTATTTTTACTTACTTTGCCAGGGAGGGGGATGGTGCTCAACCAATCAAACATGCTTCCGACGGTCTGGAACAAGGCTGGGATCATCACATTTCATGGAAGAACAGATGATTTTTGGTGGCAGCCTGAGCGACTCACCTTCGAAGAACCCTGGTAATTTTTCTCTTGGGGTTCTTGTGTTAAGAAGTTGTGAGGAAGTGTATATTTCTTATAATGCACACATGCAGTGTTATAGTTTGTGCACTTGATGTGGAAAGATGATCAGCAGGCTATGAGGCCATTATGGGTCTAACATTTGAAACAATGTCGGGTCACCAAAGCTCCAAGCTTTTGACCTCCGCGTGCACCGTCCACCCTCGCTATCTCACGCACCCTTGCTGAGCATATGATGCTTGGCGACAGCTAGGTCATGTTTAGTACAGGCTCTGGAAGCCTTGGTTTTCCCTAAGACTTTAGAACTTGAAGGTATGACTCTAGGAGCAGTCAACCTTGTGGGCTGATAGTGTGGTTACTTATTGTACTTTATTGTGTTACTGCATCGCGCATGGATGAAACCATCACTCATGTCTTGATCTTTTGGTCGTGTGGTGACCATGCACCATTGTATCAAAGCATCCTTTGGCTTAGCTATGCTAAGTGTTGTTGGTGTCCCAAAAGAAGTGCACAGGTCCAAGGAGAGTAACTAAGCATCTGTCAAGACCCCCAAAAGCTGGTTGGTGTCAAGAAAACCCAAGGGGAGGGTTTCATGAGAGTTGGTAGCCAGTTGGGGCTGCCGAGGAAGGCTTTTATGGAGCACTCGAAGTAGGCCAAGGGTGCCATGATCTGTTTCAAGAAGAAGGATTCATGTTTGTGTTCAGGGACACATGGCAAGAAGGCAAGGGGACAAAGTGGAATAGATGCACAGATCTCTACATCAGATTTGGAGTGGAATCAGAGACAGGGCAAGGTTTTCAGTGAAAATGTTGCCAGGAAGGAAAGGATGACAAGTTTGGGAGTCCATGTGGAGACAAAGGGATGAGGACAGTCATCCAGGGTCAAAGGTTAGAATCCCATCATCAAGTTTAATAGAAGGGGATGTCATGTGCATGCACATGGTTATGGTTGATCCAAGCTAATCCTTGATTTGCAACGGATAAAACATCAAGGTTTGAGCAGTGGCGGCTTGTCTCACAGGCGTGGGAAGGTCTATGTGTGGAATGTTGGAGATGCAATCCACACTTCTAGAGAGAACTAGCTCACGTGGTGAGACTGGGTTTGAATCTTGGCAAGTTGAGGTTTCTACAAATTGGATTACCGGAGGTCACCTAACACCTTCAGGTTTTGGGGTCTGGATGGCAAGACCAATTTGTGGAACACCTCAGTTAAGCGCGCTTGCGCAGGAACACAACTGGGATGGGTGACCTCCGGGGAAGTGGGAGGATCCATGTTTCCAACATGGTATCAGAGCCCAGGTTGTGATGTTGGAAGTTAAGACCTCAACCAAAGTGTGGCTTGAGGGGGGGTGTTGGAGATGCAATCCACACTTCTAGAGAGAACTAGCTCACGTGGTGAGACTGGGTTTGAATCTTGGCAAGTTGAGGTTTCTACAAATTGGATTACCGGAGGTCACCTAACACCTTCAGGTTTTGGGGTCTGGATGGCAAGACCAATTTGTGGAACACCTCAGTTAAGCGCGCTTGCGCAGGAACACAATTGGGATGGGTGACCTCCCGGGAAGTGGGAGGATCCATGTTTCCAACATGGAACAGGACCTTGTCGGCCAACAGTTTATCATGCATCTGATGAGGTTGACAGCATATATATATAGTGGTGTCCATGGAACTGGCCAACAGCAGGGCGGCGAGTTGATTTATTCCTCCAAAGGCCTATAAAAGGCACCAGAGTACTCATTGTTATTCATCTCTCTCCCTTATGGAGGATAGGACCCTTGAGGTCTAGATTAGGCTTTATGTCTCGTTTTGGAAGGCCAAAGGCCACAGAATATGTACTATCTTTGTGTACTATACAATATACTAATAACACAACTATCTCTCTCTCTTCTCTCTGTTTATGTTGATTATTCTTGCATTGAGAGTTCCTATGCAGTATACTTAGGGCTGAAAGAAGACTCCCAGAGCTTCCGCATGTGACAAGAGTTGTAAATAACAGTCATAGTTATTAGTAATAGGCTGTAAGATTAGACATTTGCCATGTTAGAGGCTAGTATATTCGCCCCATGAACTAGGCATCTAGCAATCCCGAGTTTAGGATAACTATTCCATCAGAGGCTAAAACATCTGCCTCGATAGAATCTTGTAAACCCGCACATGTGATAGGTCCTAGCATCCCATACCACCAGAATATACTCCATATATGTCTTACAAATTTATCACTCCTCAGCTTCCAATCTTAGAGTAGATCGTCAGCAGGCCACAAATTGCTGTAGCAATGCGCAAGTGATCAGCAATGTGTAGCAGCAAGTTAGCTACGTGTCAGTGACAACTTAGGCTGAAACCCTTTAAAAAAAGGAAAAAAACCTTAAAAAGCTAACGTAGCTTTGATACCAAAATGATGGAATTATATCAGAGCCCTAGGTCGCTTGAAGCTTGGAGACAGTGGGAGCTTGAGGGTTTGCTGATTTTTGGTGCTGATTGGAGAATTCTTGGGCTGTTCGGGACTTGGAGATCGGGTAGAAGGCGGCCATCACTGTTGGACAGCCACCTTGCATAGTGTTTGCAGCCTCTTCTTCATTTTTTTTTTGACCCACCCTCCCTTCACAAGACCTTGTGAACCCTTGAGATGGGCAGATTTGCTTGAGATGGCTGAGAAGCACGTGAAGATCCCCACGCTCCCTACATTCCCAGTGGATCGAGAGTTGGACGGGACCAACTATGGCATCTGGAAGGTAATGATGGAGTCTGTCTTGGAGTCTTATGACTCGGATGATTTCATTATAGTTGGTGTTCCAGGGCCAGAGTTGGAGGACGGGGAGCTTTTACCCTCTACTCAGAAAGAACGGGAGGCTCAAGCACAGTTATGGGATTGTGTCAATGCCTGTGTGCGTTCTTTCATCTTTCTTAATTGCACACCCTAGGTGATTAATCATATCAAAGACATGACGCTGGCCAGAGGGATTTGGCAGCACTTGGCTTCTCTGTATAACAGGGTATCACCCATGAAGCGGATTTCCTTGGAAGTGCAGATGCGAGTGATGAATCCTGCAAAGTCTTCGACGATGCGGGAGCACATCAACAAACTCTAGGCTCTTCAACAGGAGATTCTTCAGGCTGGGAAGGAGATATCTTCAAAGGACATGGCCATCACTTTGCTGTCTCAGCTGATCTCTCAGTATTCAGCTTTCTACTCCTCTTTGATCACCGGTGGGAGTTTTAGCACCATCACATGGGAGGAGCTTGTGCCTATGGTTTTGAACTAGGAAGAGCGTTTTATGAACCCTCCTCAGCAAGCAGGAGGTTCTTCAGGCTGGGAAGGAGACCTCTTCAGTGGACAGATGCGAGTGATGAATTCTGCAAAGTCTTCGACGATGCGGGAGCACATCAACAAACTCTAGGCTCTTCAACAGGAGATTCTTCAGGCTGGGAAGGAGATATCTTCAGAGGACATGGCCATCACTTTGCTGTCTCATCTGATCTCTCAGTATTCAGCTTTCTACTCCTCTTTGATCACCGGTGGGAGTTTTAGCACCATCACATGGGAGGAGCTTGTGCCTATGGTTTTGAACTAGGAAGAGCGTTTTATGAACCCTCCTCAGCAAGCAGGAGGTTCTTCAGGCTGGGAAGGAGACATCTTCAGTGGACATAGCCAGCACTTTTTTGTCTCATCTGACCTCTCAGTATTCAGCTTTCTACTCTTCTTTGATCACCAGTGGGAGGCTTAACACCATCACATGGGAGGAGCTTGTGACTATGGTTTTGGACCAAGAAGAGCGTTTTACGAATCCTCCACAGGGCGGAGGTTTTGAGGCCTTGACTGGCCAGTGGGCGAAAGGCCGCAACAACAACAACAAAAGGGCAAAGGGAAGTCTTCATCGGAGAAGGCTTCTGAGAAGAAGTCCGACTCAGAGCGTGATGCTCTGAAGGCCGAGCGGACCTGTAACCATTGTGGCCAAAAGGGTCACTATTGGAGGAAGTGTCGCTCACGGAGTACTGAGAAGAGTGTTGATTCTTCAGTTGGCAGCTGCAAAGACTCCGGCTTTTGTGCACTTGTAGATTATGGACACAGATGCTTCATCTTCTTTGAGTAGGGAGGCAGTTGGTCTCAGAGCCAGGGATACTCGGGAGTGGATTCTCGATAGTGGTGCTTCCAGGCACATGACTCCTTTGCGGCGAGAGTTATTACAGGATCTTCGATGGTAGACAGGTCACATTTTCATTGGTGACAATTTCACTATCCCGATTCACAGTGAGGGCAGGATGGAGATTATTCCCGATAGCAAAGAGGGAAAGCATTCCTCCCATGTTCTTTATGTCCCAGCACTTGGTTTTCATCTTTTGTCAGTGCATGAGGTTTGCAAGGCTGGCATCTGGGTGGAGTTTGATGAGCATTTTGTTGCTCTTTGGAACAAAGCAACAGTCGAGGTTGTTTGGAAAGGCGGAGTGGAGAATGGGATTTACAAACTCTCAGCACTCTCTTCTCCAACTGGCACTCAGCTCGGTGATTTGTGGCATTTCCGTTTTGTCCACTTGAACGTGAATGCGCTTGGGCGGGCTTTCAGGGACCAGATGGTGGATGGCTTGCCAGATGTTGGCAGTGGCAAGGACTGTAGTTCTTGCATTTGTGGTAAGCAACATAGGGAATCTTTTCCAAAGCAGGCTACTAGGCGGGCTTCGAAACCTTTGGAGTTGGTACACATTGACTTGTGTGGGTCTATGTAGACCCCATCCTTGGGAGGTTCTTTGTACTTTATGCTGCTTGTGGATGATTGTAGTAGATTTACATGGGTTTATTTTCTTTCCCAGAAGGACCAAGCTCGGGTTGACAAAGGAGGGGAGTTCTCGTTTGATGCTTTTGTGCGGAACACGACATCAAGCGAGAGCTGGCCAATACAGGTTTGCCTTTAGAGAATGGAGTAGTTGAGTGTAAGAACCGGACTGTGGTGGAGATGGCGAGGACGATGCTGGAGCATCGTGATCTTCCTCGTCCACTTTGGCGAGAGGTTGTGACTACGGCTGTCCATACGCTCAACCGATCTTCGACGACTCCAGTACCAAAGATGACTCCGTATGTTGGCAGGAAACCAGATGTCTCTCATTTTCGTGTGTTTGGGAGTGATGCCTATGTTCACATTCCAAAGAAGAAGAGGGGGAAGCTTGACTCAAAGTCCCAGAAGCTTGTATTTGGGGGAAGCTTGACTCAAAGTCCCAAAAGCTTGTATTTGTGGGATATAACTCTCTTTCCAAAGGCTACATGCTATATGACCCAGAGCGGAACGAGGTTGTTGTGAGCAGGGATGTTGTCTTTGATGAGCATGTTCCAGCTTCCACTGTTGATGAGCCACCACTTCATGGAGAACCGGATGAGTATGGGGTGATTCCCAGTCTATTGTTCTAGCTAGACAGCCTCAGTCAGTTGTAGAGGTTGAGCCCGAGGCTGGAGATGAGCCCCAGCACTAGCAAGAGGCTCCGCATTATGTTCGAGTACCAAAGTGGTTGTTAGACACCATTGGGGAGTCAGGTGTTACGGAGTATCCCTCCGAGTGGACCACAGAGGATGGACCTCAAAGATCGCACAAAGTTCGTGATAAAAGTCAATCAGAGGAGCTGTTACAGGTGAACTATGCTTTGATGTCTCGTATCATTCAAAGAGCCCACTTTCGTTATGGATGCTCTTTCCCAGGAAACTTGGAGGAAAGCCATGCAACTGGAACTGGATACCATAGACAAGAATAACACTTGGGAGTTGGTTCCGAGGCCGTCAAAGCGGTTAGTCATTGGTGTCAAGTGGGTCTTTAAGACCAAGTATATGTCTAATGGGTCGGTGGACAAGCACAAGGTCAAACTTGTGGCTAAGGGCTATACTGAGCGGCCTGGCATCGACTATGAGGATACCTTTGCACCGATAGCGAGGATGACCATGATTCGGACAGTTCTTGCCCTTGCCTCTTCTCAGCGGTGGCCCGTATATCAGATGGATGTAAAATTTGCGTTCCTTTTAATGTTGACTTGAATGAGGAGGTGTATGTTGAGCAACCTCCAGGCTTTGAGGTTCCGAGATCAAAGGGGATGGTTTACAGGTTACAGAAGGCCTTGTGTGGTCTTAAGCAGCCTCCCAAGGCTTGGAATCAAAAGATTGATTCCTTCTTTCTACGGACAAGTTTTCAAAGATCAGTTGCAGATCCTAACTTGTATCACTTTCGAGCACGCGGCATGGTCACGTTGATTATCCTTTATGTGGGTGATCTCATTCTCACTGGCGGTCATGTGGAGCACATAGCTGTGACAAGGGTTGCCTTGTCAATGGAGTTTGAGATGATCGACTTAGGCTTACTCCATTTCTTTTTGGGATTGGAGATTTGGCAGATCCAGGGGGGGTTATTTGTTTCTCAACAGCGGTATGTTCATGAGTTGCTTGAGACCTTTGGGATGGAGAACTGCAAGCCTATTTCTTCACCCATGCACCTGAACACCAAACTTACAATTAATGCTCCTTGTGAGCAGGTTGATGCCTCTTTGTATTGGAAGCTTGTTGGTTCATTGATTTGGTTGCTGAACACGAGATTGGACTTGAGCTTTCCAGTGGGGGTGTTGAGTTCATTCATGTAGACACCTTTGAAGACTCATTGGGACGCAGGATTGCGGATCTTGTGGTATCTGCAGGGTAAGAAGGATCTTGGACTCTTTTATGACACTCGAGAGGGAACGATGGAACGAATCAGACTCCAAGGGTGGAGTGATTCGGATTGGGGAGGGGATGGAGACACGAGGAGATCTACATCAGGCTACAAATTTACCCTTGGCTCAGACGCTATTTCATGGAGTAGCAAGAGGCAGCCAACTATTGCCTTGTCTTCTACAGAGGTTGAGTACCGGGCTACTTGTGCTGCTGCATGCGAGGTTGTGTGGTTGCGGAGGTTACTTGGCGAGATTGGGTTTCCCACAGAAGGAACCCACAGTCATCCAGTGCGATAACTAGAGTTGTACAGCTATTGGTCGGAACCCGGTCTTCCATGCCCGGACCAAGCACATAGAGATACAATCTCACTTTGTTCGTGAGAAGATTTTGGCTGGTGACATCTTGCTTCTTTATTGTTCGACAGAGGACAATGTGGCGGACCTCTTCACGAAGTCTCTACCTCAGGCGATGCACTGGCATCACTCCAGCTCACTGGGGTTGCTTCCACATCCAGGAGCTGAGAGGGGGTGTTAGCAGTCATCTCTTGTCTGTACCATATTACTTAGTCAGGGCCTCTGTTGTGGGTGTGCCCGCCAAGGAGTTTTCTCCATTTTTCCCCATTTTTCCATGTCTTTTTCCTTGTTTTTGGTTAAGGAGGCTGTCTTGTGCTGGCCGACTCTTTCTGTGCTGTTGGACTGATGTATTTGTCCCGGCCAACTGTGTATCTGCTGGCCGACTGGCTATTTCCCAGTCGTGGACATGAGTGGCTGCTGTCGGCTGTTTTTGGGCTGGCTGACCAGCACTGTAGGGTGGTATAAATACCACCCTTGCCCCCACACTCTTTTTTGCATCGGATCTTCGTGTATATAGCAGAGTTTCTACAGCTTCTCTCTCTCTACACTTATGCGTTTTATTTCTCACAGTAGTCTCCTCATTCTCCGCTGTGCATTCCGACAAAATCAAGGAAAATGTGTGGTAGAAATAAAAACGTGGAGGTGAAGGCTCGATCGTGCGTAATTCAGCCTTCTTGAACCATTCAGTCCACAAATGCTATAGGATTCAACACATTGCACTTCCACAAATTACAAGAGATTTGACATATCAATTGAGCATTGACAAATCCCGTTTGATTTCTATCGAATCTCGCGTTGTTTCTGAAACCGGCCTTTGGTAGAAACCAAGGTGCGGTAGAGTAATCCAACAAATAAGACAGATAAAGGGAGCTAGAGTGCTACTACACAAAAAGAACAGCGACACCTGTTGGCCCCAAAGCTTGGCGCCCTTTTCGGTATTTCTTTATTCACATTCAATGGAAGAGTTTAATTGAATACATCATGGCCATTCATGGCTTACACATATGCTTGCCCAAACTGCCAGTCCTCTGGATCTCTTAGCGTAGAGGTTTCACACAGCCCTGTGCCCCAAAACACCACACTGTTATTCACCTCTAAAATCAGCCAAGATAGTACATCCATGAGGCCCTGTAAACACGGTCAATTTGCCCATGCACGTAGCCAAAAACACAGCCATGAAACAATCCATGAACCCTTCCTCCATGGCATGGGACATGTGAACACTCAAGTAGCCCAGCTGCTGGATGAATCCATCCTTAGTGAGTGTGAGGAAGTGGTCTCTGTAAAAGTGCATCTTCGTGGGGAGCTCCGGGGGTGTGATCCATGTGCAATGTGTGTAGAGGCTAAGAAGATCTGACCGGATAACCCGGTTGGTATCCTCATGAGACAGCTGGAAAAAAGGGGAGTCCAAACCGTACTGAGAGGCGGTACATGCAGAGCCCATATACTCAGAACCAAGTGGAAACTAGTGCATACCATACTCCAGAGTGCCCCTCAAGTGCTAGCTATTTGGGGGACTCTAGGGCAAGCCTCGGGTACCTCTGGGGATCCATGTGACTGATGCGATGGAGGTATGTGGCTGTTTGGAAGAGTGCCTCCACTACCATCGGGGCTGCAACAAACTCTGCCTGGATAATCTGGTGTGGGACTGATGGTTTGCTGCGGATCATACAGGAGAACATCATGACCTGGGGCCTCTCAACTCGCTGCCAATCCTCATCGGATAAATCTGGCCCCCAGAAAGCTGCTCCATACATCAAGGCTGGTGTGACAAGGGTGTCAAAAAGCCAGCCCTTCATCTTGGGCTCCTGGAAATGTGCCTGGAAGCACTGCCGCTCAAGTAAGCTCAAGGCTGCATATCCCCGCGTCACTCTAGCATGTGCTGCGGGAAGCATGGTAAAGTGTGGGCCATTGAAAGTGACACCAAGGTAGACATAGGATGAGACAATCTCCACAGGATCCCCTCTATGTGTGAAGCTCAATCTGGATATGACGGGGCGAGAGGTATTGAAGACCATTACCTTGGTTTTACCAAGGTTAACAGAGAGGTCCCGCTGAGTGCAAAAGTCATGTAAGGCATCCAACTGTCTCTAAAGTCCTTCGGCTGAGTCTGAGAGGAGGACGATGTCATCTGCATAAAGTAGTATGGGGATTGATATGCCTGCCAGTGTGGGACCAGCCCCGCCTAATCCATCAATGAAGCTTGAGATCTCATCAATGTAGAGGCCGAAAAGAGTGGGTGATAGAGGGCAGCCCTGTTTCACCCCAATGGTGCTGAAAATCTCTTGTGATGTACCTCTTGGGGCTCTCACTCATCCGGTGACGGACTCATAGAGGGCGATGATGCTCCAAACCATGTCAGATGGGACTCCGATCTCCTGTAGACGGTGTAAGAGGCGGGCTCGGGGTACAGTATCAAAAGCTTTGCGGAAATCCACAAAGTAGCAGTAAATCCTCTGATGTCGTGCTCTACCCTCCTCGATGATGGCACGGAGGGTGAAGATGTGGTCAAGGGTAGCGTAGCTCCTCCGAAAGCCAGCCTGTCTTGAGGCTCTGCAAATGAACTGAGCTCCGCCTCTAGCACTGATCCATAGAGTTTGGCCAATGTGTGGCCAATCATGATCATCTTGTAGTTATTAGGATCAAGTGGATCTCCGGCTTTGAGGATGGGGGTGATGGTGTTGGGGTGGAAATCCTTCACAACGGGCTCTATTGAACATGTAGGCTAGTAGGGGCGCTAGGGTATCATGGGCATGCGAGATGTACTCGGCAGTGAGTCCCTCATGATCTTGGGCTCGCCCATTGCGTAGTCTACGAATGGCCTTGAGGACCATGCCCTTTGTGAAGAAGGTGGAGATGGTGGGGCGGGGGTTTGGTGGTGGGGGTAGGGGTGGCTAATGGGGGATATGATAGAGGGAGCGTGCATAGGAGTGCCATGTGTTTGGGCAGGTGATAGGTGTGGGAGGGCGATGTTCTCGGAGTTTCCTCCATGCCTCTTTGCAGTTCGGCCCTAAGAAAAGTCGGTATAACTCATCCTCTTTCCGAGCATAGAACTCCCGTTTCTTGCGTTGGGTGAGCCGCTGAGAAATCCGTTGCGCTTGGCGCTTCGTGATTTGCGCAATCCGTACCTCATGCTTAAGACGGGAGCGTGTGGCCCGACATTCGTCATCATACCAACAGTTTTGGGGCATGGAACTGCAAGGTGGCTTGGCGGTAGACCGCCGCGTGCAGATGAAAGAAGCTGTGGCGGATGTGGAGTATGGTGGTCAGCTATGTTGTGAGGGTGGATAGGGGGACAGCAGGTTCCACATCCTGGAGTTGGCGGTAGATGTGGTTGGAGTAAACAAGGTCAAGCTCGTGATCAAAGAGGACCTGAGCGTAATGTGAGATGGGGGGAGGTGGTGGAGGGACGGGTGGTGTGTAGGTAAGAGAGAAAGAAAGAAAGCTGTATTAACGTCTACTAGAGGCCGAACTCGACCTATGAGACAAATCAACGTACAACTGTTAATGTCCTCTGGATGTCCAGAAAAAAAAAGGCCAAATTAACATGAAATAAACTATGAAAGTATTGAGCTAGTGGGGGGGTGTGATGGATGGAGCGCTACTGCTAAAGGCTCAGTATGCAACCTATATGCGTAGGGTATACAAGAATGCAATGCAGATCTATCTAGCTCCAACCAGTACCATAATGGGAGTGTAATATGTTATACATAGGCGATGGCGAGGCAAAAATCTCTCGAAGCATGATCTCCGGGTGTGAGTGTAAGTGAGCTAGCCGCTCCTGGATATGGTGCTGATGTCGAGCCCGTATCTCTGTAATCTCCCTTTGATGTAGTCTGGGAGTCTGGTAGCATGGTGCTCTCGGTTGCGGTCTGGCTCGGAGGTCCACAGCGCGCTGAAGTGTAACCCCCTCCCGTGTGAGGGCAGGCACTGGGATAGATCTCTGGAAGAAATCAGTGAGCTGGAGCTGTCGCCCACCTCTCCCTGTGGTATGAGTCCATAGCAGTGCCTCTCTGTGGCGTTGTGTCTCTAGCAAGAAGTGGCCAAATTTGCGCTGGTCTGCGGATTCCATGATCTGGCGGAGTGAGGGATGTCCATTGAAGATGGTGGTGTATCTCTCTCTAATGTCACTATATGCTTTGCATCTGCATACATAATGCTCCTCACTTTCAACCTCCTCCCGACATAGTCTGCATATCCTCTCTGTCTCTGGGGATCCGTGCTGCTCTACTTGCCTCAATCTCAAGCTAGTGTGATGACACTCTGAGCTGGCCAATTGCCACTCGGGCTGTCACATGCACTCTGCACTCAGTGCATGGTGACAAGATGGCTCATCATCAGTAGTGCAACATCTCTACATTATCAAAACCCAGTAGGATGATATTTGTCGTATGTCGTGACCCCATTGTATACCCTGAGTCCAGGAGGATAAGTCAGGCATGAGCTACGTAGGTCATTCCTTAGCCTTAGCGGGTCAGTCAGTCAGTCAAGTCCCTTAACCCACTTGGAGAGAATCATTCATGCCTGTATATATATATGTATGTATGTATGTATAACAGACGCCTCTAACACGCCTCTAACGTCTCTAAAAAATACGAGTCTTTTGAGGCACGTACCATACCCGCCTCGTACCAAACGCCTTCGACGCCTCTAACAACCTTGGCTGTGCTAAAGTAATTACCTTTCCGAAAAACTGAAGCACTGGGGATCCGTTCTGTCTGAGTCCATATAACTCATCTGCCACACCGGTCATGTATTGGGGCAGGAGAAATTTGGTCTTCAGGTCCTGGACAAAGATGTCCCAGTCAAAGGCTGTGATACCTGTGGTCTGGTCTGTATGAATACTAGACCAATGTTGCCACCAAGTGACTACCTCACTAGTGAGATGGGGAGCTGCTACTACGTGGACTTTATCATGTGGGTCTGTGCTCCTAGCTAGTGGAAAATGAGCATTACACTGATGAATAAATTGATTAATTGCTGAATGATCACACATACCATCATACTTACTGAAGTTTGGTTGACTGCGAATGACGGTAGTCGATGCTACGGACTGCGGACTGGTGGCACCTATGGCTGGGGAAACTGAGGAGAGATGTTGATACCTCAAGTGTATGGCCTCCTTGTCCCGTTGGTGCTCGAGTAACATACGTTCTCAATCAAGCTCACATTGGTGCTCGAGTAACATACGTTCTCAATCAAGCTCACGTTGGTGCTCAGCAGCGGCGAGTTCAGCCTGATGCCGGTCTTCGTCGATCTTGCGTTGGGCTTCCTCATAGTCCTGTCTTTCTACTTTTTCTTGTTGTTTTCTTACTTCTGCTTCTGCTTTTTCTTCTCTCCTTCGGGCCTCATCCTCTCTCCTTTGTTGTTCCATTTGAAAGAAGAGGGAGATGTAGTCGGGTGCTGTTGGAGGCGGAGGAGGACGTGCTGTTGCTGCCTCCAAGAGTTGGAGACGCTCCATGAGCAGCTGGTTCTAAGCTCTAAGAAGAGCTATGGTGTTTGCTGTAGATGAAACAGCATGGTCTCCTTCGGGGGAGACGTCTTCCGGCTGATGAGTACTCTCTTCTGTAGACATGATGCTGAAGTCGGTGTTCATGCGGGAACGCAATCTGACCATCCAAGGATGCCCTCACGCTAGGATACGGTGTGTGTGGACAAGCTGAATCTGATACCAATGTAATATGCAACGGAAGTCTTCGTATTGGAGGATCCTGTCACACAAATGCTCACACCGTCTTCTGTATCCTGAGTTTCGTGAGTTTAGCAATCCACTTTAATACTTCAAACTTTAGAGAGATATGAGAGAGAAAGATGAGAACTGTACACCAGATTGGGTCCAAAATTACTGTGGACTGTAGATAAGCCAAACGCAAGATCTCGGAGGATCGGAAGCCTAGTTGAACTGTACACAGCTGTAGAAACACCACAATAACCTGATCTGGAGCCTATGCACTCTTCCCAAGGGTATGAGGAAGGGCTGCACACTTGAGGCTGAGAAGGGACTGTAGTGGACTGTTCTAAGCTATGAAAATATGCTGAAAATGCTTATGAATGCTGTGTTACCTTCACCGGACGGCTGGGCCAGGTGTGGATGATGATTAGAAGGCTGAGAACTGCTGTAGACTGAAACGCAGATCTGTAGGGGTACTGTGCACAGGCCGGCTGCTGGATATGCAGAAAACTCAGGTGTACTTGCTGGATATGCAGAAAACGCAGGTGTACTTGCTGGTTATGGCCTGTGTATGACTGTATGTCTGCGTTGAAGAATTGTGGGCTGCTGTACTGCTGCGCTGAAGACTGTGGATGGCTGAAGGCAAAACGCAGATGCTCAGGGGCTGAAGAGACAAACGCAGATGCTCAGGGGGCTGAGAGGTTACTGGCTGCAGGCGGGTATGCTCCTAGGGCTGAGGAATGAGATGCCTGGATTCTGATGGCTGAATGGAGAACTAAGCACAATGCTTGCCTATTTATACTAGTTGGGAGTATATATATATATATATATATATATATATAGTGATAGATAGATATATAGTGAAAGTTGAGAGAGAGGGTGTGTGTATGAGAGAGAGGGAGAGAGTGTGTGTGTGTATGAAAGAAAGAAAGTTGTATTAAACGTCTGCAAAAGGCCAAAATGACCTATGAGACCAAAATAGTCCATCCTCATCGTCTGGATACATCATCAAGATTCAAGGGTACAAAGTGAACTGAAATGAAGCGGTAGAGTATAGAGAGAGCTCCAAAAGTGGGCATAAAAAACATCATCATCCTAGTGTGTTTGAAGTTTGAACTTTTAACTTTGGGTCTTGAGAAAGGCTTAAGGGAGGGAGGGAGAGAGAGTGTGTGAGAGGGGCTGCCTTGGGCCCTTAATGCCTCGTCTAAAGACTCAAACCAGCAAAAATAAATAAATAAATAAATAAAAATTAAAAAATTAAAAAAATTTGTGGACGCCTTGATCAGGCAGTCGTACGCCTCGAACGCCTCGAACTGTTAGAGACGCGCCTTGTAACAACTATGAGCACAACAGTTAGGGTTATCTGCGCAGGCCAAGATGGAGCAATTCATTCATGGATTGGATCCTAACATTCGGTTCACAATTCGTAACTTCGAACCTAGTACATATGACCGGGCTCTGACTCTCGCTCAGAATGAAGAAATGAAGATGAACGGAGGCAAGCCCAAGGAGTCATTTCAGTCCAGTACCAAATCCCAGCAGCAGCAATCCGCTCCACAACCAGGGAAAGGTAACGCATCTTCTAAAGATGCTAAGGACGGCAGTAATAGCTCCAGTTCAGGGGGTAAGAAAGATAAAGAAGCTAAACCTAAGAAAACCCCCGATGAAAAGGCTAAAGTAGGCATTACTAGAGGTTATCTTCCTCCAGAGGAGCAAAAGAAGTATCAGTCGGAAAATAGATGTTTTTTCTGCTATATCATAGGGCATGGTAAGAAGGATTGCCACAAATGGCAAGCGGAACAAGCCGCCAAAGCTCCTTCGGCCAGAGTTGCCACAGCCTCTCCAGCTCCGCCAACCCCACCTACTACCTCAAATGCGGTTCAACTTTAACCTTCTATGCATCCTATGCCATCAGTGGTGTTTGATGCTAAGCAGGAGGGTGAGAGCGATGCTGCACAGAAGAGCCTCATCCGAGCTTATGGCTCTACCCAGGGTCGACAGTTTGTAGTCCTTTTCGATATGGGTAGACCGTAGTTTTGAAGACGCCATCTCTCCCTAGTTGGCTAATAAATTGAACTGCACATTAGTCCCATATCATCTAGATGTGGACGGGTTTACACCTGGTCTTTGCACCCACATTTTCCAGAAGGCACAGCAATTTGCTTTTGAAGTTCAAAAGGCCTCATTTCAAGGAGATTTCATCGTCTTGTCTATTGGGGTGTGACATGATCTTAGGAATTCAGTGGTTCCGTCAGAATGAGCCTATTCTCGATTGGGGCAGGACACTTTTACTGTGTGTAAAGGTTTTCTTGAGCATGTCATGATTCGTGGGGATAGAAGCATTCTTGGCATTCCATTGATTTCGCATCTCCAGGCCAAATGAGCTATCCGTAAGGAAGCAGAAGGAGCACTACTTTATGTTCGTGCTCAAACAGTCCTTACCTCATTGGTAGCATCCATTTCATATTCAGTCCCTCAGTTAGCAGACCTCCTATCCAGACATCAGGACATTATGCTTAGGGACGATCTCCCGCCCAGTCTCCCACCCTCTCGCCATGAGGACCATCACATTGATTTGGTCCCTGGATCAGATCCTCCTAGCAGGTTTCCCTATCGTTTTTCCAAGACTTTAGAGGGCGAGTCAGAAAAGCAGCTATCAGAGCTTCTCCGAGCCGGATTCATTTGGCCTTCTTCCTCACCATTTGCTGCACCTATCCTATTTGTTCAAAAGAAGGACAAGTCTGCACGCCTTTGTGTAGATTACATGGAACTCACCATCAAGAATAAGTTTCCTATGCCAAGGATAGAGTACATTTTGGAGCGTTTAGACGGTGCTAAGTTTTTCACTAAGATCGACCTCAAGAGTGGTTACCATCAGGTCCGCATTTTTGAAGCTGACATTCCAAAAACAGCTTTTCGGATAGAGCGTGGTCACTACGAGTTCGTAGTCATGCCTTTTGGGCTTACAAATGCACCTGCAACCTTCAATAAGATGATGTCTAGGATTTTTGCAGTCCACATTGGGAAGTGTGTTTTCATATTCCTTGATGACATACTAGTCTTCTCAGCCGCTGCGGAGCAGCATGAGAAAGATGTGGAGAAAGTCTTGCAACTTTTGCGAGATAATCAGCTCTACATAAATGCCAAAAAGTCTGTCTTTGGTGTTAAAGAAGTTCAGTATTTGGGCTATATCATCGGCTCCGATGGGATTAGAATGGATCCATCAAAGGTTTAGGAAATCTTAGATTGGGACATTTCTAAGACCGCCCAAGAAATCCGCTCATTTGTAGGTCTTTGTCAGGCCTATGTACCCATGTCTATCAGTTTTCCAACCTTGTAGCACCTCTTACCGACTCGCTCAAGGGGGTGAAGACTCGCAAGCAGAAAGTCTCAGTTACAAGCAAGGCGCTTGATGCATTCCATGCACTCTAGAAAGCTGCCTCAAAAGTGCCTGTATTAAAGTTAGCATCTTGGGACGAACCTTTTGAGGTCATCACCGATGCTAGCAATGTAGCCATAGGTGCAGTTCTTCAGCACGACAATAGACCCGTGGCATATCACAATAGAAAGTTGGATGTCGCCGAAAAGAATTATTCGGTATATGACAAAGAGCTTTTGGGTTTGGTCACGCTCAAACATTGGAAGCCTTTTCTTTATGGACATGTTTTCACAGAAAACAGACCACCAAGCACTTAAGTGGCTTCAAACTATGTCAAGTGCCCAGTGGAGTGATCGACAGGCCAGGTAGAGTCAACTCTTCCAACAGTTTGGAGGAATGGTTGAATATATCCCTGGTAAGCATAACCCAATAGCAGATGCTCTTAGTCGAAAGGCTAGCATCCAGGCAGTCTAAGATTCTATCATTCTCGAAATCACGGGGAAGGACTTAGATAGTATGAAAGACCAATTTGTCGACTTCCCTGAGTTTGGTGCTCAGTACGGTTTGGCCCTCAATTCTGAGCCTGGCCACTATTCAGTACATAACGGTTGGTTATTCTACAAGAACCGTCTCTATCTCACTTGGGAAAAGCTTTCCGCTCTTCTCCATGATGCCCATGACTCCTTAGTTGGAGGACATAGGGGTATCAACAATACTCTTGAGAAATTAGAATGGTCCTTTTATTGACCAAAGATGAGGCGTGATGTCTATGCACATGTACAAGCCTGTAAGATTGTCAAAAAGTAAAGGTTCCACATACAAAGAAGGCTGGTTTACTTCAACCTTTGAATATTCCCAACGAACCTTTCATTGACATATCTATGGACTAAGGCCTCTACCAGCATCCACCGGATCTCGTAACACTCAGTGTTTTACCATTGTGGATCGCTTTAGTAAATTCTGCATGCTCATCCCATGCAAGCATACGGCCACAATCGAGGACGTAGCCCGTCTGTTTCTCAAACATTGGTACCCAGTTTATGGTTTGCCTAGCACCATAACATCAGATAAAGATTCCAAGTTTACCTCGCATTTCTGGAGGACATTATTTGAAAACTTTGGAACTAAGTTGCAGTTGTCTAGTGCATTCCATCCGCAGACAGATGGCCAAATAGAAATTTATAACTAGTTGGCCTTTGATGTTCTCAAGTCATACTGTCATGACCAACAGTCCAAATGGGAACATTATCTTCCATTGGTCCAAGCTATCTTGAACGACACTCATTCATCCAGTGTTGGACGGACTCCATATGAAGCAGCCTTTGGTCGCCGTTTCTCTTCTCTTTTGACGAGATTGGTGTCTCCATCTCTAGAGGCTAATAAAACCACGGAAGCATTTTCCGAAATCATTGAGTCAGTCAAGGACCGCTTGACCGAAGCACAGGAAGCATATAGCAGACATGCAAATAAGTCTAGACGAGATGTCCACTTCAAGGAAGGGGATTGGGTCTATCTGTGTATCATGAAACAAAGATTGAAACAAGTGGGCAAACGTTGTCCAAAGCTTTCATTCTGTAGTTTTGGACCTTTTCCGATAGTCAAAAAGTTAAGTGATGTCTCCATGAAGTTAAAGTTGCCTACCAGTTGGACAATGCATGATGTTCTCCATGTTTCTTGGCTAAAACCATATGTTGGTCCATAAGTGTTTGATGTTTCAGATGAACAGCAGCCAGACGTGGTAGACGAAGCAGAAGTCATCGAGCCTGACCAGATCCTTCTTCATCATTGGAAGCATGGTTCCGCTCGATGGATACGTCTGTTCTATACGAAATTCCGAGATCGAGGTACCCACGAAGCCGTATGGCTAGACGAGGAGTTCTTTCAGGAGTATCCCCAGTTGTTGGCGGACTACTTGGAAGCCATGAACCTGCTGCCAAGCTAAGCAGGAGGGAATGTCACATGCACTATGCACTCAATGCATGGTGACAAGATGGCTCATCATCAGCAGTGCAACATCTGTACATTATTAGAACCCAGTATGATGATATTTGTCGTATGCCGTGACCCCATTGTATATCCTCATTCCAGGATAAGTCAGGCACGAGCTACGTAGGTCATTCCTCAGCCTTAGCAGGTCAGTCTGTTAGTCAAGTCCCTTAACCCACTTGGAGAGAATCATTCATGCATGAAGAGTCAGTAGAAGCCTTAGTGTTTGCATCGGAAAGCACTCTGCATTTTGCATAACATGCATTCATATGCCTGTGCATCACTTAGAACATCACAGAAGCCTTAGGAAATGAACTAGGATTTATTTGGTATTTTTTCAATATTTTATAGTATTTTATTAGCATTTAATGCCATTTTTATAACATAAAGTTTAATAACTTTATGACCAGTCAGCCAACTTTGACCAACTCCCAACTAGTACAAATAGGCAAGCATTGTGCTTAGTTCTCCATTTAGCCATCAGAATCCAGGCGCCTCATTCCTCAGCCCTAGGAGCATACGCGCCTGCAGCCAGTAACCTCTCAGCCCCCTGAGCATTTGCGTTTGTCTCTTCAGCCCCTGAGCATCTGCGTTTTGCCTTCAGCCATCCACAGTCTTCAGCACAGCAGTATAGCAGCCCACAGTTCTTCAACGCAGCCATACAGTCATACACAGGCCATAACCAGCAAGTACACCTGCGTTTCTACATATCCAGCCGGCCTGTGCACAATACCTCTACAGATCTGCGTTTCAGTCTACAGCAGTTCTCAGCCTTCTAATCATCATCCACACTTGCCCCAACCATCCGGTGAAGGTAACACATCATTCATAAGCATTTTCAACATATTTTCATAGCTTAAAACAGTCCACTACAGTCCCTTCTCAGCCTCAAGTGTGGAGCCCTTCCTCATACCCTTGGGAAGAGTGCATAGGCTCGAGATCAGTTCATTGTGGTGTTTCTACAGCTGTGTACAATTCAGCCAGGCTTCCGATCCTCCAAGATCTTGCGTTTGGCTTATCTACAGTCCATAGTCATTCTCTCTAAAGTAGTAAAGCAAATACTATCTCGGTAACGGGATAGGGGGCCCTTCAGTGGGTAATTTGGGACCCAATCTGGTGTACAGTTCTCATCTTTCTCTCTCATATCTCTCTAAAGTTTGAAGTATTAAAATGGATTGCTAAACTCACGAAACTCAGGATATAGAAGACGGTGTGAGCATTTGTGTGATAGGATCCTCCAATACGAAGACTTCCGTTGCATATTGCACGGGCACTGTGAGGCATGTACACATCCATATATCTGGGTCGCTGAATGAATCCATTTGCTGAGATACGCATAAACTGATCTTTTCGGCGGTAGAGGCTAACTGGGTGTAATCCAAGTCTCTTCAGTGTATCGCTGCCATAAATTTTGTGAAGGATTCTGTTTCTCTCACTGTGAGAGAGCTGGATGTGTGGTGCATGTATATCATATTGGAAAGGTGGCAGGTGATCTATGTTGACACCATGCTAAGTGAGCCACTGTATCATCTGTGAATACCATGATCTTCTATCTCCACTCTTTGCGAGCTGCCTGGATGCCTCAAAAGCTCTATGTGAGAGTCGATCTGATGGCATATCTCTGATCCTCTGTATGAAGCAGATCGTCTGGAAGAGGGCCTCTACTAGCATAGGAGGTGCAACAAACTCCGCTCGGACAATGTCATGTGGGACGGAGGGTTTGTTGCGGATCATCCGTGAGAGCATGAGAATCTGAGGCCTCTCTATCTAAGACCATGTGGAGGTGGCGAGCCCAGGTGCCCATACTGCTGTGGCATACATCAAAGCAGGGGTGACTAGTGTGTCAAACAACCACCCCTTCGTGCAGGTCTCCTGGAAGTGTGCCTGGTGGCATTGTCTCTCTAGCATGGCCAGAGCTGCATACCCTCGTGTGAGTCTATCCTTGGCTGCCTGTGCCATAGTAAATCTTCCTGACGGAGTCGCAAATGTAATCCCCAAGTACACATACGAGTCTACCACCTCTACCTGTCCTCCTGCTAGTGTGAAGATGGCCTGTCATCAAACTGGCCCTGAGGTGTGGAAAATCATGGCCTTGGTTTTCCCAAGGTTCACTGTAAGTCCCCTTTGTGTGCAGAAGTCATCGAGTGCATGGAGATGATGTTGTCGTCCCATCCGCGACTCAGAGACCAAAATAATATCATCTGCATATAGCATAATGTGGACTGTGGTACCTGAGATGTCTACCCCGTCCCCATCACCGTGAACAATGAAGTCAGCCACCTCATCGATGTATAGCCCAAATAGTGTAGGAGAGAGTGGGCATCCTTGCTTCACACCTATGGTGCTAGCAATAACATTAGATAGCCCCCCGGGGCATCGTATGTGCCCGAGGACCTGCTTTTATAAAGCATAGATGCCCCAAACCATCTCTGATGGGATCCCCAATGACTGGAGGCGTTGGAAGAGTCTCTTCCGTGGCACCGTGTCAAATGCTTTGCAGAAATCCACAAAGCAGCAGTATAATCTCCGCTCCCGCACCCTAGCCTGATCAATCAGACATCTCAGAGTGAATATATGGTCAATAGTGGAGAAAGCTCGTCGGAATCCAGCCTGCCTTGGTGCTCGCAATCCCTCCTTCTCTGCAGCTCAACTATGCCTCGAGCACTGCGTCGTAAAGTTTGGCCAATGTATGACCAATCATGATAGTCTTGTAGTTGCTGGGGTCTAGCATGTCTCCCGCTTTGTGGAGAGGCACGATGGTGTGCATAGTCCACTCAGCTGGTAGGCCCTCAACTAGTGCCCTATTAAAGAGGTGAGCAACAAAGGGTGCCAGTGTGTCAGCTGCATAAATAAGATGCTCACTCTGTATACCAGTGTGGTTAGCCGATCTCCCATGCTGTAACCGACGGATAGCTCTCTCTACCATCAAGGCAGTAAAGAAAGTAGAGGTGGTAGGGCGGGGCTCCTGTGGCTGTGGTATGGGCGGTTGCTGAGGGATATGGTAGAGGCTCTTTGCATATGTGTGCCATGTGTGTGGATCCTCAATCAGGGTACAAGGGCGAGGCTCTCTCATCTTGCGCCATGAGTAGGTGGTATATATCCCAGTATTGTGCCTCCTCATATGCACGCCTCTTACGGCGTGTGAGGGTCCTTATCTGTCAGCTCGCTTGTCTCTGTGTAATGGTCCCCAGTGCTCTCTGGGCACGGAGGTGTCTGTATAGCTCTTTGCACTCATCATCATATAGCTCTCTGCACTCATCATCAAACGATTCTGGGACATGCTCCCAGATCTATCTGTGTGTGCAATGTGTGTGTGATGGGGGCAGCTGCGGGTGGCGGTCGTATGTAGTAGAGATGACATCTGAGTGGTGAGTGTGTCTAGAGGTGACAGGGGATCCATCTGAAGTAGCCCGTCATATACATGATGCTCATATATGTCTGCCAGGTCATGGGTGAAGTAGAAAGTGGTATGCGATGCCTGTGTGGGCTGTGTGGGTGCTGGTGTGGAGCTCGTCAGTGACAGCAAGAGGTACATGTGATCCGCACCAATAGGACAGGGGGGGATGGTGAAAGATGTCACTGCCTGTGTGGTCTCCATGGACCCCATGATGTAGTCCACTATGCTACCCCCCCTGACCGTGGAAAGCATGTCAGTGCTCCTGAATCCTGCTACTGCCTCATCCCGTTATAAATATCGAGATGGTGTCGGGCTCCCAACTCAAGTAAGTGATGACCATATCTGGTGTTATCCGGCCCCCTGTCCCATGACACCCTGCAAGCTCCCGTGTCCTCCACCTCTAGTGTGTGCATCACCACGGCCTGCAACCTGAGTGTAGCTTCGAGTGTTGCCCTTGCAGTTCTACAACTCACGAAAAGAGAGAGAAGAGATGGGAGAAAGAGACACCTGCTGTCCTGCAGTCCTGGACACTGGCCTTCTCACAAAGAGAGAGAATTGTTCACCTGCAGACTGCCTGCCCTGTGCTTTTACGCAGCCAGCCAATCATCAAGAAAGAGAGAGAGGAAAAGTCTCCTGTCCAGCTCCCGCCTGCCAACCTGCTGTTGACTGCCTCTCTGTCCAGCCCGTGAGCAGAACAGTTGGCCTTTTCTGCAGCCCGCCTGTCACCAGCCAGTGAGAGAGAAAAAAAACCTGCGCCTTTGTCTCCAGCCAGCCCTTTCTCCACGTGCAGCATCCAGCCCGACTCTCCAAAAAGCCAGCCCCTCCCATAATAGCGTGGGCTCCTCTAAAAAGGCCACGATTCACTTTAAAAAGGGGTATTCTTTTGGTTAAAAGGTTTTTAAAACCTTTGTCCCCTTGTGCCCTCCACACATGGGGTTTTATTAGTTTTTAAAACCTTTGTTCCCTTGTCCCAAGTGTGAACATTAAAAAAAAATGTCTTGCTCACTGACCACCATGCTCACACTTATGTTGCACAAATTCACAAGGTCGTGACAGTTTCTCACAAATCACATGTAGTTTGTCAAAGTTTATGACAGATTTTCTGTGCAAATAATACATAATTCCTTAAGAATCATGCGTAAATCTTTTGATCGCCCAGTCATCTCTGTGAGTTCACTCCCTAGCTTCTATTAGCATACAGCTTCCATCTCAGTAGTTCAAAATCAGCCTTTGAAGCTTTTTTTTAGAGGCGCACAAGGTTGTGGAGCTTTGCTGTCTATTTTATCACATCAGCAATGCATTGTTTTTGTATCCTTGTTATTGTGCAATTTGCGTTTAAAGTTTTGTACTGTGAAAGATCCTTTTTCTTGTGAGTGTTGCTTGCGTATTCTATCATCTTACATGTATTATGCATATTAAATTGTGTTTCTTGAATGGACTCTTTTGAGTTCATATAGTGATTGCAATTTGTTTTATGTCAACATCATCTTGTTTAGAATAAACATAGGTTTTTATCAAGACTTATGGTGAAGCAGCCAACATACTCTAGCCCGAGTAGCATCGGCCCAGCCTGCGGATGTGCAGATGTTGGGTTTGATTCCTGGCCTCCACTCTAAGAGCTGTAAAATCTTAGAAAAAACAAAAATTATGGTGAAGCAGCCAACATACTCTAGCCTGAGTAGCGTCGGCCCAGCTTGCTGATGTGCAGGTGTTGTGTTTGATTCCTGGCCTTCACTCTAAGAGCTGTAAAATCTTAGCAAAAACAAAATTATAGTGAAGTGGTTTCAACATGGCACCTAACTCTTGCAGAATTTTACAATTGGAATCGGGTGAAAGTGAGATATTGTGACGGAGGGTCGTTTAGTGGAGACGTAGATGCTCCATTGGAGATCAATTTGGATAATATAAACCAAGTGCGTAATCTGATACTTTACTCTCTCTCTGTTTCCCCCTTACATTTGTATCAGGGCAACAGTAATTGTTGCTTGCATTAACATGTCACTTAGATCTTTGCATGTGCAGGTCAAGAAGGTATATTTTAGAGGTCAAAGGGTGTGGCAGGCTGTAATGGACGACCTCTTGTCTAAAGGCATGATGAATGCTGAGAAGGTGTGAATCTTTTCACCCATTATGGCTATGAAATAAGGCATAGGTTTAGCTTTAAGAAGGTCCATCCTGCATTTAAATTGGAGGTTTGAGAATCTAGCCTTTATGTTCTGGGTTTGTGTATATGCAGAGCTTGTGGTCAGAATTTGGTTATGAGTTTGCAAGGAAAATTTATCTATTATGCCATGTACTCCTACTCGTTGATGTTAGCAGTGTCTTTACAGGCCCTGCTTTCCGGATGCTCTGCAGGGGGCTTAGCATCCATACTTCACTGTGATAACTTTCGAAGCCAACTGCCGGAGAATGCGATTGTAAAATGTCTAAGTGACGGTGGAGTTTTTCTTGATGTGTATGTTTCTGAGACCTGTGTGGCCCAAAGCAATTTAAGCCCATTGGCAGGGGTAGCTATGCACTTGCCCGAAGATCTGTGCGCATTTGTTAGACAACTTAAAATTCATTTGTTGATGTGGATTTGACCCATGGCAATGTTTCTATGCTAATACAGAAAAGATGTGAATAGCAGACCGACTATCCAGACTTTCTACAAAGATGTAGTCTCTGTGCATGTGAGCTTCTGGGGCTGTTGAAGAACTCAAGTCATGTTGAGCAATCAAGGCATTTCATTCTATTGCAAAACCTGGACACTAAAAACACTACCTACTTATTGGGACTGTGGACATCATATGTTTTTTCTCTACAGGGTATAGCGGCCCAGCTTCCTCAATCATGCAAGGTAGAGAGGAATGCAGAACAGGTCTGTGTCAATCTGGCCTTAGTTCTCTAGCATTCATGGTCTTACAATTTTTTGCATGTGATATATGGGTAGGAATCCTCTATTTTTATTGTGGATGTTGTGTGTATGTGTGTGTGTAAAACAGCTGTTGAGGTGTGGTCAAGGGTGCCCGCTGACATGCTTATGTTTGTCTCTTTTTGGTTTGCAGTGTTTTTTCCCGCAGTATCTTCTGAAGACGATCACAACCCCTCTTTTCATTTTGAATCCAGCATATGATACATGGCAGGTGAGTGACTGTTGGCTTTAATGTAAATTTGAAAGGCTGAGCCTCACAAGATCTCAATTAGTCACCTAAATATTCTATTTATTTTTAAGGAATTTTACAATATATGACAAAATGTAGAGGGTGCAAAAAGAGATGCCATGCAGGTACTCAGTACACCGCTTTAGGGGCCAAGACTTGTGTAAGAGCCCTCGGAAGAAACTGTAATCCATTGGCAGCCCCAAGATCCTTGGGGGGGGGGGGGGGCATCGCTGACAAGTGGGTGCTGCGATAAATGCTCGAAACGGTTCTTTGATAGAATTGAATTCTCTTGTACTTTGCCAGCCTAGCACGCACGGTGGCACCGCTTAGCTCTGGAAATCGGCTGGCGGCCCTGGCGTGGGCCAACAACTTGCCACTCTCCGGCAGCAGAGTCATCCGTGGTTGGGTCATGGTGCTCGGCTGCCTGAGGGCCTGCCTCTCTCCCTACCACCTGATGATGATTTGAGCTGGGACCGCCTAGGGTGGGGACCACCAGTGGCGGTCTCCTGGATTGGCACCGAGGGCAAGCTTTGGCAAGGTGTCTCATTTGCTTGCAAATGAAGCATTGGCCAGGGGGGCCTGAGTACTCCACTCTCTGTAGGATGAGGTCTCCCCATAGGCAAGAAGGGATATGACATGAGGCACTATCTCTGGTGAGGCAATACAGATGCAAAGGGATGAAATCCCGGCCGCTCGTGCGAGGGACGAAGCGGCAGTGGGGGGGATTCCATCACTCTCCCAATGGCTCCACCAATCACCGGGAGAAGAGGAAGGTATTTCTTCTCGAGGCCTGGGAAGTAGACTGTCACGGGAAATCTTGAAACGCTAGCTAGTGGGTTGGATGCAGGGTTGAAGCCGTGCTGCCACCTCGCGAAGAAGGCTTGGCCTGTACGCAATGCGATAGGGCTCAGCTGCAAAGGATGAATGTCTGTGATCTTTGTAGGTGCTCCAAGGAGGCTAGCTTGTAGAAGATCTTTGAGTTGTCCGTACACCGGGCGGCTACCAACAATCTTGCACACTAGAGTGGAGGCCTCTAGAGATGCAACTGTCATAGTGAGGAGCTGGAGGTCCGTTTCTGAAAAGGATAGGCAAGGGATTGCGGCCTCGATCAGGGATGACGGAGCGATTGCCATGGAGTCCTCATGAGGGGTGAAGATTAGAAGGGGCCGAGGCTTGCCAAATGAAAATTACCCAAGAACAAGAGAGAACTTCCTGAAGAAACGGAGGGAGCGGAGAGACGGAGCCGAAGGGGAAACAGAGGGGGGGGGGGGGAGAGGAGGCGAGGGAGGGGGGGAAGGGGGGAGACGCAAGCGGAGGGAGGGGAGCAGGCGGGGGGCAGCGAAAGAGAGAAAAAAGGGGGGGAGGGAGGAGAGGACAACGAGAGAGAGGGAGCAGACGCAGGAGGGGTGGAAAGGCAGAGTGAGCAGAGGATTTGGGGGGCGGGGGTGGGGGGGAGTTGCAGGCAGAAGAGAAAAAGTGGGCCCAAGCGAAAAGAAGGGGGAGAGAGGATTGAATGCAGGAGGAGGGGAAGTGTGCAGGCAGAAAGGGCAGCGGGAGAGTCCAAGTCGAAGGGGAGGGGGGGTGCGCAAGGGGCAGGGGGAGTGCGCAGGCAGGCAGGCAGGGGTTGAGAAACGGCGGAAGCAAAGGGGCATACAGGCGGAAGGGGCAGGAGGAGGTTGAAAGGAGGGGGGCACAAATGGGTAGGGGTGGGGAGCGCAGGCAGCGCAAGAGTTCACGCCGGGGGGGGGGGGGGGGGGGGGGGGATAGCTCAATGCTCAACTCTTGCTCATTCCAGGCCATCCACGCCAGAGGATGGTGCGATGATCTCCTCCTTTCCCTTGAGTGCAGCCTCGGGGACGGAGTGGGATTTGGAGTTGATGGTTGCCGCCATCCAAGGGCAGGCAGTAGAGCTCTCGCATCATCTTCATGATTTGCACATCACCGACGTGCTCACCCATCTCTGGCCCCTGGCTCAGGCCATAGAGATTAGGACGGGGAGGTGGTGTACTCCAGCCTGGAGGTGTTACTCTTTGTGTTCCTTTATATCTCAGTTGCAGTACCTCTCCCCCCCTCTTATAGATACCTTCATTGTGATTGTTGGAGTCCAGAGTATTCCTACTCTCGCGCTCGGACAGAGTGGCAACACATGAGGTCAAGATCCGCGCCACGTGGTGCGCCTTCGCCTCAGGACTGATTGTGATTACTCCCTGTCGAAACCCACGCCTCAGGACTGATTGTGATTACTCCCTGCCGAAACCCACGCCCAAGACTCTTCAAGTGGAGGGCAGTTCCAATAGGTCCGCCTCCCACAGAGATTGATATGCGGATAGCCTCATGGAACATTCAGAGTTTGGGGGGCCTTAGTGCTTACAGAGGCGAGGTGTCCTTATAGAGGAGAGCTCCATAGAGCTACAGTCGGGGGACCCATCGACATTCTCTTTTTCCAGGAGCACCATCTTTTGAGGGGTATACGTGTCGCTGTGGGAAGATTTTACCAGGGAGGAATCACACTTTTTGGTCTCCCTCTTTCTCCCCCTCTGGGACGCAGGGAGGAGTTTGTATTTCTGTCAGTGAGCAGCTCTTGCCAGCAATGGCTGGCTCAGGTGTCATAGTCACTGGACGAGCGCAATGGGTTACCATTAGGATTGGAGAGGACTGTGTGGGCTTCCTCAATGTTTATGCCCTGAACTTATGTAGTATCACAGCTCCTCCTGCGTATTTGAATAAATATAGTGCCCTTGGAAAATGGCACAAGAATGCTATGTGGGGTGTCCATGCTAACAAGTGTCCTATTTACAGTTGGAACTGCTCGATTCTGCTCTAGCACCAGTCCAAGACAATCAAGCGAACAGTAAAACCAATGGAGCCTGAATTTTTTATGTTCAAGTCCTTGAACTTCTTGAGTGGAAAGTACATCTGTAGATAAGCATTTCAAAGTGCAAGGAAGTCTCACAGGTTTCTCGCATTTTGGCTATCCTGCACAGTCCCAATCTTCTAGGGTTTCAGTCTCAGATTCCCTAGCCTTCCATAGATATATTGGAACCTGTTGGCATCCATGGAATTAGCGTTTGGGCAGGTTCTGGATGTACCCTTCCTTCTAGAATCACCTTCTAAAGCTGAAACAACAATTACTGCCAGTCTCGATTGGGTATCTCGGGTCATGGTCCCCATAAGCGATCCCTCCATTAGTGATGATTACATTATGCTACTGGAACCTGATGGCTCTGTTCTTTTGGCAATAGATGGAGTTTACTAGCAGGCAAGGTTTGTCGCCAACTGGGACACATTGCCAGAGATTGTCCCAGATCTAGTGGTCGCACTAGGAGATGGCACATATGCGTGGCCTAGGCTCCTCATCACACGGCCCCTCCTCCAGCCACTCTTGTACCCTATATCGTATAGCGTTGGGTGAGAGAGGTGAGAGGCATCCCCATACCCCCACCCATGACTTGCTGTTGGAGCCCCGAGTGGAGCATGCCAACTGTTTTGCATCCCTATGGCATGCGTACGGCGGCACTAGCAGCGATGATGGCTGGTGCAGGCGGCAGCAAGCAGTACGGCGCAGCCTAGTCAGCGCACAACAAAGCGACCGTGGAGGTTCTAGTGGCACACAGCAATAGCAGTAGTCCCGTACGGCAAGCGTTTGACCTTAGCTGGACCATCATATGATGTGGACATACCATCTTCCATGACTCTTTCGGTCGTCAATTGCACCACTTTTCGGCTTTTGATGATGATGAAGGCGATGAGTTCCACGCTTCAATGATGATGCTCAAGAGGGGTTTAAGTCTATTTTATACCTGTGGGAGAGGTCCTACTTTTTGCCAAAAACTTTCCATGCTTTTGCTTTACTTTTCACTTTGCTTTCCTCTTTTTACTTTACACAATAGAATGTCCCCATGCCTTCTTCCACCTGTCTAGTGTCCGGGCAAGGGCTCCATCCATAGTTGTCACAGTACGAAAACACGATACCGTACGGGAATTTTGGGTGCGATATGAAAATTTGGGATACCGAACGATAAAATACGGTTTTTTTTTATAACACTTACAAACTAAGGAGCTTCACGCTTGAATGTGAGGAAAGGTTGGGGGGGGAGGAGTCCCCAGTGCTTGAGAAACCAGAACATGGAGATGTGTCTCTCCCAATTGTCTCCAAAAAAGAGCTTGCATGGGTAATGCGATGCCAAAGGTCTCCGAGTGTAGTATTTATGACTAAGGGACCGTCCTTGCACAGATACGGGCAGTGCATCTAGGGTGATAGGTTTAGGGACTCCTCTGTAGATCAAAATGGCCTTGTCCAAATCTTCTCCCCGTGCATAACTCAAGGATCGTACTGTTTGGCCTACCTATACTAGGGATCTCCAAGTGATGTAGCAAGATTCTCTCCTCATCCTCCCAATCAAGTGTACACTACCAGTTTACCTTGCTAGATTTTTTGGGTCTCTCAGTAACCCCATATGGAATGGTGAGTGGGCACGAAAGTTGCGAAATATTGCTGGCATTTTGGAACTTGAGGATCGTATTGTCTAGCCTACCTATATCAGGGATCTCCAAGTGATGTAGCAAGATTCTCTCCTCATCCTACCAATCAAGTGTACACTACCAGACTCCAGTCTACCTTGCTAGATTTTTTGGGTCTCTTAGCAACCCCATATGGAATGCTGAGTGGACATGAAATTTGCGAAGTATTGCGGGTATTTCGGATCTTCCGTCTTTAATTGTTGAGCAAAATTTCTATTTTTGTTGATCATTTGGGATCAATTTCTAAAAGGGGGGGGGGGAGGGGACGTACCGTACGATATCATACGGCACCGTGTCGTACAAACCGTACGGTACGAATTAGTTAGTACCGGTACGAGAAACAACCATGGAACTTCCATCATGTGAATAGAGTGCTAGGAAGGTCAAATAGTTAGACAGTTGGTGATACTTTGCATTTGAATGTATGGTCATTGCAGTCTCATGATAGTGGTGACCATGACATGAAAATTGTGAGGTATCGTGGGTATTTCGGATCTTCTATCTTTAATTGTTGAGCAAGATTTCTATTTTTGTTGATCATTTGGGATCAATTTCTCAAAAGGGGGGGGGGGGGGGGACGTAACGTACGATATCATACAGCACTGTCCGTACGGTACGAATTAGTTCGTACCGGTACGAGAAACAACCATGGAACTTCCATCATGTGAATAGAGTGCTAGGAAGGTCAAATAGTTACACAGTTGGTGATACTTTGCATTTGAATGTATGGTCATTGCAGTCTCATGATAGTGGTGACCATGCACTACATTCTCCTACCTTTCCGTTAGTTACCACTCCAGAGCAGTTCCGCCTCTCATTAACAATCAAGAGAGGCACCCTAGATGTGGCACTAGGTGAGGTGCCATATTTGACAGTGAAGCAAAAAGAGTTGTCTCATGGAGGAATGTGCAGGGGCTTGTTGGTGTTTTTCCTCGTTGTTGGAAGCAGCTCGTTAGAAACCAGCTTCGCTTTGCAGTTACGGAAGGTTCTATGGATATTTTTTAGGAACACAAACTTGATGCTAATCAATGTAGTAGGTCTGGTAGGATTTTGTCGGGACACATTTTGTTCAAGAGCTGATGGGACCAAAGGTGGTGTATATATTCCAGCGTCAGCCACTATTTTTTGCGACATTATTGGTCATGGGGTTATTGTGCCTGCTAGAGCATAGTGGGTCCTTCTTATGAAGGATGGGGTGTGATTGGGTATTTTTAATGTGTATCTTCCTAATCATAGAGGAAAGAGGATATCTTTTTGGAAAACCCTCATTGATCGTCCCCCTCATGCGGATCATTGGATTGCTGGCGGGTATTTCAACATGGTTGGGCAACCTGCAAGCTGGACATGAGGGCATTGTTCACCCCTTAGAGAGGGCATCATGGAGAGGTTTTTTCTCTCTATGCATGGCAAGGGTTGTTGGTTGGAGGATGACATCCACACAAGGCCAAACTCTCTCCTCTTTTCTTGGACTAACTGAAGGTGGGATGCAAGTTGCATTTATGCCCGCTGGACCGCCTATATGTTGATGAGTGGGTTCTTGACAGAGGTGGGTATGCACTCATAGCACTTGGCACTTCCAAATCTGACCATTGTTTGGTGGTTTTATGCATTAGAGATCCAAGGAGCGAGGGATCTGCTCCCCATGTACGTATTCCAGAGTCTTTTTGCTAAGATGGAGAGCTTTCACAGTAGGTGGGGAATGTATGGAGTTCTCATGTTTTCGTGATACTTGGCGGAGTGTGGCATTGGCATTGGAGCGTGTTAGTGACTTTTACCACAAGGGTGGCACTGCTAGTAGAGAGGATTATCTGCATTGCAGAGGGAACATGAAAAGCACCCTGATGCCAAGTGGATCGTAGATACCTTATGCATTGTAAGGGCTGAGCTTCAACACTCTTTGGAGCAACGTGCAGAGCTTTGCTATTGTGCCCAGGACTTATTTATTTTGGACTTAGATGGGAGGTAGATGCAACAAACACTTCATGGCTACTCATGGTCCATCTCATAGCAGAGAAAGTGTAAGACAATTACAGAGACACTTGTAGGACACTCATGGTATACTCCACTCAGAGCCTTGATATGGTGAGAAGGATTGCCTCCAATTTTTATAGCCAACTCCTTACAACAGAGGCTTATACCTCCTTAGAGTGATAGAGTGCAAGAGAAGATTTGGATTTATTGCCTGAGATGACCTTAGAGCTACACTTGACTCTCCCTTCTCCATTGTGGAGTTCCAGCTGGCACTTCAGGCATTATCTCATGGTAAATGTCCAGGGGATGATGGTTTTTCCACCATTTAATTCATGAGTTTTTGGAACAACTTTTGGGGAAGCGTTTACTTTGGCACTTCAAGAGATGTGGGAAACAGGGAGTATGCCATCCTTTCTTACTGATGGTCTTATCTGCCTTATTCCAAAAGGTGGTGATAAGATGAATATTTCTCATTGGAGACCTATCACATTGCTTGGGACAGCATTTGAAATACTTGCCAAGGCAGTGAGCATGAGATTGCAATCAGTTTTGCAGGCTGTGATTCATGATATACAAAATGGGTTCCTTCAAGGACGAAGCAGTTTTGATAACATCCTCTCTTTCTGGGAAGCGGTTGAATGGGCTATGACAAGCAATCAACCCCTAGCCATTTTATTGTTGTATTCGAGAAGGCTTTTGATAGAGTGGATTGGAATTTTCTTGAAGGTACCCTTGGACGCATGGGATTCTTGCTGGATTAGATCATAGTTGTTTCATGCGTATATTGGGATGCTTACGGTAGTGTGCTTGGTTGTGGTTTGCACGCTTTGGTTATGCTCGCCTGTTCGACTGCTCGACTGTTCATGTGAGGCTCACTTGCTTGATTGTTCGTGTGTGTGTTCTGCTCGCCTGTGCGCCTCTTCAACTCTTTGGTGCTTTGCTCGCCTATTCGTCTCTTCATGTGCTCGCCTATTTGTCTCTTCATCTGCTTGCTGCTTCTTCTTGTCTCATAGCTGCTGTCTTTGCTTTCTGCTCAGCCGCTTGGCTGCCTTGTGTGTGTGTGATATTGGTGAGCGTATACAGCAGCGCTTCCGTTTTCTGTGAACTGTTGGTTCACAGAATTGCAGCTCGAACACTTTTTGCTACGAGTAACTTCTGCAAGCCTTCTCTATCAGCTATGGATGCAGCTGGTTTTTCTCTTGACACCATGAGACCACAGGAACAGGTTATCCACTACAAAAGAAGACATGAGAAACCTGTTGATGCCAGAGATTCCAAGAAGCCAAGAGATGAGGATTGTGCTGTGCAGTTTCTTCATGATGTGCTTTTTCAGGGTGCGAAGTGGGAGAAGCCCAAACTCACTCTAAAGTGCACTATCTCGAAGAATGTAATTCTTCCCAAGGTTAAAAAGTTCTCAGAACAAGCCGTGATTCTCTTCTTTCCGGGCCGGGTACCCTCAGTAGGGGATGTCAGGCAGCGGTTAAACACCGTGCTTGCAGGTTTACATGTAGAAGGTGTCTACTCTGCAGCCCGTGGCTTTTATGAAGTGGTGCTCAAGAAGCAATTATCTCAAAATTCTCCTTTGTTTTATGGTTACCAGATGGTCCATGTGCTACCATGGGCCCTACTACTGACTATTAGGTGCTTGTGTCGTTGTCCGGTTTGGGTGGAAGTTGTTGGCTTCCCTGTGATATTTTGTAATGCTCTTCCTACCTAGCCCAAAGTCTTGGCACTGTTATCTGGCTCCCCAATGTCATGGGTAATTGTAATAAATTGTGTTGTGGGACACAAATAAACCAACCCCTGAATTGATTAGTATGGAAGTAGGCGATGTGCTTATGGGAGAAAAATGTTTTGAGCTTAAATGGGGCGCATTTGCAGGAGCTTGTTTTTGTTGTCACAAATTTGGACACTTTGCAGATGATTGTCCTACCCTTACATTACACCCGCCTGCTGATTCCGCCCGCTGGCAGCTTTGGTGAATGATAATGCCCCTCCACTTAAGATGGGTCAAACAGGACCTATGATTGGTATACAGACCAGAGGAAAAGGGGTAGTGTAGGCCCAATCAGCACTCCAACAAGCACAACTAGTAGCAATGCAAAAAAAACATGCCTTCTAAGGACAAAGATGCTATAGATGTGCGCAAGCCTGCTTTTGATAAGCACGGTTGGCAAACCCTTAATGCTAGAAAGATTATACAGCCACGTTAGCTACAACTCCGTCACTGGTCTGATCCCTCCTTTGTGCAGACTCGTGCTTCATCTTCTGATATTGCATCTACATGTGCAGAGATAGATGCTAGCATATTTTGGTCTCATGTTGTGAAAGGTCGCATATAGACATGATGGGTACTTAACCATATGCTTTCGCTTGTTGATGATGAGGAATGCACCTATAAAATGTGTATCATACAATGTACAAGGTTTGTGTTCCTTTGACAAATGGAGACTTGTTTGAGAATATGTACAAGATGCATCTTGATATCATGTTTTTTCAAGAACACAACCAGCATGAATTTGCTAGCAAGACATGTTCCTTGGTGGTTACTGTATATACTATGCTGGCTTGAGTCTTTTTCTGGTGTTTGTGTGCTGATCAAGCAGATTTTGCAGCATGCAGTGGCTTATATGATCGAGATGGTAGATTGATTATTTTGCAGTGCATGCTCGATGGGGAGCTCTATGAGTTTGGCTCTATATATGCCCCTACAGTTTCAACCCGCTGAACTCTTTTGTGCCAACTTATGAGTCGGTATCCTTGGTTGTCCAAAGTTTTTAATAACTCCCCTTCTCCTCAGGACAATACTTGGGCTCATTCACCTATGCTTGCTTTTGAGAAAGTGGCCTAGAGAAATATCGTGGTTGATCTTGGATTGAGAGATTTATGGATAGCCACTGCTCCTGATAAGAGAGGTTTGACTTTTCACTAGAATGTGCATTCGGATTATTGTGCAAGATTGGATTGCTGGTACCTCTTGCATACAGATCATGTTGACATTTTTCTATTTCGTATGTGGATTGATTACTTTTTGAACCTTTTTGATCATGTGTCGGTTTGGCTAGGTTTGTACTTTGATATGCCTCTTGATAAGGCTTCCTTACCCACTAAACAGCTTCTATTGGTGAACAATTCCTATCTTTCACATGCATTGTTTCAAGATATGACTATTGATGTATTTGTCGCCTTACAGGCTGAAACGTATGAGAACATAGATATTGCATGGTATGATTTTGCTGCATGTATGCAAACGATTATCATTTGGGGGATGAAAGACAATGCATATATCAGTTGAAGGATATGTTGTAGTTTCTGAAGGAGACAAGTCATACTCACATGCTATCCCAGCAAGAGGAGGATCATATTGTCTATGCAAAGCATGCATTGGCTCTCGATGACCATTGGAAATTGAAGAAATGGCAAGGGTTGCTCATCCAAAGCTTTTTTCAAAAGCTTGCATGTTTTGAGACAAAAACAATGTATATATAGAGTGATGAAAGAGGATGGCAATTGGACATAGGATATACACCAGCTAGATTTTGAATGTGTTATGCGTTTTCATCATGTTTTTGCAACACTGCCCCAAATGACTCATGATATTCATAAGGCTAGGCATGAGCTTTTGTCTCATGTTTCTAACATTGTGGATATGGATAAAGCGGTTGATTTGGAGTCCATGTTCTCAGCTATGGAACCGAACAGGGTAGTAAAGGCGCGCTTGGTAAATGGAAGACTCCAGGATGGGATGGATTGACTGTGGAGTTCTTTTTGCAGTCTCACTGGAAACTTTTATTTGGTTGTGTGGAGGGTAAGATTTTTGAATGTCCTTATGTCTCTTGTCTCCTTTCAGACTGGAAGCGTATTCTATAATATATTCAGTGGTCGGGTAGACCTCCTGAGATTGGCTATACTTTGAGACAAGACAGCATCTTTTGGAGCCGTGCATTCCCTACTCCCTTGGCTCTCCGTTCCCTCGGCGAGCTTACTTTCTTTCTACAAAAGGCATTCGAGTTTGCCAAGATGTTGTTGATGCTTTAGGAAATGTTATGTCCTTTCCTTGAGGCCAAAGCCGTTGGCATTTGGGTATGCACTACAAACCTTTATGGCGCATGTTACAAAAACTATTGCAGCCTTTTACTCCTCTTACAATTGTTCCGGATAGTGAAAGGACAGGATTGGATTTTCCATAGGGCAGATCCTCAACCTTATCCTAGTTTCTCTTTCCCTCAAGTTTCAACAGCTTTGATTTACTGTCCTTATTTATGTGTGTGTATGTATGTTTATGTGTGAACCACCTCTAGAGATATTATGTGTGTATGAAATAAGCAATGATGTCATTAGGTGTGCCATGTGTCACTGCAAAGAGTCAAAGATAAGGTTCTCGAGAGCCTCCAAAAAGGCATGTACTTGTGAAGTTGATCATCAATCTTATCACAATTATTGAGTCGTGCAGATCATTTGTGTTCTTTTACTTCACTTCCTCTCTCTCTCTCTCTCTCTTTTTGTCTCTCCATGGTGTCTTCTTTGTGCAATCATCCACCATAGCCCACTGCTTAGCTTACCCAGTGCTCTTCAACTTCCACTTGTTCATGGACATGTTAGGGGTGGAATATGTTATAACCATTGTTCTTCAAGATCTCTATGTTGGGTATTCGGAGCCTCATGTATGTGAACCAACCCTCGTACATGTCCCGTCATGTGTGTACCCTTGTTTATGTGTCCTTGTGTGTGTGTGTGTGTGGGGGGGGGGGGGGGGGGCGTTGGCTTGTGATACAATGTATGATTTAAGGAGCACTCTATGAATTTGCGAGTGTTTATGCTTCGCAAACTTCAGCATATAGAGCTGAGATGTGGCGCTCCTTACACGCACACCCATGGCTTTCGAATGCTTTCATCACAGGGGATTTTAATAATTCTCCTGACTTTCATGATAACACCTCTCACCGCTCTCACATGATGTCCTCTGAAAGGCAAGACTGGATGGAGATAATGACTTCTTTGGATGCATATGTGGTTTGTGGACACAGCTCAAGCCGCTGTTTTGCATTACTAGGCACGTTTGGATAGATGGGACTTTTTGAATGCTGCTCAATATGATGCACACATGTAAGATGTGGATTGATCATACATTGCACCTTTCTAATCATTCGTTGGTATGGCTTGCTCTGTACTTTGGCATGGTTGACAATGATTGTCCCTTATCTCATAAAAGATTGCTCATGATTAATAACGGTTATTTGTCGTATGCTCTTTTTGTTGATTTGGTACATACAGCTGTGCATCCTCTTCTCATGCACATGCAAGAGGATATAGGTTTTGTTTGGTTCAGCTTTGTACGGTGAATGCAAGTTGTGATACAGGACTATAGAAGGTGGTATATGGGAGAGGCTCTTGACGCGCGAGAACTTTTCTTATGTCAGGTTATGCCTATCATTACATGCCAAGAGGCTAACAATATGGATGAGCCTTTCACGGATGTAGAACTGGATAAGCTTCAAAAGACCTAGGTAAATGGAACTCTACAGGTTGGGATGGTTTGACAGTGGAGTTCTTTCAAATGTTCAGGGATATTTTGAGATCGCCAATTTTTCTTATGGTGAATCACTGGTGGAATATTGGATGCTTGCCATCCTCATGGAAAGAAGGCTTGTTGAAATTACTGCCCAAAAAACAACTATGTGAAGCCATTTCAGATTAGCGTCCTATCTCTTTAATGCCAATCATATACAAATTGTTTACCAAGATGCTTGTTAACAGAATAAAAGGTGTCCTACATGCAAGTTTGCATCCTACGTAGTATGGATTTGTCCCTCGAAGACAAATCACTGACAATATAGCAAATGTGTATATTGGCATTGAATATACCAAGGATACAGCTTAGGATGTTCTTATTATGTAGGTGGACATAGCTAATGCTTTTGATACAGTGCAATGGGAGTTCATAGCTCAGGTTATGTACAGAATGGGATTTGGGCTAAAATGAAAAATGTTATGTTTTGGCTTTATCAAGAGGGATCGACTAAATGCATTTTAGGTGGAGAACTTTCAGCCTCGTGGTATCTTGGGAAAACTGTTCGGTAGGATTGTTTGCCTAGGGCACTTTTGTATACCATTGCGACTCACCCAATGCTCCTTTACATGCAGAGATTGACATGAGATGGACAGCTACATGGTGTGTCCATGGTTGATGGTACACAATTTGTGGCACAGGCATATGCTAATGACTTTCTTTTTTCCCAAGAATAAAGAGGCTGATTTAAGGACTCTCATGAAAGCACTGTCCCTCTATGGTTTGGCTGCAGGATTACATGTAAATTTTAAAAAATCAAAGTTGCTCCCTTTGAAAGATTATGATTGGTATCAACTTTTGTGACTGGGTCAAATCATTCCACCTAAAGAGATAGTCAAGCATCTTGGTTATCCCATTGGTTGGGAATTGTCTAAATTGCACTCTAAAATAGAATACTAGAAATTACCTACATGGTCTCTACATGTGCGATTGCATATAGTATAATCAATAATCATAGCATATGTCCAGTTCTATCTTCTGCTCTTACCTTAGTCGAGCAAACAGATTGATAATTTCATGTTTAAAGCAATGGAATGCCTATGGAAAACCGAGGTAGATAGAAAAGGATTACATTTGTTAAGGCATTACCTTATTTGTTCGCCCAAAATGCACAGTGGGATCAATGTCCTTAACAATCATTATCAAATATTGGCAAGGAAAGCCACTCTTCTACCTGCATTTATAGAGTCAAGCCATGGGCATGCATGCTGGGAGCTCTGTGCACTAACATGCAAATAGATGCATATGGACATTGGATCATCAATTATGATGATATAATCTTTGGGCATTTTCATGGTCGTATTCGAGGCTCTCCATATTCGACTGCTCTCATTCAAGATTGGCAAGCTATATCGTGTCATTTCATTTCAGAAATAATGCGGCCCTTTCAGTCAGTCTCAATGCTTGAGAAAACACTGAGAATTCAAGATTGTCGTTTTGATAGGCACCTTCCAGGATATACTTATGTATCATTCACCTCCATGGATTGAGGATCATGCAAATTGCCTGTGGCATACGTCAAAATCTCTTGCTTGGTGGAAAGCTACATTGAAAAGAATTGGGAAGAGTGGATTGCCCCTCAAGCAGCGATTGTTTCTGTGGAGATGTCTGGTTGGGGTATTCCCAGTTGGATCTCTTTTGGTACAAAGGCACATTGCCACTACTTCTTGTAGGCGGTGCTCTCATTCTACAGAGACAGTGTCTCACCTTCTGTGGTATTGTTCACACTCTCACGATTTTCTTGATGATTTGTCTACACATCTTCGGGCTTGTTTTCCGGGGAGGCGTTTCGGTAGCTTTTTGGTTGTCTTTCTCCTCCCCTACCAGACTATACAGACTTCCTTGATTAGACTAGATTCTGGGCATTGTGGACTATCTATCATGCTCGGAATCAGTTGTTCTTCTTTGGAGATTCTGTCCGGTTGTTTATTTATTTCCAGAGAGCCCTTTTCCAATCCCTCCGAGATTCTCATGAAATCAAGGGACTTTCCTTCTAGCAATTAGAAGTGTTTTTCCATTGTTCTAAACTGAGTAGTAGCTGCCCCGACTTGGGACAGCTATGAATGTATATTTCTTTTTTCTTAATGAGATAGTGGTTTCACTAAAAAAATGTGTGCGTGTGTGCATGTGAACAATCTCCTAAAAGGGTGTCAACACTCACTTATGTGGTTATGTGTGTTTGTGTGTGAAGCCACTCTTAGAGTGGTAAGCATAATATCTAGATATTTTGTGTGTTGACATAAGCAATGATGTCATGAGCTAAACTTTTATACCTATATAGGCATTGTACTTGATTGGAGAAATAGAACAGTCACATCATTCTAGTTGTGCATTACTACTTCTCTCTTCAGCATTATTATCTCTCTACTCCTCTCTCTGTAGAAGCTTACAATGGTTGTCTTCCATCCTCTCTAGCTCCTGCCACACTCTATTAATGGGATTGCATGGAACTTTGGTAACCTTAAGTTCATTCCAATTTGGTGGGGTGAAAAGTAGGTAGAGCCATGTGTTATCTTAAAGTTGTTCGAGGACATGGGACATGCCCTAAAGTAGACGTGAATATTTACTGATTATATATGAAAACACAATCCTCGTTGAGTCTTAGATGAGGATTGGACAGGGGAGATCTTGTGGCTGAAATATTGTACTGGAAGTACATGGCACTATGCATTAAGTGGACTAGTGTTTGCTGACCACTAACACAGGATGCTATTTGGTATCATAGGTGAGTTGTGCTATGGGTCTATGTTAGGGTTGTTATGGTAGAGCTTGTTGCACTCTAAGATTGGATGTCCTTTTTGGATTTAGCTCTTGGATGAGAGTTGGATTGACAGTAAGTAATTGGGTCTTTGTAGCAGGGTCTACAAGAGGAGTCTTAACACTGGCCTAGGTAAGAGGCAATAGACTTGAGTAGATGCTATGGATGGATGTTTGGATTAGAGGATTCGCTTACATAGGCTTGTCTCCTTATGCATTCACGAGGACGTGAACAGGAGGGAAGAATGTTACATCTCGACAGACCTAGGGTTAGGGGTAGGGACGTGTACTAACCCAGGATTAGGGTTAGGGTTAGGGTTAAGGGCTTAGTTAGAGCATGGGGACCTAGAGGGTTCACACATGGGCTAAGGGGTAGCAGGATGAGATCTAGATTGGCTAAGAACTTATAATTAATAGCCTAGGGCTAATAATGGCTAAAAGCTTATGAATAAAGCAAGGGCCAATAATAGGGCACTTACGAGTTATTGAGGTATCCACGTGGTAGACAGGAGGGCTACCAAGGGCGTGCAAGACATCATGGCCATGGAGCTGCTAGGTGGGTGGTTCGGCCTAGTGGTATGGGACGCTAGGTCGGGGCCATCGGTACCAAGTAGGCTCACGGTAATTGGACCCTAGGCTCCGGGGTGGTTGGAGGCACTGAACCTACGGTTGGGTGGTGAGTCGCTAGCCACAATCTATCACGGTCATGCGATGCATACGATGTCGATGCGATGCATACGATGTCGGGTCTATGAAACCTCGTTAGGGTTTTGGTTCTAGGTCAAATGATCCTTAGGCGTGGTCCATGGAGACCTTACATCGGGGATGCAGCAACACACACAACGTCGTGGAGATGTAGAGAAGCGTGAGAGGGAAGAGATCACACAACTCGATGTAGATTGCTTGATAATGAAATGTGTACCAAGTACAAAAGATAAGTACACCCTAAAATGTGGTAGAAGGGGGCCCACGTGGCATTGACCAAGATGCTCATAGCAAGGCCCTAGGGCAAGTCATTAATTGTATCAGTCTATCAAAACAGTAAACTGTAGCGCCTCATTTTTACTTTAATGCTATCACTTTTTTTTAAATTCATCTGTTTGACTTCTTTATTTTATGATGCTTAGTTCAAAAATGCGTGTTGATTTATTTCTACTGAGACATTTAGGTGTTAAAAACATGCTATCATTCTGTTTTCAAGATTCAGTTGGTATTGCTGATAATCCACATGCCTCACTCTTTTGACTTCAGATTGATAACGTCCTTGTGCCAGCATCAGCAGATCCTTCAGGGAAGTGGAGTTATTGCAAACAAGACCCAGCTGAATGTTCGAAAGAGCAACTGAAGGTTTTACAAGGTTTCAAGCGGACTGCTCTCCCTCTCTCTCTCTCTCTCTCTCTCTCTCTCTTTCTGTTTTATTTTCCATTCCATGATGAGATATGCCATGGACATCATTGTATCACTTTGGTCTCATAGGCCCATTTAGACGCTTAAGATATCTTTCTTTCTCTCTCTCTCCCTCTCTCTTCTCTTTCTCCCCCTCTTTTCTCCCTCTCCCTCCCCACCTCCCCCCCCCCCCCCCAACGCACTCTTCCCCCTTGGACAAGTCAAGCATATGCTTTATGGCATTGACCTACCCAGTGCATCGTGTATTTCTTTGGTGTTATATCTCTAAGCATCTCTGTTTTACAGATTGTGCACTTTGTATGTTCTTGGTCTCATAGGCCATTTTGGCCTCTTGCAGATGTTAATTAATCTCTCTCTCTCTCTCTCTCTCACGCCTATACCAGAGAGAGATGACAGAGATCAAAGCTCAATTTCACAGGGAGGGTGCGGAGCGATTGGCTCGCTTCAGAGCACACCCAGGCATTTTCTTCAGGGAGCTGTGGACACCCCCTTCATTGATGTATACCATTTTATACCCCCAGTATGGTACAGGATGGAGCTAGCTAGGTTGCATATCATGATTGTATACTCCATGCATATAGCTTGGCATTCTCCTAGTAGTAGAGCTCCATCCCCTCCCCCACTCATTGTACTTATTGCACACCCAGATTCAGCTTTTTAGTTCAGTACTTTTTCATTTTGTTGGGATGACAGAGGATACCCCATACAGGTACACCGATTTGTCTCCTAGGCCGAGTTCGGTCTTTTGGAAGACGTTAATAAAATCAATCTTTCTTTCTCTCTCTTTTCAATTGATTTTCCCTCAATTTTGTCTTTGTTTTCCATTTTCCATGTTTCACCCCTTCTTGTTCTCCGCCAAAATCAGACATTAGGAAATTAGACTCCTCTGAAAATCAGAATAATCTCTCTCTCTCTCTCTCTCTCTCTCTCTCGGTCCACCAACACCATGACCCCCATCCTCAAAGCCGGATATCCACTTAATCCTAATAATTCCTATTGGCCGGGTGAAACAGGGCTGTCCTCTTTTACCCACTCTTTTTGGCCTCTACATTGATGAGATCTCGAGTTTATTGACGGATTAGGCAGGGATGGTCCCACACTGGTAGGCATATCGATCCCTGTTGGGGATTAGGGTTAAAGAGAAACAAAGACACACACACACACACACACACAAAGATGGTACACAACAGCAAGCTCTCAAGAGAGTAAGTGAGATGGTGATTACTAGCTACTCAAAGTAGATAGATACAAGATGTGTGGAGCAAGGGAGTTGACTCCACAATATCATAATACAAAAAAATAAGTGTGGTGTCCTTTCACACCTAATATCCAAGGGGAAAACCCAAAGGGAGAAAAGTGCCCTTGGTTAGCCCATGTTCACATGTGGCACTCCTCATAGCATATGTGACATAACTCATAGCATATATGCGAATAAACCCCCCTATAGTGGCAATGTGAACCTATACAAGGTCGATAGCAAATCACTCTCTGTAGGAGAGTAAGCCTAAAGCTTTGCGGAAAGCTTCCAACTTCTCTCAAGGCAACGCCTTCGTGAACAAATCTACAACATTGTCCTGTGTAGAGTAGTAAGATAATGTGATCTCCCCTCCATGAATCCTCTCTTTGACAAGTGATAATGAAGCTCTATGTGCGTGCATGAAACACTGGGTTTCGTGCGACGGCTATAGCACTCTGATTGTCAGTGAGCATGGTGGTGGGTGTGCTGACACTTACGAAGATCAGTCTCATTAATCTCCTCAGCCATACACAATCTACTGTGGCTGTAAAGGTTGCCCTGTACCCAGCCTCACAAGTAGATGTGGCAACAGTGGGCTGCTTTTTGCTTAGCCATGATATGCATGAATGCCCCAAAAAGAAACAATTCCCACTGGTGGACTGCCAAGGGTTGCTGCAAGCACTTTTGGTGTTGACTTTCTGTCGATGGAGTTTGGTTGGGCACGAAGCGACAACGGCAGTCACAAACAGCCTTTCCTCTAATAATGATGGGCAGCTACAAGCCAGCAAGAGGAGCACCTGCTACCGGCTTGGTGGGAGTAGGTGCCAACGTTGATGGCACGCACGTATCGCCAGTGATGGGAGCGGGTGTTGGTAGCGAAGGGGTAGGCACAGGCGACGGGAGCAGGTGGACGGGCTTGCAGACAGTGAGCAAGAGGCAGCCAGACCAGAGCAGGCGACGGCGGCAGGCCATAGTCGGCAGATGAGTCAAGAGCGGCGACGTGGGAGCGCATGAAGCCGTCCAGGCAGACGGATCTGAAACGGCTCGAAAGTGCGTGGGCGCCGACTGTCGGATGTTTCTGCCACGACAACGGAAGCAGGTGGAGGGGCTTGTAGATGGCAAGCAAGAGGCGGCCAGACCAAAGCAGGCGACGGGGGTGGGCCATAGTCGGCGGAGCTAGGGCGGCAGGGAACCAGGCCAAAAAGATGCAGGCGATGGATGAGTTTCTAGACTGACCACGGGAGCCGAACAGAAACATGCAGGTAGCCAACGGAGTGCACAGGAGTCGTCAGAAAGTCACAGGAACTCAGGCGACAGGAACTCCACCGGCAAGGGGCTGCAACGTGGTTCTGATACCAGGGGCAAATGCAATAGGCGATGGGGAGCAATGCACGGCGATTGGGACGGAGCAAAGTCGGCCGGCTCGACGGCTGATGTGGGCGCCAGACAGATTTGCCACCGGACTGGCAATGGCGGCGGAGTATAGTCACAAAAAATTCGTTTTTCCATGGGGTGCCATGTAAGGCACAAGGGGGGTTGAGCTCCTTGGGCCGCCTCACGAAATGCGAGCTCTGTGGTGAATTTGGGCATGTTCCTGGATTTATCTAGGTATATATATTCAATGCCATGACATGCGTCCATCGCAGAGGCCAGATATTCTCTCGGCCATCAGATCCATATTGGCTGAGGAGGGCTTTTTTTATTAGTTGATCATGGCTAGTTTCTCCCATACAGGGTCACATGCTGCCTGCAGATGTGTATACAATAGTGATAGTTGTTTTTTCTTTTCTCTGTTCCTTTTTCCATGGCTCAGTATATCCACGGTGTCATTGTACTACTTATGGTCTCATAGACCCTTTAGGTCTTTTATAGGTGTTAATATTACTTTCTTTCTCTCCCTTCTTCTGACATGCATGCATAGAAAACATGTGATCAAGCTGTGCAAGAACTTATATGTGCTGCTGGATTGAACACCTGTCAACTTGCACAGGTTTCAGAGTGAAGCTGCTTGAAGCAATTGATGCAGTGGAGGTCTCAGAGGATGGTGGTCTTTTCATCAATTCGTGCTTTATTCACTGCCAATCTGAGATGGATATGACGTGGCATCAAGCAAAGACTCCAACAGTGAATCAAAAGGTAGCTTTTTGTTTATCTGCACTTTTTAGTTTAAAAGGAGACTTCTTCGTGCATATTGAAGGCGTTCTTTTTAAGTCATTCCTTTTTTTAAAATATGGTTTTGTTTTTGCATGTGCTGTTTTGAAAGACCATTGCTGAGACAGTAGGTGATTGGTTTTACAAGAGAAGATCAGCAAAAGATATTGATTGTGCTTATCCTTGTAATCCCTCCTGCTTCAAAATAGGTGTGTGGGGTTCTCCACCTGCACATTGAGGAAGGTATGTAGATGGCACAAACTTCACAAGGTTAATCATGAACATCTTAAGGGCTGTTTAATAACTTTTTGGTGGTTTGATAATTGATTGGGTTTAGATTCGAATGTGAAGGTCTGAGTTTTGTCTCTGTTTAAGTAGGACAGAAACCTACCACATTTGAAGTAATGAGGTTTTGATCTTCTGGCAGATGAAAGGACCACTGCGAAACCACATTTGTAGGGAGCTCCAATGGCATGTTTGAGGTTGCAATTGCATCTTTATGATGATGCTAGGTGCGAAGGCATTGCATACCATGCTTGATCTCCTACTTGGCATCAAGATCGGTTTTTATGTCTTGTAATTTATGGGCTGAATGAAGAGGAAAACAAATCAAGCCCAATGCCTCCACACACAGCACAAAGTCAGATAAGCCCATCTTTGATATGTTAACGAGGCTGATGCCCTCGGAATTCTCCCTACCACTTGATCTTGCTGTAAAGTAAATTGGAGGGTTCATCTATTGCTTTAATTGGGGCCTTAGGTCACCATAAATATTGTGATTAGCAACAGAATTTGCTGAGTCTAAAGCCCATTCAAAGTTGTAATTTTTGTAACCATATGTATTGCTATTACACCAAAAGATTTTACCCTTTTCAAATTGTTATTTTAGGCACCCTAAACAGCTATTTTAGTTATTTCCTTCTACTGATTAATAGAAAGTGATTTCTTGAAGGGTGATGGTATGGCTATTAAATGTATGACAGGGTCAAAAATTAATCTAAGGAAATTTCAACATCTTCCCCCAACCCCTTCATTGCAGGAAGTCTCCACAAAGCTGGCTTCCTCCTTTTTGTCTTGGTGCTCCTGTTGATTTGGACAATCTCTTGCAAAGTGACATGTGTTGCCACAAGCATGGCAAATCACCTTGATCTCTTCCATAGCCTCTTCCTTGGAAGAAACCTCTTCCTCTTCCTCTTCCTCTTCCTCCAGTTCTACCACCCTATTTGTGTATAGGGCTTGGTCTCTCGATGTAGATGCACTGTTCATCTTCATCTTCATCTTTTGCTCATGCTCGAGCAATGAGGCTTGCACACCATTTAGGGACAAGCTAGAATTATTAGACAAGATCTCCACAATGTTAACATAATCCTCTTTTTAGCTTTTGCTTCATCATCACAAGTGTTTTGCCACTGGTGGAGCTACTGCTTAAATACTCTTGAACATATTGATATGGCTAGTTAGATCAACACTTTCACACACATTTAGTTAATGTTGTTACCTTTGACAACTAATCATACATTGTGTCTACACATGCTCTTCGAGGTCTTCTTCTTTTGGATCTTTAGTTCTGGTTCATTAGTAGAAAGTGATTGCTTGAAGGATAAAAAGAGGACCTTTATTGACACACAATGGCTAGCTATGTTGAACAAAGCTGTAGTCATTTGGATTTTCTTGGTTTGGCCATCTATTCTAAATTATTAATTTGTGCTCTTTTCTTCTTATGGATGGAATGCAAATTTTAAATTTTAATAAATAAGGTAGCTATTTTGTTTACATGCAAATATAATTTTTTGGTGAATTTGTTTTTGTCTTATGAATCTATCAACTTTCAATATTTGAGTCCATACTATGCCAAATCAAAGCCTGATGAAAGTTTTTAAAAGGACTTAATCTTTGGAGCGGAGGACAGCTATTGTAAGGTTGTTTGCTAGCTTTTTTTTTGTTGCTTACCTTGATCGTTCAAAGAATTAATTCATAATTGTATTTAAAGATTTAAGTCCATACTTTGCCAAATCAAAGCCCAATGAAAGTTATTAAAAGAACATAATCTTTGGAGTGGAGGATGGTTATTGTAATGTTGTTTGCTAGCTATCTAAACGTAACCATTTGACATTTTTCCTTCCCATGGTTCTTTGGGCTTGTGTGCTCTAATAAACTTATGTCCTTTGCTAATCACAACATCTAGTTGACATGTTTTGTACAAAGAGGGAGGGGGACCAAAAAAAATAGATAACATCAACAAAGAATATCACTCATTTATTTCTAGTAAAGGGCTAAGACTATGGGTGTTACATTATAGTACACCAATATTTTTAAAGAATTTGATAGCATTTTTTACATTTGATTATCCCTATTTCTCCCATACTTAAGGGAGCTTGTCGATGTTCTCCTATGATCTTGTATAATTTGCCATAATGATATTGCAAGTGTAGTCCCAAAGTCATGTTGTTCACATAGGCAAATGCAACATTGGATCTTTTATGAATCTATTTATAGGATTATTTCTCCTTAAAAAGTACATGTTTTGACCTTGGCATTAAGGTGTTGAGATATTCAAGTAAATGGGATTATATTCAAGCTTGAACTCTAGAAAATTCTCAAATACTTGTGAAAAGGACAAAGAACACAATCTAGCTTCTTTTTTTTTAAGGAAATGCCAAATTCATCCAATTCAAGCTTTGTATATTGGATAGGCCTAGTAATTTGGGAGTTCAAAATGTTATCAAACTCACTCTCAAATGATTAACATGAGGAGTTTAATTATTTATTGTAAGTGCTTTGTTCTTTTTTTCATAATCTAGATTTGTAAAAATAACTTGACATCTCTCTCTCACACACACATTAATAGACAAACATAATTTCCTTGGAAAGGAAACCATTTTATTTTGCCTCCTAAAGGTTGTAAGTGTTGATCGGGGACTTTAATCCAATCAAGTTCTCTAAACATGAGCGCAAAACCAAATGTAAATCCTTCCTTCACCACATGAATACATGTGGGTAAAGTCTAAAGGAATTACTATTGATATACCTACATTGGATTAAGCAATAAGCTTCTTTTCCTTGGCTATTGTAAAATTTAGGTGATGAAAGAAAGTAGCAGTTAGATTATCCTAGATTTAGCTTAATTAGCTTTGGATTAGTCTAGATTATGAGGATCAGCTTAGGTTTATAGAAAGAAGAGAGAGTAAAAGACTTGATTATCAAAAGGTACCAAAAATATGGTGTATGTAGTCTATATACATGACCCCCTTTCACACTTTCATAAGTGTTGTCCATGGGCATGGTCAATTGGCTTTGGATCCATTATTCATATGAGACCATTCCACTGTTACAAACCATTCCCAGCCAAAAGGTTTCATCCTTTTAAAACCATTGAATTGTACAATTATAATCCTCATGGATGGAGTATATGTCAATGGACTCATGTTAAACTTGAAACTCGTGCTTATACCATATATGGGAGACCAGAATCACATGTATATGATTGTAAACTACTCAATATACCCTCAAAACAAGCCATAACTTCTTTCCCATAATGGCATAAGAACCTTGAGTAGCTTCCAATCATTATGCATTCAATTTCCAAGGGTATAGGGCTATCTACAGTGAATTTATAGTCCTTTCTAGCAAGTTAATTCAATGTTCATGACCCTTATTGGACTTCTAAAATGCATCCAACAACCCTTCAAATCCTTCTAATGTTGTAGAGGCGGGTTGCCAAGAAGCTTCTTCCTTAGGTAGCCTTCACCATTTGACCAAGTACTCCACTAATGTACAGTTGCGAAGAACTCTTTCTCTTGTATCCAAAATCGCTTTCGGCACATACTCAATCATTCCCTCCTCATCCACTAGAGGCAATTCATCTTGCACAAATACCTCCAGCCCAAGGTAAGCTTTGAGATGTGATACATGGAACACATCATGAATCTTTGAGGTTGATGGAAGTGCCAATTGATAAGCGACTTCACCAACACGCCTCACCACCTTGTATGTGACCCATAGTAGCGATGAGCTAGCTTGGTATTTGTTGTGCCCTTAAGAGAACCATATCTTGTCTTGGGAATCCTTAAGAATACCCAATCACCTTCTATGAACTCCAATGGCCTCCGATGAGCATTAGCACAATGCCTCATCCTTTCTTGAGCTCGCTTTATATTAGCTTTGCATTGTTACAAAAGTGCTTCCAACTTTTTCATCTCCTTTTTGCATTAGGATTCACCCCTTCTTGCTTTTGAACCATCATTGGCATATTCACTTTATACCCATAAAGTGCCTCAAAAGGTGACATGCCAATGCTCTCATGATGCGTGCTATTATGAGCAAACTCGACAAGTGGCAACCACTCATCCCAAACACCTTGCGTATCATGGCAATAGTGTCTTAAGTAAGTTTCCACCACTTGTTCACCCTCTCGGTTTGTCCGTCGGTTTTGGGGTGATAAGCGGTGCTCGGTGTCAAAAAACGGTCTCCATGATCTCAAACAATGTCCTCCAAAATGAACTCATAAACTTCATATCTCGGTCACTAACAATTTGTTATGGTACTCCATGCAACTTGAACACATGATCCACAAACTGTTTTGCAGCCATACATGCTGAAAATTTGACCTTGGAAGGAATAAAATGTGCCACTTTTGTCAAGCGGTCTACCACCACATATATACTATCCCATCCCCTCCTTGTATAAGGAAGCCCCGTGATGAAATCCATGTAGATGTGTATCTGTTTGCCATCGGGAATAGGCAAAGACTAAAACAAACCACCAAGCTTATGCGTAGGATCCTTGTTTTGTTGATAAGGCAAGCAACTTGTCACAAAAGTATACGCATCCTTCCACATTCCTTTCCAATAAAAACTCTTCCACACCTTCTCAAAGATCTTAAACAGTCCTATGTGCCGAGAAGAATGCATCTCTTCCAACACCCTCTTCTTGTAGCTTAATGTAGACAGCACAAGGTAGACTTTGCCTTTGTAGTAGATGAGTCCATTTTACGAAGTTCAAAATGTAGCAAATCATCATGGGATCCTTGCTGTAATTTCTGTCATATTGGTGCCACTTTCTCATCCAATAGGTACTCTTCTTGGATATCCAAAATCCAATCTTTATGTACCTCCAATATTTCCATGCATCTACATGCCCATATGCATGACAATGCATCCGCCTCCTCAACATTCTCTTTCCCCTTCATGTAAGAGATCTTGAAGTCATAATTCTACAATGTAGCCACCCACCTTCTTTGCTTGGGAGAAAGTGTAGGTTGAGACAAGAAGTATTGAAGCACTCTATGAGCACTCTTTTTACACAGAAATGACTCCCATACAAGTAATGATGCGACTTCTTTATTGCATGAAGTATTGCCAACATCTCTTGATCATAGACATGCATAACCATTTTCTTCTCATTAAGCTTTCGACTCTCAAAAGCGATCACTCCATGTTCTTGGCTAGAACAAAACAGCCCCAATGTCTCTTCCACATGCATTAACTTGAACTACAAATGGCTTCGAGAAGTCTCGGCATACAAGTATAGCGGTTGATGTGAGCATCTCCTTAAGCTCTTGGAAGCTCTTATCGGCTATAGCATCCCAAAAGAAAGCCTCTTTCTTAAGCTTGTCGGTGAGAGGTGCTGCAATATGAGTATATCTCTTAATGAACCTCCTATAAAAGGATAAGTGCAAGAATCCCCTTAATTGAGTGGTATTTGTAGGCGTGGGCCAATTCTTAACACACTCAACCATCTTAGGGTCCACCATAATGCCTTCTTTGCTCATTATGTGTCCGAGATACTCAACCTTTTGTGCCATAACTGTACATTTGCTCTCCTTTGCATATAAGTTGTTGGCTCTTAAAGCATCCAAAACATCCCTTACATGCATCAAGTGCTCCTTCTTCCCTTTGCTATATATCAAGATATCATCAAAGAATACAAGCACCCATTTTTAGAGGAACGGTCCAAGCACCTTGTTCATTAAAGCTTGAAATGTTGCCGGAACATTGCACGACCCAAACGCATAACCAAATAATGGTAGAGACCTCTCTCGGTCCGAAATGCCATTTTGTACTCATCACCTTCCTTGATTCTCAATTGGTGATAGCCCGATCTCAAATCAATATTAAAGAAGAAACATGCACCTTTCAACTCATCAAGCAAGTCATCAATTCGTGGAATTGGGAATCTATTCTTGATTGTAGATTTATTGAAGTCCCTAGAAAAGTACCATCCTTCTTCTTGACCAAGAGTACAGGTGATGCAAAAGATGATTGGCTAGGAGTAATCCATCCCATGTCCATAAGCTCTTGTACTTGCTTTGCCACTTTATCCTTCTTTGAGAGAAGGAATCATTAATAGTTTTTTTAAAGGGAAAAAAAAAACCTAACTAAACTTATTTTCTTAGCCTTATTACATCTAGATTTATGCTAGTGCGTGCACAACCCAACGCCTCCCTTGTCTCCTCATTCGTGCACACCAAGCACCATGCCTATGGGGAGCATTAAACTACAACCATTCAAGCCGAGCATGACTTTTTGCAGCCTTGCATGCCTCTTGCACGCAAGCTTAGATTGTTGGGCCCGCTCCCTAACCAATACCCTTCCAAAGGTTGTGTGATAAAACCAATTGAACATCTCATCCCCCTCCCTTTTTGGCGGCAAGCACTTTGGCATTTGGAACACATCCTCATACTCCTTCAATAATTTCTTCATATCTTTATGCATAACTTAACCCTTTTGTTCATTGCCTTCTTCTTTGCAAAGCTGTAAAATATATATGCATCCCATCTTCTTTAGCTCCCTCTTGAGTTGTGTGGCATTGATCATCTTGATACTTGGCACAAGTTTCGGTCAATGTAACCTCATGGTTTCCATGCATAAAACTCATATACCCTTGCTGTAAATTCATGTGAAACAACCTAAGAGTTGCCAACCAATCACATCCGAAAATAATGTCAATGGGACCCATATCCAATACAAGTAAATCAGCCTTGCAAGTATAATCATTTGTGAGAATCAACCTCACATCCTTGCATACTATTGTGCAATCCATATTTGCTTCATTAGCCACTTGAACCTCATGCCACAAAGATAAAGCTGCATGCTGTAATTTGAGACTGCACATGGATTTGGTGTTGATAAAGCTATGTGTGCTTCCACTATCAATCAAAACATGTGCCACCCTTCCATTAAGGTATGCCTATAGCCTTAATGTATTGGCTCCTTTGCCAACATAGGCATCACTTGAGATATTCCATAGGGTAGCCATATTGTCTTTGTCATGATAAGCACACGTAGACATTGGTAACCCATCATCATAATCAACATCTCCCTCCTTTAATCCACCCGGATCAAAGAAAAATTCACCATCCTTCTTCTCTACATCCTCAACTTCATTATTAGCATCTTCATACTCATCCACATCCTCCTTAATGTCTTCATGACAAGGTTCGGTGAGAATCATACTTAGGGTCATCTTCTTGGCCTTACAAACCTTCCAATGATCCTTGTTCCATTTGTCACCACACTTGAAGCATAAACCCTTTTCTTCGAGTCATTAATACAATCTTCCCAAAACCTTGCTCTTGTTAGATGCTTTTGCATCAAGTTGCTTCCCATCACCATGTGGAGGTCGAGAAAAAGAGTTACCATATCTAAAATTTCCTCGTCCACCTCTTCCATAGACGGTTGGGAATCTAGGAGGACCCGTGTGATAAGCAACTCCACTTGAAGATTTGCCCAAAGTTGAAGTGCCACTTATCAGCCCTAAATCCATGCCTTGATCCACTAGCATGTGCATATTTTGCCTCATAGATCTCTGCAAGAAGCATGGCCTCCTTGATGGTGTCGGGCCTTTGAGAATCCACTGTTGGAATTAGGGTTGCAGGAAAGCACACAAAGCTTGGAGAAGAAGAAGAAGCAAGAATGCACACAACACAAAGTGTTAGATTGTGTCAATGTACAAAAGATAAGTTAGCCCTAGAATGATGGGCGTATATACAAGCCAGGGGAAAAAACCTCCTAAAGAGGGAAAAAGTGCCCCGGCGGTCCTAAGTGTGCACACACCTATATATATGGCAACAAATATTGTTGGAATTAGGGTTGCAGGAAAGCACACAAAGCTTGGAGAAGAAGAAGCAAGAATGCACACAACACAAAGTGTTAGATTGTGTCAATGTACAAAAGATAAGTTAGCCCTAGAATGATGGGCGTATATACAAGCCGGGGGAAAAAAAACCTCCTAAAGAGGGAAAAAGTGTCCCGGCGGTCCTAAGTGTGTTCACACACATCACTGCCTATATATATGGCAACAAATCCCCCCTGGGAGTGATGGTGTGAACGAGAGCTGGCACTCATGTATAGGGGAGTGCCATGCCCGAAGTAGATCAGTCCACAAAGGGGAGCAAGCCCAAAGCTTTGCGGAAAGCTTCGAACTTCTCACGAGGAAGCGCCTTTGTGAAAAGATCGGCGAGGTTGTCCTGTGTTGGCACATAGGCCAAGCTGATCTCTCCTACTGAGAGTCTCTCCCTGACATAGTGATAATGCACCTCAATGTGCTTTGTGCGAGCATGAAAAACTGGGTTTCTCGCAACTGTCAATGCACTCTGACTGTCAGTGAAGATAGAGGTGGCAGACTCCTGTCCAACACCCAAGTCAGCCATAAGCCGTCTGAGCCACACACACTCAACCGTAGCTGTGAAAGCTGCCCTGTACTCAGCTTCACAACTAGAAGTGGCCACAGTAGGTTGCTTCTTGCTCAACCAAGATATGCATGAGCTACCGAGCATGAAACAAAAACCACTTGTGGACACTCTTGTGTCATAGCAACCAGCCCAATCTGAGTCCGAAAAAGCATGTAAATCTGGCGGCAACGATCTCCCCTTGGGATAAAACAACCCAAGATGTATGGTGCCACTCAAGTAGCGAAAGATGCGTTTAACTGCCTTCCAATGCTGAGACCCTGGGCTATGCATAAACCTGCTCACCTGTGAGACTGCAAACTGAATGTCCGGCCTCGTAATGCATACATAAATGAGGCAACCAACAGCTGTCTGATAGAGTGTGACATCAAAGTGATCTCCAGCATCATGAAGACTCAACTTCAAACCTGTCTCCATTGGAGTAGCAATAGGCTTGCAGTCTTCAAGGCCAAATCTCCGCAACAATGTCAAGCTTCGTATGGAGTAATAGACTGCAAGGCCTTAGTGGGACACCTGTTGAGTACATATGCAGCACACACATGATAGCCTCAAGCCAAAACGCATGTGGCAAAGCTTGACTCTTGACCATACATCGTGCCATCTCCATAAGTGACCTGTTCTTCCTCTCAGTAACACCATTTTGCTGAGGGGTATACGGCACTGTACATTGGTGTTTTATCCCACGACTAGCCAGAAATGCATCAAACTCTTTAGACATGTACTCCCCCCCTCGATCAGAACGGAGGGTGCCCACATTACAATTGGATACATTTTCAACCATAAGCAAAAACTGTTTGAAGCACAAAAACACTTCGGACTTTGCCTTCAGTGGATATACCCATGCATGCCTTGAGTAATCATCAATGAAAGTCACAAAGTATAAGTGTCTACCAAATGACGGAGTTTGCATAGGCCCACATACATCACTATGTACAAGTTACAATTTGCGAGTGGCCCGCACAGAACCATCCTTTGGAAACGCAGAACGCTGCATTTTGCCCAAAATACAGCCTTCACAAACATGTTTCAATGGTGCCTCAAGAGGGGGCAATGAAGCAACCATATCAAATTTCTGCAAACGCAGCAAACTAGCAAAGTTCAGATGACCAAAATGAGCATGCCATAGTTTTGCATCTAAAACTGCCTTTTCATCAGAAATTGCATTTGCTGAATCTTCCACACACTTGTCATAAGAATTGAGCCTATACAGTCCACGAAACAAGGTGCCAGATACAATAATCGTATCACCAGAAGTCAAATCATGAACAGTACATCTGTCATCCACAAATTTGACTACAAGTCCAAGTCTAGCAAGCGCAGAGACAGACAATAGATTCTTCTTTATCCCTGGCACATACAAAGCATCTGAAAGTGTAAAAGCGCTGCCATTTGCAGCAGTAAGCATAATTTTACCAATGCCCTTCACTGGGTAAGAAGCATTATTGGCACATGTGACAGTATTCCCATTAGGGACAGCCTCAAGAGAAGTGAACATATCACGATGTGAGGTAATGTGCTTTGTAGCACCACTGTCAAAATACCAAACATGAGAGTCAACAGAAACTGCCAAACATGCATCATGTACAGATGGGTCATACTAGCAATACACGCTAAACGCCCATTCTGTATCCTGCACAACATTTGTAGAATCTGCATTTGTAGAAGCATCCGCTATTGTGGCTGCATTTGACTCTTTCTTCTTTGCCTCTTTAGCCTTTAGCTTAGGGCAATTCTTAATGACATGATCATTTGCCTTACAATAGTTGCACCTGGTCTTGCCTTTATCAAGAGTCTTCTCAGACTTATTGTTGTTACCTGTGGAAAGAGAAGAAGTTGCAGACCTACTAATAGGAGAAGAAACAGTGGAAGGGGCTGCCTTACCACTTCTTCTCTGCTGCTGCTGGGCAGCAATAAATGCTTGATCAACTGCACGCTGCCTTGCCCTGTTTTGCCTGGACTGCGCTTCTTGCAAGAGCTTGTTGACTAAAGTATCATACTTGACAGCATCAGGTCTGTCCTCATTAAGAAGTCTCCACGTGGAAGCAAAAGTTTGATATGTCTCAAGTAAAGCATCAAGAACATTCTGCACAAGAGAATGATCAGGAATAATCTCACCTGTAGAAATCAACTGTTCTTTGAGATCTTTAATCTCAGCAAGAAAAACATTCATGTCATCATCTTCTTGCATAATCTTCAATTCTAGCTCTTTACGCAGGTAAGCGATTTTTGCCTCGTTACGACCTGCATACAAACCAGCTAGAATATCCCAAGCTTGTTTTGCTGTTTTAGCTGAACGAATATGTGGGGTGATGTTACGTTTGACAGAAAGTGCAATCAAGGCATGAGCCTGCGCATCTTTACCATCCACGAGCTTGTTCAGCAGTGGGTAAAACAGTAGCAACAGTAGAGCTGCTAGAACCTGCAACATCCTCAATAGATTCTACATCCACAGAACCTGGACGTACATCCATACCCTGCACAATGTTCCACACTCCTTTTGCAACCAAAACATACTGCATCATGTATGCCCAAAGTGGGTAGTTGCTGTCTCCATCCAGTTTGTCTGCAGCAGACAACATGCGAAATACATCATTGCTGTTATCAGCCATGGCCACTGACTAAAACTGATGCAAAAGCTACCTGTAATGAAGCAAAGACTGAACAGAGAACAACTCGTGCTATGTAGCACGGTCCACAATAGAATACGTATGCCTATTTTTTGCAGAAAACTGCACTGTCAAAATTTCTGTAGAAAATGACGAAAACACCTGTGCAGAACTTGCAATGCAAAAACGGAGCCCGAAACGACCTCAGATGCAAATTCTGAGAACGCTAAGCCCTATGGGCTTGTTTACAGAGTATAGGGACTTGCAAGCGCTGGTGAAAACTCACCTCAATCGGAGAACGTGAGTCGGAGGGTGCTGGCGGCGTAGCCCTGGGAGCCGATGCCTGCTCTGATACCAATTGTTGGAATTAGGGTTGCAGGAAAGCACACAACGCTTGGAGAAGAAGAAGCAAGAATGCACACAACACAAAGTGTTAGATTATGTCAATGCACAAAAGATAAGTTAGCCCTAGAATGATGGGCGTATATACAAGCCGGGGGAAAAAACCTCCTAAAGAGGGAAAAAGTGCCTCGGCGGTCCTAAGTGTGTTCACACACATCACTGCCTATATATATGGCAACATCCACATCAACCTTGATGTTGTTTTGCAACCCTTTGATAAACTTCCTCAATTTGTACTCCTCACTCAAGCCTTCCACATGAAGTGAAAACTTCATAAGCTTGTGCACATATTCCTTGACATTGCCCATTTAAGTGAGATCGTCCCATTTCTCCACCATCCTTGATCTATTGAGGGTTGAAACAAAGGTTCTCCTCATCTCATTCTTAAAATCATCCCAAGTAGTGATCAAATAGCCATGAGCATTCAAGTGCCGCCACCATACATGGGCATAACCTTCTAGATGCAAAGTAGAAAACAAGACTTTGGCCCTATCACTACGAGGACTAAGTTCAAAGTAAAGCTTTATCTTGTCAATCCATTCTTCAAACTCCTCATTGGTTGAGCCTTCACCCTTGAACTTGGTAAAAGTCAACTTGTCCTTCACTCCCCTAAACTCATGTTCATCTCATCATCACCTCGATGATGAGCATGTGGTCTATACTCCATTAGTCTAACATGATTTTCCCCAAACTCATTGAAGTGATGAGGTCTACCATGATAAGGTTCCATCCCATTAAAATGATAACCCATCTCATCAAAGTGATTACTACCCATGTGTAAAGGATGACCCATCTCATCAAAGTGTTGTCCACTCATGTGTGGATCATGACCCATCTCATCAAAGTGTTGTCCACTCATGTGTGGATCATGAACCATCTCATCAAAGTGTTGTCCACTCATGTGTGGATGATTCCAACTTCCATTCACTCTTGATTCTTCCAAAACAATGCCTTTTCTTTTATCCACATTTCTCCCTTGCATTGAAGAAACCCCATTCATGGGACCATGCATAGGCATCCCATAACCACCTTGTTGCATCGGCATTCCAAATGTGCTTGTTCCACCTTGGTGCATCTTAGGAGGCCCGTGGCTTGATTCAAGTTGGTGAGGACTAACTTGAGGTAGATGTGTAGCATTTGCATTCAAAGTTCCCATGGTAGATCCAAGAGGTTAGGGTCCCAATGCTCAAGATTTAGCCTAATTAGCCTAGGTTTTGAGAAAGAAGAGAGAGTAAAAGACATGAAAAGGTACCAAAAATATGGTGTATGTAGCCTATATACATGAAAAGGTACCAAAAATATGGTGTATGTAGCCTATATACATGACCCCCTTTCACACTTTCATAAGTATTGTCCACGAGCATGGTCAATTGTGTTGAAATATGCAAGTGAATGGGTGTGTGCGGGAACAAACCCTTAGCTAGAGATTGTAAAAGGGAGTCCGTAATTGAGTGGGTAGTAGCGAAAAGGTGAGAAGAATCTACCAGATATATGAGAGAATCAAGGGTAGCATGAGTGAATATAGGGGTGTGGAAAGATTCTAGAAAAAGGTGCCCCTAGATGTAGGGGAGGTGGCATAAATCAAGGAGAAATCAATGGTGGGGAGCTATAAATTGAGACATTGGCCTAATGAGAATGTGTTGGTATTTGATCTCCCATGCCTACTCTATTACATTGAGTGAATTATTCACTAATCTTGGTAATTACTTGTTAATCACATGTTGATCATGTCTTGCCCCATATTTGATCCACCATATCAAAGCCTAGGTCTAGGGTTAGGTCCACATTAGCTTAGTGATGAGATTAGGCATGGTTTTAGTAATTCCTAGTAAATAGGATTTGGACTTGCAGCTGGTAGAGGAGCTCCCTCTCCCTTTACGCACATCCTTTGCCAAGCCTTTTTAAAGGTGCAAACTAGACCCATTGCTCCACATGCAGCTCAAAGGGTTTGGTGAAATTCAGCACAGATTGACGGCGACAGCGAAATTAGCAAGCGGTAGCAAATTTGGGAAAAACGCTCCATACGACAAGCTTGTTTCGAATTTATCTAATTCCAACTGGACCTGGGGGTTTTCAAGCGTTCTCTACAAGCTAGTGAAGACGGTTTTCGATTTCATCAAGCCTACAGTGAGATCCAGCACAGTGCACAGTCAGGGAAGTGCCTCTGTTAATCACTTGATTAATCCTTCATTAATGCTTCAATCTTGATGTTTGTGGGATCAAAACATATCTAGACACATTTATCTACTACAATCTTGAAGCATTTTGAGATTAAATTTGTGCAAGTTGATCAATTGAAGACTCCAAGTGGGGACAGCTTTCTACACAATGAATAGTGAATCATCTCAGAAAATTACTTAATTAATCCTTCATTAATGCTTCAATCTTGATGTTTGTGGGATCAAAACATATCTAGACACATTTATCTACTACAATCTTGAAGCATTTTGAGATGAGATTTGTGCAAGTAGATCAATTGAAGACTCCAAGTGGGGACAGCTTTCTACACAATGAACAGTGAATCATCTCAGAAAATTAGTTAATTAATTCACCTAATCAAGGTGTTAATTAGGCATTAGTAGATCTAATCCAACATTGGGAAGGTGCTACACAAGTCTATGTGTTTAATTTGAATTTTCCATCACAATTACTACGCCAATTAATCCCTCCAAATCAGTGTATTCTCTGCACACACATATAGTGAACTAGTACACCTAGTTTTCTGAGCATCATTAGTGGTCAAAACTTGTTGTAAAAGGGTAGACACTGTCCTTGAATTGGATCAAGAGGTAAGACCCCCTTCACATCATTATATGAGCTTTGCACAAGAAGTAGCTAAGTTCAACAGGGAGCAATTCCACACATGGCAAATAAAAACCATGTATTTTCTCATGAGGAAGAACCTATGGGGGCTAATTGAGGGAAGAGATGAATGTCCAGAGGAGCATGGGAAGGATGTGTGGAAGAGCATAAATGAGAAAGCATTAGGACTCATTGCACTTAGCTTAAATGATGAAATCATTCACCACATTGCGGGGATACAACAAGCTAAAGATGCATGGGATGAACTTAACAAATTATTTGGCACCCAAGCAAAGAATTCAAAGATAAATCTGCTAATGCAATTCTACAAACTTGACATGAAGGAAAGTGAACCTTTAACCACACACTTGAACGTATAAAAGTATCAAACAACAACTTGCAGCCATTGGAAAGAAAGTAGAAGATGATGAGGCACTAGCAGTGCTTCTAAAGAGTGTGGACAAGGGAGAGTATGAGAACATTGTGGCAACCTTAAAGAATGTACGAGATAACTGGAGAGGAGAAAGCACTCTATACCCGAGGAGGCCTCGCACGAGAACGAGGACGAGGAAGAGGCAGGGGAGGAGAAAGGACCTTTACTTGCCACAACTATGGGAAGCCAAGGCACATGGCTAGAGACTGCTGCTACAGCAAACCAAATGAAGAAGGATCGGCATCGGCAAACTTCATGGAGACTCCTAAAGGAAGAGGAGTCAGAACATCTTTTCTGAGAGAGAAAGAGAGAAACCCTACAACCCAATGTAACCTGCCCCAATACAATAAAACCACCTCTGAGCCACCGATGATGTAGGCCATGTGGTAGATGTATGTGTGAGCACTTTAGTCAAAGTTACAGGCACTTGTAGTAGCCTTGGACAAATAGAGAGAGAGTGTCAAGGACTATGAGTTAGGGACTTAAGGCACTGGCCGCCGCGAGCTACCAAGTAAGAGGGAAACTTGGTATAGGGTCCAGGTATGCTAGAATTATTCACTTGAGGGGAGGTGTTGAAATATACAAGCCCTTCGCTAGAGATTGTAAAAGGGAGTCCGTAATTGAGTGGGTAGCAGTGAAAGGTGAGAAGAATCTACTGGATGAGAGAAGCAAGGGTAGCATGAGTGAATATAGGGGTGTTGAAAGATTCTAGGAAAAGGTGCCCCCCAGATGTAAGGGAGATGGCACAAATCAAGGAGAAATCAGTGGGGAGTGGGTGCTTGGCACCTTGTGGATGTAAAAGCTATAAATTGAGGCATTGACCTAATGAGAATGTGTTGGTATTTGATCTCCCATGCCTACTCTATTGCATTGAGTGAATTGTTCACTAATCACTTGGTAATAATCACATGCTTAATCATGTCATGCCTCATATTTGCTCCACCATAGCCCACTCTTGCTTGTATTTCTAACAAATTGGCCTTGGGCCCATTATTCATATGAGACCATTCCACTGTTATAGGTGACCTTATTTAAGAACTAACATGTAGCCTAGTTTTGAGTTAAATAAGTCGTGAAGGTTCCTTTATTTCAAAGAGAGGACATTTGGATAGCTCTATTTTAAAACAAGTTGGCAAGTATGGCAATAAAGATGTAATAAAGAACCCTTGATTACCTTTGAGTTGGAGTTCAAAAATAATTGGCCATAGGTTAGGTTGTGCAAAACCCACAGGATACTGGCTTGGGCAATTAGAGATCCTAAAGAAGAGGAAAGAGTATCTAGTAGCTGCTTTATCCTCAGTTTAACAAGGATTGATATGTTCAATTTTCTACCTAGGCATTTGCATGAGCACGGCGAGTATCCTACATTCTAATGCTCAATTACATATATAGAGTTTTGTGCGTCTGAAGATCATCTAAATTTAAAATAACAAGAGCTCAATATATGTCAATAGATATATGCACTAATGTCTATACCACACATGTTTAATCCAGGTTTCTCAACCTTTGAGTATGATAAGTCAAACGTTTGATGGCGTTACAACTATCACAACGTATGTTGACGCTAGGATGGATTTAATGTGTATCTCCACAATTATTAATTTTTAGATATGTTTTATGTTGTGTAGGGTTTTTTTGTTGCTTACCCTCATTGTTGTTAAGGATTAATTCATAATTATATTTAAAGATTTAAGTCCATACTTTGCCAAATCAAAGCCCAATGAAAGTTATTAAAAGGACTTAATCTTTGGAGTGAAGGATGGTTATTGTAATGTTGTTTGCTAGCTATTAATGTTGTGTAGTTTTTTTTTTAAGTTTCTTACCCTCTTTGTTGAAGGATTAATTCATAATTCTATTTAAAGATTTAGTCCATACTTTGCCAAATCAAAGCCCAATGAAAGTTATAAAAAGGACTTAATCTTTGAAGTGGAGATGGTTATTATAATGTTGTTTGCTAGCTATTTATGTTGTGTAGTTTTTTTTTTTAGTTTCTTACCCTCTTTGTTGAAGGATTAATTCATAATTCTATTTAAATATTCGGTCCATACTTTACCAAATCAAAGCCTAATGAAAGTTATTAAAGGGACTTAATCTTTGAAGTGGAGATGGTTATTGTAATGTTGTTTGCTAGCTATTTATGTTATGTATTTTTTTTAAAAGCTGCTTACTGTTATTGATTAAGGATTAATTCATAATTCCATTAAAAGATTTAAGTCCGTACTTTGCCAAATCAAAGCCCAATGAAAGTTATTAAGAGGACTTAATCTTTGGAGTGGAGGATGGTTATTGTAATGTTGTTTGTGCTAGGTTTTTAAGGTAAAAGTTTCACGCACTACATGTACCCATGTGACATTTTTCCTTCCCATGGTTCTTTTTATTTGTGTGCTCTAAACTTATGCCCTTCACTTAAACTACAACATCTAGTTGACATGTTTTGTACAAATTGAGGGACGGGGACAAAAAAAAAAAAACAACCTCAACAAATAATATCACTCATTTATTTCTAGTAAAGGGCTAAGACTATGGGTGCTACACTGTTGTACACTAATATTTTTAAAGAAATTGACAACATTTGACTACCACATCTTTCCTACCATACTTGAGGGGTCTTGTTGATGTTCTCCTATGATCTTGTATAACCAACCATAATGATATTACAACTATAGCCCCAAAGTTATGCTGCTATTCACATAGGAAAATGTAACACGGGATCTCGGACAAATCTATCTATAGGATTATTTCTCTCAAATAAGAACATGTTTTGACCTTGGCATTAAGGTGTTGAGATATTCAAATGAATGGAATTATATTCAAGCTTGAGCTCTAGAAAATTCTCTTTTTTGAATATATGGAAAAGAATATTCAATGAAAATAAATAAATAAAAAGATGCAGGGTAAATTTGGAACTAGGTACCCGAAATATCCCCGAGTTGAGCCGATCGAGTCGAGGTGGCATGTGCCGCGACAACGAATCTAGCGATGAAGTGTGGCAATCAGCGCGATGTTGTGTGCCTCATGGCCCCCGCACGTGCGCCCTCCACCTTCCCTCCTTGCTAGGGCTGCAATAGACGAGGAGAAAAAAATAAAAATAAAATAAAAAATCCGATTCTATATGCTTCAACAAAACCTAAGTGGGCCCAGCCCCGTTCACACCGTGAGGGTGTTACTTCATGCTCTTATACCAATGTTCCGCTATCCACTACCTGGAGGGGGAGAAGGCCTGCTGCCTCTAGTTCACCTTCATAGAGAAGAATGAGGAGTCCCCCATTCCCCCGTGCTATATAGAGTGGCCTACCTGCCCACACTAGCCCGAACGCATGCGGTGCTACGACCCAGACGTCTCACCCTTGAACCCCTAGACTCGCTCTCGCCACCCACTCTCTGACGTGCATACTCAGAGCCCGGTCAAGCCAGTCACTACAGAATACGCGACGAGCTCCCACTCTGTCAGTTGGACCTCCTGTTGTGGGAGGTTCACATGAACCCAAATAATTGATTACAAAAATATTAAATATCAAGCATAAATAGAATAAACAATTGCTCAAGACACAAGATTGGGTTCAATTTTCCCCCACACAAGTGAGTCCACACATCCCATTGGTGTACTTAAATATATTTCTTAATATAGCTTTTAGGGCTCAAAATATTTTGCTTTACAAATATGTCAACTTCTTCAAGAATATCTTGCTTCACAAATACCTTACTTGAGCATGCAAGCTAAACTACTTCAAAAATAGATGTGAGTTTAAAACTATATAAAGGGTGTACATATCTTAAAAAATTAAATATAAAGGGTGTATATATCTTGAAAAATTAATTTTTATCACAAAATCAAATATTATTTGTTGATAATCAAAATTGATAATCTCAAAATATTCCTAGCCACCACTAGCTTGCCTCCATTGGCCAATCCAATGATTTGCACTTACATCAACTACGTCAGTCAATTAATAAAATAATTAATTAAAAATATAAACAACTATACAAAACTCATAACATCAAGATGAAGTAATCAATACTCCCACGCATGTAAGGATTCACCTAAAGTAAGCTATGATTACTTGGATTTAGAAAGGCCTCCCAATCTAAACCCATCTAGGAGAATTCACAAAAGTGGGAAACATGGGAATATAAATTCCATGAATTTACTCCTCATAACATGCCGTAGGGGTGACAAGCAACTGTCCTCAATTATCACAAAATCATAAATAATTATCATGGGCTAGTATGAACATAAGATGCAATCAAGGGTGGATAGGCAACGAGGCATGATGAGGTAGCCATTGAGAATCTTTGATGGGGTATCCTTTATACTTAACTAAATATTGTTGATAAATTTGTTATTATCTACTCATGGTCTAAAATAGTTTTTGGTTTGATGATCCGAGAATCTTCGTCTAATAATTTAGGGTCATTATATACTAGATAGACTGGAAGAAGGCCTCTAAATGGTTTCAGTAGACTAATGTGAAAAGAGTTATGAATATGCCAATTGGAGGGTAGCTCCAACTTAAATGTATTATCATTTATCCTGGCAATAATCTTGAAAGATTGATAAAATCTAGGAGCTAACTTTCCTATAGGATTAATCTCTATAGACTTAAGTCTTTTTTTTTTCCCGAGAAAAGATCCTTTCATTAGTTATATAAAAAACACCCGTAGGGCTACAAAAGACCCTCTCTTGCTCATAAGAAAACAGAGCAGAGATCCAAGCAAGGCAGCTAAGGAGACTCTCCCTAGGTGTAGAAAAGTACAAATATCAGTACAAAGAACAGAGGGGCTATATCATACAATAGGAGGGGGGAAAGCCAAACAGGTGGCCTGTAGTGCCAGCAGGGGGAACCCGCGTGTAGGGTATGGAAGGGGCCGCTACGCCAAGTGGTGTGAAAGGCCTGGCGCCGCAAGATTGCCTCATCCGATGCGGTCATACTGTCCTCGCAGGGTGTGGATCAACTCCTGCCAAATCCCCCGAACAGTCTCGACTGGTGGCTCAAGTCTCCCCTCAAAGGCCCTGAAACACCAGGCTCTCCAGGTGAACCAGATGGTGAGGCTACTGAGGAGCTCCCATCGTAGATCCCTCTCCTGTGTCTATCCAGCGCGGACGAGAAATCCGATGAAGGAACAAGGCGAGGCTGGCCCCTAATGAATCTGATGGCCTGGCTGTCCTGCTCCGTCTCATAGCCCATAGCAGGCCCTGACAAAGTTGACCAAGCAGCGGCACCCCACGTATACATGCCCTCTGGAGAGAGGGGGCCAGAATGCACAGCATCCGCCACAGCCAAATCTGCTGCGCCTGAGGACAGTCCCATAGGCAATGTCTCTGTGTCTCCAAAGGGTGGCCGCATCGGACGTAGGCCGTCGGAAGACCACTGTAGCAAGCCACGTGCCAACTGCAGAGCCCCGTGGGTGGGCGACTAGCCCCACTGGAAAGTCGAGATCCTGCGTGCCTATCGACTAGCCCAGAGCCTAGTCCAAAAATCCTCCAGGAACTCCTGTGAGAGTCCCTGTACCCGCCAATGCTCCGATGTAGTTGGAGAGACCATCCTCCTCGCCGTCAAAATATGTCTCCCCAACCGAACAGTGTACTGGAAAAAGGTGATCTCTGTGGCCTCGAGGGATACATAAGGATCATGCCACTCATACTCGTGGGCCAAGGGGCGCGCTGCATATGCCCATATGCGCCAATCAGAGTCCACATCTGCAGGGTCTGGATCAATATGCCACTTCCGAGAAGCGGCGGGCCACTACCCGTATCCTCTAAAAGATGCACTCTGCAACCAAAGGCGACTCCGCCTCCACTCTCTGAAGTCTACCCTCATCCTGGATCTCATAGTAGAGGCATCTACCATCCTCAGTGTGCAAGCTCTGACAGCAATCAAGATCTCCAACTGTGTAAAGGCTCCCATCCACCGTGGGGCCACTGGCTCGAGAGGCGTGAACCACTCCTCTGTGAGTGCCTCCTGAATGTCATCCCTCATAATCAGCCCCCCTTTGAAGTGACTCAGCCTCTCCACCTGGATCTCCTCTGGGAGACTACAGAAGGCCTGCCAGTCTCCAAAACTACGTGTTGGGCCTGCCCCGCCGCCAATGGTCCCCAGGCTAGACGAGGCCGAGAACCCAACATATGACCGTGCTCTGTGCGTACCGCTGGGCTCCAGATGAGCGACTGTCTGGCCCGCTCCTCATCACAAGAAGGAGGTCTCTGAGAGAGTCCCGGTCTCAGCAACTCCCAAGCTCGCAGGATGCTCAAGGCAAATCTGTCCTCCCATCCTCTACTGAGGTCTGTCCTCCTCATCTCTATGAAGATCCATCGTATGTCTGGTGCCCAAGTGCCCCCTGCTGGGGGAGCCCTAGCCTGCCCCGCTGAAAAAGAAGCTCTTTCCAAGGCTCAGCGCCTGGAAGCAGCCCCCGAACAATAAGCTTCCCCAATCAACTCTAATCAACTGGATCTATAATGCCCAAGCCCCCTCGGCTACTAGCGGAAGTGTAATAACTACCCAAGCAACCTTAGCCCCGGCTAGCTGACCATCCCGCCCAGACCAAAGAAAAGTCCTGATCAGCCTTTGTACCTAGCTGATGCAAGAGCTTGAGAAGATCCAGCAAGACGTGATGTACCACATGGTCGCTAAAAGCACCTGATTTGCCACCACCACCCTCGCAGAGCCAAGGATAGCCGAGCTGTACTCCAATACAAAAGCTTCTTCCGAATGCTCAGAAGAAGCGGGGCAATCTGCTGCTCAGGTGACAAATCTAGTCCAATCTGGCATCCCAAATACCGCACTGCTGTGCCAGGAGGAATCCATCTAAAACCCGGGTCTGGGCTACTGATCCAAAAGGCCACTGTCTTGCGCCATTTGATCAATGCTCCCGAAGCTACACTAAAAACCTGAAGCGACTGCTCTGCCCGCGCTGAAGATTGGCCTCCTAGCCAATGCAAAAATAAACCCGTGTCATCAGCAAACTCAGCATCGAGCAGGTCCTCCCCCGGGACTGGGAGCTAGAGTCCTCTCAAACCAACCTCCTCTGCCTCATAGCCTCAGCAAAGAAGAGAAAAAGAAAAGGGGCGAGAGGACACTCCTAACGGACTGATCTGGTCAACTCAAAACTCGGCCCCCATCCTCCTGCCACCATTAGCACCTGGCTACTATGAGCTGTAGAATATAGAGCCGCCACTCCTCGAATCCAAATTGGTTCAAAGCCCAGGCGAAGCATAGTGCCCTCTAAGAAACCCCAATCGACTCTATCGTATGCCTTCTCAAAATCGAGAAGCATCACGACCAGGTCCTCACCGTCAAGAAATCTAGCTCGGGCCGTCGCCTCCCAGAAGGTGAAAATGTTGTCAAGGATACTGCGCTCCTTGACGAATCCTGTCTGGGTATCATGAATCAACTCCTCCAGGAAGGGCTGGATCCTCAAACTCAAGGCCTTTGCTAAGACCTTGTAGACAGTATTGAGGATCGTAATAGGTTTCCAATGCCGAATATCATATGATACTCCCTCCCCCTTGGGGATAAGAAAGATCAAGCCCTCTGAAAAGCTCTGTGGCATCACCCTAGTGTCCAAAACATACTGAAAGCCCCTGTGGAGGCCTGGCCCCAAAAGGTCCCAATAGCGCATAAAAAAGGCAGGCGTCAATCCGTCCTCCCCAAGGCAACTATGGCACGGAAGGACCCTCAAGGCCTCAGCAAGCTCAACCTCTGAAAGAGGCTCACCCAGAACTGTGCGCATACGATCTGTGACCCTCCTCTGCACATGGGCCCATACAGTCCTGTCTGCAAGCATCCCGAGCCTCAGTGTGGCTGGCTCCGCTGAAAGCAGGTCTCTATAGAACTCAATGGCAATGGCTCTGATCTCCCCGGGCTCAGTGGCTACCGATCCGTCCTGCCTCCTGAGCTGGCGGACTCCTGCTCGAGCATGGCGGGGTCCAGTAATCTCAAAAAACTCCCCAGTCACTCTATCACCAAGTTGCGTCCACTGAGAGGCCTGGCGACGATAGTAGAACTCATGTCTCTGCTCCTCTGCCTCTCTAACCTCCTGGCGTGCCTGGGACGCCACCCACTCACATGTAGGCTGCTGCTCCTGGAGGCGCTGAAGCGAAGCAAGGCTACGTCTCAACTGACGCTCCCGCTCGCGAGTCTCTCCCAGCCGTGTCAAGGCTGTAGCGTGCAAAAAAGAGCTGAGCTCGATGAGTCCCTGGGCACACTGGCCTGCTGCATCCTGGTCAAAGCTCTGGCTATCATGCCATATCCTCTCAATGTCCTCAGCGAGACTAGGATCTGTAAGTACCCTCTCTGGGATCCTCAACTACAAGCTGGTCTCCCGTGTCCTCTCCTCAAGTGTCAAAATAATTGGCGCGTGGTCTGAAAAAGAGGTGCCAGCGAGAATGCCAACGGAGCCCCCACGCTCCCCTAACCTGTCGCCCACATAGAAGCGATCAATCCGTGATAGATTAGTCCCTCCCTGACGGGCGATCCGACCGAGAGAAACTAAGACTATCCTGAGAGCGTGAGAAAGCCTCATGCTGCCATGCATCAGTGATCCTCAATGTCATGCAAAATCGCTCCCAAGCTACAAGTTCCATGCCGTGCACTGTAACATGACTGCCTCCCACCCTATCGGCCGGGTCCTCAAGCATGTTGAAGTCTCCCCCGACACACCAATGTGTGCGGCCTCTGGTAATGCATCTGTAACCTGGGTCCAGAACTCTGCTCTGGGACTAGCATGGTTGGGCGCATAGACATTGAGCACGCCAAAGAGCTCATCATGCATCCTTAGAATGACATACTATGCTCTACCAGGCACAATGATCCTGTGATCCACAATGGCCTGCCCCGCCATACATCCGCAATGACCATACATACTCCTCCCTGCCCACCCAAGGGGCCAAACCCTGCAGACCAAAATGTGTCCCATCTACCAGGCATCACCGAACCGTATCTCCGGATCTTGCTCTCACACAAATGGTGCTCCTGCATCATTAGAATATCAATACTGCCCCCAACCAGGCATCTCTGAAGCTCCTGCCTCAGGCAACCACGATAACGTATATAGTGTGCACCGCCAAGGCCCTGTACATTCCATGAGATGATCCTCATGGATGACCTGCTGAGGTGGAGGCTGTCTCAGCCGTGCGTCGGGCCTTCGCAAGCGGCTTGGATGGAGAATAGTCCCCATCCGAGCGGCTACGAATATGCCCACCCGGTGTGCTGCAACAAGAATCTCGGATCAGGCGCCAGTGGGCTGTGTCCCATGGCAACTGCCTCCCACTCAGACAGAGCAACCTCGTGTATACATACATATCCAGGGTCGCGTGCTAAGTCTGCCACTATGCGAACCACCAAATGTCGAATCCTTGAGGCATCCACACTCCCGGTATCAAAGAAAAAATGAGCCAACTCCCATAGTCGGCCTATCACGTCTGTCACCTCCAGATCGCTCACATGGTGAGAAAACTCAACTGCCTGAGTCTTCAAAATGCTAAGAGCGAGATCCAGAGTCCACTCCCGGTCGCTAGGGCCACATAGAGGGAATGAGAAGGCCACCGCTGAATCAAGTGCCTCCTCCCCTCGGGCCGGAGGTATCACTACATGAACTCTGATGGGTGCTGGCTCATGGGGGCCTCCGCTCCAAAAAGCCATGTGAAGGAGTAATCAAAAGCCTCCGAGCGCTGTCTAGTGTCGAGACGACTCAGCCGACTGCAGATAGAGGATATCCGTGAAGCCCGAATCGGCATGGTAAGTCTCCTCTGCGGTGCTCGAGCAAGGTCGGTGCTCAGTGTCCGCCGGACTGCAGGTGAGCGCCATGGAACTACCAGGGCCTCCTGTGGGGAGCTGAGGTGAGCGGGGGGGAGGAGGGGGGGAGAAGGGGGTGGAGAAGGAGCCGCTGCCAAAACCAGAGCTGGAACGGGAGGAGGCGAAGGTGGAAGCGAGGCGGGAGGGGGGGAGGGGGGAGGGGGGGTGGGGGTGGGGGTGGGGGTGGGGGCGAAGGAGGGGGTGCTGGCATCTCCTGGTCCTCAGTCGACGCTGGGGTCTCCTCCTGGGAGCAAAGCTGTTCCTCACGGGAACCCAGTGATGCTAAGACTGTGACTGCTGCATCAGTCTCTGGGTGTGCTGCTGTGGCTGTCTCCCTCGACGGCGCCCCTGTCCAGGCTACCACTCCGAGGTCTCTATGGGCTGAGCAGGTGTCACGAAGGTTGCTTGCCGAGCTGCATCTGTGGGCGGGCCATCGCGGGGGCCTGCTCTGCTGTGCGGCGACGGCGGTGAAGGTCGGGGTCTCCTGCGAGGGCAGGCCTTGGCCATGTGACCGACCTGCCCCTGCAAATAAAACACTGGTTCGGGAGCCCCAAAAACTCCACTCTCTGATCAATCCGTCCCCCCTATCCTAGGTAGCTGAATGACCTTCGGAAGGGAGGAGATGTCAGGAACCAAAACTCTGACCGAAGGTAGCCCAGCTGCTCTAGCCACCACTGAAGCTGCTTGGGGCCAATCTCAAGCACCAAGCCCACCAATGCTCCTAGCCTAGAGAGGAGCGGAAGGTACTCACGGCGGAGTCCAGGGAAGCAAACTGTAACATGAAATAGGCGCTCTCCCTGCTCGGCCGTCGCTACTGGGTCAAAGCCATGCTGCCAAGGTTTGAAGAATGCCCGAGCGCCCCTAATGTTGTCAAGGGGACTCATGGCTAGGACCTTGGGCCATGCTCTGGGCTGTCTCGAACTCAATCTGGTAGTGTCCACGGCCCAGTATAACTGAACGTCCAGGATCTTGCCCACATCTGCAAGAAGGCGGGCCTGGAGAAGATCGCGGATCTCCCCTCTACTGGGGCGAGTGCCGGCTATACGGCAAATGGTGGAATGTGCCTGGAGGCGTTCCACCTCTGCAATGAGGCTCGCTTCCTCTTCTGGCGAAAGAGAAAGCCTGATGGGGGTATCCTCAACAAGGGCGGGTGAGGGGGCTGCGAAAGAGTCCCTCTAAGGTGGGGCGGGAGGAGCCTCCATCAAAGTCTGAAGCTATGTCGAAGACAGAGCGAATGCGGAGAGTCCTGCAAGAACCGAGCTACACACAAAGGGCGGAGGGGGAAGGCGGAAGGCAAAAAACCCCTAGGGGACGAAAAAAAGCAGAAAGAAGGGGAGGGGGGTAAGGCGGCGGCGAAGAAAAAACCCAGGGGGGCGGAAACAACGTGAAAGGGGGGTGGGGGGGAAGAGAGGGCGGAGGCTGGTTGAGGGAGGGCAGGGCGTTGAAGAAGGGAGGGGGCGCGAAGGAGAGGAGCAGGGGGCGGCGGGCGCTACAGCGCTGGGGCGGGGGGCGGAAGAAAACCAGGCGTGGGGGGGAGTAAGCGCGAGGGTGGCAGAAACACAGGGCAGGCGGGGGGGGGGGGGAACATACACGAGGGCGGGAAGGGGGGGAGGGCGTGTAGGCAGCAGCAGCGCGAGCAGGGGGGAGCGGAAGCTTCAGTCTATAGACTTAAGTCTCCTTTGCTTATAATGGATTTAGGCATAGTTGGAACCCAAATAATTGATTTTAAAAATATTAAAAATCAAGCATAAATAGAATAAAAATTTACTCAAGACAAGATTGGGTCCAATCTACCCCCAACACCTCCTGTGATAATGTCTTTAATCACATCCACGAAATTTCTTTGTGTTTGTAGGGAGTTAAGTACACCAACCTCTTAGTCCATACAAGGCTTTGAAGAGAGAGGCTCCCAATAGTAGGCCTCACATTCAAGCTAGCATCGTTGCTCGAATACTCTATGACTAGGATTGCCTAGTTGCTCTATGAGATCCTAGGGATTGCGATGCATGAAGAGATTCTTGTTAAGAAGGTGATCTTGATTCAACATTGTTTGAGGCACTCTCTTTAATTGAGGGATTGAGCTCAAAAGTCCTTCTTGACCTTGTGTGCATGTAAGGGTGTGATTGGCTTAGAGCACACCCTTTATATATACAAGTCACATGGTGGCCCTGGATATTCTGGATTCAACCAGATTCTTTTTGTTTTTTAGTCTCTATTGGACCCATGAACGTACGTTCCCACCCACTTGGGTATGTGCATTCTGACTTGGGTTTGTGTATTCCCAATTTGTTATTATCTGCTCATGGTCTAGTTTTTGGTTTGATGATCCGAGAATCTTCGTCTAATAATTTAGGGTCATTATATACTAGATAGGCTGGAAGAAGGCCTCTAAATGGTTTCAGTAGGCTAATGTGAAAAGAGTTATGAATATGCCAATTGGAGGGTAGCTTCAACTTAAATGTATTATCATTTATCCTGGCAATAATCTTGAAAGATTGATAAAATCTAGGAGCTAACTTTCCTATAGGATTAGTCTCTATAGACTTAAGTCTCCTTTGCTTATAATGGATTTAGGCATAGTTGGAACCCAAATAATTGATTTTAAAAATATTAAAAATCAAGCATAAATAGAATAAAAATTTACTCAAGACAAGATTGGGTCCAATCTACCCCCACACAAGAGCGAGTCCACGCTTCCTCTTGGTGTATTTAAATATATTTACTCAAGACAAGATTGGGTCCAATCTACCCCCACAACACCTCCTGTGATAATGTCTTTAATCACATCCACGAAATTTCTTTGAGTGTTTGTAGGGAGTTAAGTACACCAACCTCTTAGTCCATACAAGGCTTTGAAGAGAGAGGCTCCCAATAGTAGGCCTCACATTCAAGCTAGCGTCTTTGCTCGAATACTCTATGACTAGGATTGCCTAGTTGCTATGAGATCCTAGGGATTGCAATGCATGAAGAGATTCTTGTTAAGAAGGTGATCTTGATTCAACATTGTTTGAGGCACTCTCTTTAATTGAGGGATTGAGCTCAAAAGTCCTTCTTGACCTTGTGTACATGTAAGGGTGTGATCGGCTTAGAGCACACCCTTTATATATACACAGTGGCCCTGGATATTCTGGATTCAACCAGATTCTTTTTGTTTTTTAGTCTCTATTGGACCCATGAACGTGCGTTCCCACCCACTTGGGTATGTGCATTCTGACTTGGGTTTGTGTATTCCCACTTGGGGGGTATATGCATGGCTAGGTGAGTTAGGAACATGCCTGGTAACATGCGATTGTGCGTGGCTAGTTCTTTCGAATGTACGTGGCCATGAAAGATAGGAATGTGCATGGGGTATATGCATGGCTAGGTGAGTTAGCAACATGCATGGCAACATGCGATTGTGCGTGGCTAGTTCTTTCGAATGTACGTGGCCATGAAAAATAAGAACGTGCATGGCAATGAGTGAACATGCATGTCTAGGTGTATGTGGACTTGTGAACGTGTGTTCACTAGTGAGAATGTGTGTTTCCCCTTTGGCAAGTGCGTACACAATTCTCACAGATGTGCCATTTGCAGTGGTGGAAGTCTAGGCCATGTGATGATCAGTTTTCATCATTTATGGGAAGACTATTATTTGACTTTTCCTTCATGAGAAAATTATGCAAATTTTCCTTATCAGATTTGGGAATACATGTTGCTACTTGCGAATGTGCATTTACAGGCCCAGCCGAGCACGTAGACATGCAAACTAGAGATAAATTTTATACGTTACGACGGTAAAAAAATCCAGGTTTTGCCCCTCTGATTCCTTAATGGTGCATGTTTTTTTATTTTTGATTTGACAGGATGCTTTAGCTTTTCCTAACCTATCTAATGATATGATCAATGCAACCTAATGGTTTTTCTACAAAGATTAATGGGAAGGTTAACTCCTAAAATGAATAAAAACTCGAAAAATTGCAAATGCAAGAAGGACAGAGCAAGAATCAACGGAATTAGAATAGAACACTTACTTATACCATACAACTCAAGCTTGAAGGGTTGCTCCATGCTCCAGTGCACCAAGGTAACCAAATAAACTAAAAAACAAACTACAAACAAGAGTTAAACACTACCAACCGGTGGATTCGCACTCCAACCGAGCTATGTTAATACTCCAAATGCAAAGTATAGCAAGGAAGTCCTTAAGCAAAGGCGTTTCCCTGGTAGCAGCACCAAAGATGTTCACCAATTTGAGAACACTTAAGCCTAGGGAGAAGGAGAGGAAGAACGCAAGGGTTATACCAGTTTGCACCTTAAGCCACTCTTGGTAGAGTAACCCTCTCTTTGTAAAGAGCTAGGGCCCTCAACCTTACCTCCTTTATTGTCACCATAAAGGAGCTTTACAATTGTGTGGGGAGAAAAAAGAGAGGTTGAGCTTTCTATAGCTTAACCTCTACTTCAATGCCACGATGAGTGAGAGTAAGAGGAAGAAGAGAACATGCATCAACAATATCACTCACCCACACAATCCCTAGGCATGCATGTAAGAAAGACGAAGAGAAAGCATATGAGCAACTTCAATCACAAAAGCAAGCGACTCCAACTCAATTGTGAGAATGGGATATCCTTTCTCATTAGTCAAATTGTCTTATATACAAGACTCATATGTATAATGCGCGGTCGCCCAAGTAATGTTCGAGGGCCAAATAAGCTAGTCTAGGCTAATTCCCTACTTTAAGTATACATTACCGACATTACACAAGTCGTAAGCTTGGTTTTGAGTACGGTATTACACAAGTAGTAAGCTCAGAGATTTTCCATTATTTTTTACATGAAGTGCATTGTGTGGTACAAAAATTATGGCTCAAAGGTGTTGCCACGCATTCAGGGTAATGTTAGCCAATGTGGTTAATAAATATCAATGGTGACGATGGATTTGATAATATGCTACATGGTAATGGAGCATCCACGTCAATTGTTGAGACGAGCCTACATTCACAAATCAACCAACGATCTAAGGTGTGGCAATATATAGTGGTAGTGATAAATAGTTGCAAATTTTTTTACAAGAAAACTCTAAATTTATATGCAACTAGGGGAAGAAGCAATAACTTGAAGAATTTCAAGCTCCTCTTGAGCAACACGGTAGGGGGGGAGGGGGGCTGGAACTCAGGGTTTAACCAAGTAACAAGTAGAATCTTAAGGTCCACTGAAGAAACAAGGAGAAACTCAAGCTCCACCCAAGAAGCAAGTAGAAACTCGCCCTCCACCTAATCAACAAGTAGAAACTCGCCCTCCACCTAATCAACAAGTAGAATGTCATACTTCACCTCAACATAGCAAGCTAGGCTCCATCGAAGCAAGGCATGTGAAAGATCAAAAGCAATGCAAGAGCAATAATTTAATCACTAGAATAAGTAGTGAATTTTGTTCCCTAGCTTAATAGGCAGTTGCATTTCGCGCAAGATTGAGGTTGTGGTCAGTGATCCTTTAGAAATTGGCTTCTCACTAAGGGGAGGGGAGACACCCCAAGCTTTTGTTTACTTACACAATGCTTTGGGGAATTTGACTCCTCCAAGTTGTGGATTCAGTCTAAACAACAAATCTGTGTTCCCTAGCTTAATAGGCAGTTGCATTTCACGCAAGATTGAGGTTGTGGTCAGTGATCCTTTAGAAATTGGCTTCTCACTAAGGGGAGGGGAGACACCCCAAGCTTTTGTTTACTTACACAATGCTTTGGGGAATTTGACTCCTCCAAGTTGTGGATTCAGTCTAAATAACAAATCTATTGTACTTGCTACTTTCTCTCTAATGGTTTGTAGAATCCCAATAGGAGGATGGGTGTATGGGGTTGGTGAAATTGTGTCTCTGTGGAATAATAGGAGAAGAACAAAATATTTGGTAGACTGCTAACATGCTGGTTTGTAACAGTGGTTGTGTCCTTACTATAAGCAACTTCTTGTACTCAACTTGTACTATACCACTTATGTCATAGTAGCCGTTTATATGGATGGGAGCTTGTTATGATGCACATATTTAAGGAGCAAATCAGAGGTTGGCATATATGATTCACGGAATCCATGTACCTGTGCTAGTCAGAAGTTGCCTATAGTGTGTGTGAAAAAAGAAGAGCGTGTTTGAGAAAATAAAGAACGTGGAGTTTGTGTATCCAAAGAGGGTGTACCTTTCCTAGTTGTAAGAAACAAGCATGTGTGAAGAAGAATCATGCGTATATGAACAAAGAGGGTGTACCTTTCCTAGTTGTAAGAAACAAGCATGTGTGAAGAAGAATCATGCGTATATGACCAAAGGGAACGTGCCAATATATGTACCTTTGCAAGTTGTTTTTTGGGAGTCTTTTCTTTCTACACAGTGGGACTGTGTTCGATGCAGGAAAGCTGGGAGACTTGAGTAGTTGGGCAAGCTAGCTAGATTCCAAACATGTGTATGGTGGATAAAAGCCATGAAGGTAAAGCCATGCATGTATCGTGGCTTCCACAAAGAGAGAGAGAGAGAGAGAGAGAGAGAGAGAGAGAGAGAGAGAGAGAGAGAGAGAGAGAGAGAGAGAGAGAGAGAGAGAGTTATTTGGTATTTTATATAGTGTCTAACTAAACACATCATGGGGATTAAAGTTGCTACATAGGCCTTATTCTAAATGTATCGTCAATTTGAACTAAACTTTGAACACAAGAAAATACCACTGCAGACTACAAACACATGTACATACACATATAGCAAAGCCTACCTTGTGCGGACTTGATTGGTGGGTCCTTTTACTACTCAAGTCTAGAGCAAGTGTTTTGCTGTACACACACCTAAATGCTTAGGTATACATGTCTTTTTGATGAGCTAGTGGAAGAGCATCAACGTTTTTGTTCCAGCTTCTTCTTTCCATGTCTATTTTAAAATCTTACATGGCACCCACATGCATGTGGTCTCTCTTTTTCTCACATTGGGAGTGTTGGGGTTGCGGTTTATGTATAGGGTTTCCAATCGAGAGAGATCATAAGTTTAGGTCCCATAGGGCTCACATTAGAACGGGGGTTTAGGTCCCATCCTTACACTTTAGTGCTGTCATATGGATCATATATGGTCCGTTGGCTTGGCTATGAAATTAGAACTCCTCCTCCTCCTCTCTTCTCTTTCACACATGCACACGTGTGAATATATATTATATATATATATTGGGTTAGTGCGGTCTTTCACCCTGGGGTTGCTTTAGGCAGCTGTTCGTCTTTGTTTTAGGTTCCCTTCTTCTCTGACTCCTAACTGCACTTGGTTTTGCAAATCGCCCCAACATTCTGCGATTCGCAGGTCTGTACTCTCTCTCTCTCTCTCTCTCTCTCTCTCTCACACACACACACAAAATCCCCCTTGCCATTGCCTGGGCTATATTGGGAACAGTGCTCTCTCTCTCTCTCTCTCTCTCACACACACACACACACACACACACACACAAAATCGCCCTTGCCATTGCCTGGGCTATATTGGGAACAGTGCTCACACACACACACACACAATCGCCCTTGCCATTGCCTGGGCTATATTGGGAACAGTGCAAAAGCTTTTCGGAATATTAGGGTTCAGGATTCGGATCTCTGTGAAATTAGGTTTTTCAGGATCTGCTGATTGCCTCGCAAGAATTAGGGCTCTCAGGATCCGAGAAACTAGGTTTTGTAGGGTGTGCCTGTGCTTTTTGAAATCGATGGTCTGCATAGTCCGCCCGAAACTCTTAAACCCGTGTAGGCTTAGGGAAGTTAGGTTTTATTCTTTTAAGTAAGGGTTCTTAGATACTGCAAATCAAGGTTTGCACGGGAAACCTCGAAATCAGTGTTTTCAGCCTCGGAAATTAGGGCTGCAGAATGTGCCGGCCACGTAAACTAGGGTTTTCATCTTAAAAGCAGGTCCGTGGTTTTTAAATAGCGTCCGTGCAAGGGAGATCTTCGTGAAGAGGACACCCAGCGAGCACCGCAATTGGGGCATCGTCCTGGCTTCTACTTTACCCAACCGGGCAGCGTTTGCAGTGGCTAACCCACCAATGTTCCAGAGGCATCCCATCAGAATTGATGCGAGCAGGCTACCCCCTGCAAGCTGCTCCATTTCAAGCTCAACCTCCCTACAAGAGGTGAGAAGGATGACTAAAGCACTGGTTATCTTAAAATTCAATTAGGTTTAATTGTTTTCCATGGTTTGTTTGGGGCACTTTTGCCACCACACGCATGCACGCTAACTATTGGTTGATCGACTGTGAGGCAAGGAGCAGATTCCCAGCAGGGGAAGGAGGCGTTGGGGAAATGGTGGTTTAATGAAGCAGTTCTCTCATGTGTTGTAGCTTGTTGCAGGTTGATAGGAGAAAAAGGTGTTTTCCAGCACTAGACAAGCAACAGGGTGGACAACTCTCAAGTGCTCAGTGGCAGCCTGCAGCTGTGAACACTCATATAGGGACTAATGCCGGCTGGACGAACAATAATTTTACTGGGCCCAGGAAGCCCAAGACTACAGGGAGTTACAATCCTAAACAAATTGGCAAAACCATCAATCCTTCTGGGGGTCTTGTCAATGGAGGTGGCATATGGAGCTACCAACGACACTTGAAGAGGCAAAATGACAGGCCTGCACTAGATGGATCTTCAGAGCTGCGATTTGAAGGACCACTTCGGAAGAAACACAAGGTTTGGGAGAACAACAAAGCTGCAGCTTTGCAGCAGTTTGTTTCCTTGGAAAATGGTCAAGGCAAGCCGAATATGTTGCTTGAGGAACCAAAGTGGATGTACTTAAATGAGCATGCAAAAATGAGTGGGCCATACACACTGAAGCAGCTGATGGAAGGATTACAAGTCGGATTTCTGCCAGAGGATCTTTTGATACATCAAGTTCACCAGGGCAAGCTGGGTAAGCCAATGGCATTGAAGCATTTGGTTGAAGGTCTGCAAGGTTGCAATGCATCTATGTCCAAACCAGGGGGCCCATCAAATCATCTCTCTTCAGGGAAGACACCATTTGTAAATAACGAAGGTCCATGTCCACAGGGACCTTATAGTCACGTCTCCTCTCTGCTGCCCATAAACATGGAGCAAGTAAATTCAGAGTTGTTTGCCAGTCATTCGACTGTTACCACAGACTTCTCATGCAGGAATCCAAGCTCTTTAAATGGTCTTGGAGCTGGAGTCCAAGAAGTCACAGCTGCAGCAGCTAACTCTTGTGCATGCTCTCTGAGCTATCAACAGCCGCATTTGCAAATGTCATCTTCCTGTTGTGCTGCCTCATCTTATCCTCCTCCGGTGAAGGCTGAGGTGTGTTTTAACATAAGTTTTGCAAAAAGGAATGGGCAAACTTTTTAGCTGAATGTGCATTACTTGTTTGTTTATTGATTGTGTGTGTGTGTTTGGGCGTCGAAGAGTGCTGCTGCTGGTGCAAGAAGTGAGGCCCTCAAAAGTTCCTCAGATGCTAGCCAGCAGGTCTTCTTATTGTGTTGCATGCTTTCAATTTTGGGGTATTGACCAATAACTACCGCTAGTATTGGTGATTGATTGGTGCAAGGTTTTCTCTAGGTTGCACCGAGAGAGTCCCCTAGAAAAGTCGCCGAGAATGTGGATCTACCACCTGGCTTTGGAGGTCCTAGTGTTCAGTTTTCAGAGTGTGCAAGCTGTATTCTGACGCCCAACTCTGCCACATCATCAACTGGAGCACAGTGTTCTGCAGTTGGTGTCAACTCCTCAGTCTCGTGTTTCATAAACACAGAAGGGTCGATACCACCTGGTTTCAAGGCAGTGGCTGGTACCTGGGCTTTAACAGAGCCATGTTCAAAAGGTATATGATTTATCTGTACATAAGCGGCTCTGCGAGACCATGCCTGCTGATGTGCATGCACGCGCACACACACACATATATATACATGCATAGGTTTATACACTTTTTGCTGGTGAACGAGATTCATACTTATTTTGCAGAGGCCTCTGATAGGGTCCCTGGAAGTCCTGTAGTGCTGGTCAACGGGGAGAAAGGTGCCCAGTGTGTGAATTTAAGCTCTGAAAAGGCAAACATAGTGTCTTTTATTGAACAACGGCTGCATGCAGCTGTCATGCGGTTCTATGGAAAGTCTCCTTTCGAGGCTCAGCTAAGTGTAGATCTTTCTTTGTGGAAGCCTACAGGATTGCCTAAATTGAATTTTTTTTCACAAATGGGGCCAAACGTGCATGGCCAAAGCGATTCAAGCCAGCAAGGCGTTTCCTCTTATCCTCCACAAGAGTTGAATCTTTCTGCTCAAGGGGCAATGGAAATAGGAAGAAACTCTAGCAGGCTTCCAACTTGGGCTGCTTCTCCCTTCCATGCAAAGCTATTGGAACCCCAAGTTCAAGCTTTTCCTTCTCCTAGAGTCTGTATAGGCATGCCACTAAGCAAGCCCGTAGGCCAAAAGTGGCCTTCCGTAAACAATCTGTCAAAGGCTGTGGAAACAACGTTTATCAGAGGTAGTGATGTAAGTTGTCAGAGCTTTACAGGTTTTAGGAGTAGAGAGCAAAGTTTAGCTAACAACAGTATGTCAGTTTTGACCGGAGAACATGCAACAAAATCAAAATTCCTCCTGTCACCTGTGAAGTATTTGTTCGAATCCCCTGAACCACCACCACCAGGCATGGAGGATTATTTTTCTTGTAAGCAGGTGAGCTCTGGCCATACAGGGCTTCCTATGGATGGATCTGGAATTGGGTCTCATAGCCTTCTCAAAGCATGGACACAAATCAACAGGGCATCAATCCCTGTTGGACCTTCATTGAAGCCGAACACGTCTGATTGTGGACAGAAATTCAGGCATGGCATGGATCCTTTAGCATTGATTCACCGTGAGCTGCTTGCAGCTGTAAAGAAGAACTACTCCAAAAATGTTCTGAGTGCTCTAATTAGTGAGCAATTGGGATGCTGGCTTGATGATAAGAAAGAGAGAAGAAAATCATTGTTAGAAGAAAAGGATAATCCCTCTAGCAGATTTAGGTGTTTGTCAAGTGTAGAAGATGGTTTAAGGATTGAATGCGATGCCACTCGGCTTAAAGCTTCAACAGTGGAGAGTTCATTTTCTGAAAGCTATTCCTGCCCAGCAGAGGCCACCTCAAAAGGGAGGGCTGCCCAAGGAGCTAATGCATGCTCTGGGAACAACACAGCACACTTGTCCGGAGAACTCCAGTGCAGTCCTGTTGAATACTTCAGTGAGATAGACATAGAAAAAACTTGTAAATCTGCTGTGATGATGGGTGTACCGGAGCTGAGTAGTAGGAATGATAACAGTATGGATGCTTCGCATAGCAAAATCCTCCCTTTTCTTAGAAAGGCCCAGGAGATGCTCCGTGATCTAGAAAGGTTGGAATCATGTGTACCCAATGATAGAATCTCAGAATTGCACTCGAAGTCGTCCAGCTCATCCAGGAGCTGTTTTGAAGATTACAAGGAGGTCATATCAGACTCTGCAGAGGAAGTGCAGCATCAACTGGTGGATGGTGACCAACATGATGATGCCTTTGAACATAATTGTCAGACATCACTCATGACAAAAAACAAAGGTGCTAATATCAGGATTAATGTGGGTTATGAATAACGTTAAAAATTATGATAATCTTCTTCATGCCACCATTGATGCTACCTTAAATTTATGGATTTTGTGTAGGGTGTCCCTTTGCTGCCGACCTGCCATTCCTCGTGTCTCAGAAGAAAAGAGGGCATGTCAAGTCATTGAAACAGCTCATGCTAATTACATCAAAACTTAAGCCCAAAAATGCAAAAAATTACCTGTCAATGAAGAAGAAGAAGAAAAGAAGAAATCACATAGAGGTTTTGGGCACATTGAAGCTGAGCATGGTGGCAGTGCCTAAAGATTACAATGGTTGTGCTAGAACCTCTATTGATGGGTGGGAGTGGCACAATTTGGCTCGGGATGCACATCCCAGCGAAAGAGTTCAAGGGGCATGCAGTGCTGGGCTCAATAGAACCAAGAATCTGCATGCAAGCTTGCTTGGTGGTCAGAGAAATATACAAGCTGCTCGAACAAACCGTGTACAGCTTCGGAAACTGGCAGCTGCTGCTGAAGGTTCTGATATCCTAAAGCTCACGCAGTCAAAGGTATTATCCCTTCTTCTGTATCACTCTTATGCAGGCTGTTTGTTTCATGATGATTACTGGTCAACATCACTCACTTTGTCCCCTAAATTCTAATTGGATAAGTTTTAAGCAGGTCAGGTCTTTTGTTGATGGATGTTTGCAGGCCCGAAAGAAAAAGTTGAAATTTGCAAGGAGCAAGATACATGATTGGGGTGTATTTGCCCTTGAGCCCATTGATGCTGGTGATTTTGTCATTGAATATGTGGGTGAACTCGTGAGGCCAAGGGTAAGCAATGAGCATCTGCCATGGGTACTTAAGCAAGGTTTATATGGTTATTAAGTAGGATATGAACACAGCTATAAGCAGGTATGGATTTGCAGATATCGGATCTTAGGGAGAAGCAGTATGAGAAAATGGGTATTGGGAGCAGTTACTTGTTTCGCATTGATAGCGAGACTGTGGTAAGTGCTGTATTTCTTGGTGCTAGGCTGGCATGGAGTAAAATTTTGGTGCTAAAGTTTTATTATGATCAGGTGGACGCTACAAAGCGTGGAGGGCTTGCAAGGTTTATAAATCATTCTTGTGATGTATGTCAACTTAGTACTCTAACCTTGAAGCTCATGTGGGTTGCCAGTTGTGGTTTAACCTTCTAATTAATTAAGTTTATTTGATTTTATTTACCTTGCTTTAGCCCAACTGCTATACAAAGATTATAACTGTGGAAGGGTCAAAGAAAATATTTATCTACTCCAAGCGGCACATTAGAGATGGAGAAGAGCTTACATACGACTACAAGTTCCCACATGAAGAGCAGAAAATTCCGTGCAATTGTGGCTTCACAAAGTGAGTGTTCTCTCGTTCTCACTCTCGCTCATGGATGCAAACGTGCACACACCTGCCCAAGCACCCACACATGCTGGCAGGTGTGGCACACACCTTAGGCCAAATAAGTAAAGAAACTTATGAAGCCATTGACTTTTTAAACATTTTTTTGGGATACAGGTGCCGAGGATCTTTGAATTGATGCAGCGATTCTATCTGGAGATGATCATGCTTTTGCTGAGCTGGCACATCCTTGAAAGCAAGGGCAGTGAATTCATCTTTTGATGCAATTCGTTTAACACATCAATGAATTCCAACCTCCTCTTTTTTTCTGGAGCCAAAATGCCACCTTTCTTGACAAGATGCCAGGTTACATTGATAATTGCATGTTGGATTCATTGGGGAAAGACAATAAGGTGAGATCAATGCAGTAATTGAATCTTGAGACTAGAGGCATGGTCTTTTTGTATTGCATATGTGGTCGTCCTTTTGAATTGCAAATTGGACTTTTGGAAGGTTCTTATACAAAGCTCTTGCATATGCAGCATGAAAATCTTATTTGAGCAATGCACAGAAAGTATGGATACAAGCTCTTGTACACAACCATACAACTTTGCCGTTTTTTATTGGTTTGCTGCCAAGGTAACTTTATATCATTGCTTTTTATTGGTTTGAATGTCAGTATGCCCGTTACTGTGACCTCTCTGCTTTTATACATTTCTTACAATTTATGGGTTTACCATGTCAAACCTTGCCTTTTATGAGGTATTGCACCAGCTTCCTCCTTTAATTGTTAAGATTTGGAGTTTTGAGAAGCAAACTCGTGTGCGTGCACCTGAGTGTGTGACCATTCATGTTAGGCATTGATCCTTAGGTAGGGTTTTAGGCAAGGCCTCTGAAGCTTGGGTCAGACAAACCATTATGTTTACAAATGAAAACCTTGCGAGAAACCTTGAAAAAAGTGATGGTTTCCGAGTGCTTAGCCCTAAGTTTGATGTGTTTGTGTATCAGTGTACTCTCAACTTGTATCTTCTATCACATGTCAAGGTGACGATATAGCAGGGTTAATGATTTAGAGGAGCTGTTCAACTACTTAGAAGTGTTACATGAGAAGTTACTCTGAAATGTTAACACGAGAAAGCATGGACATTATCTGGTTCTTGGAACCCATGGAGCATTGTATTTATTAAATACTCCCAATAAATATATCATATATTGAGGGGGGTGTCGGCCCGTTCCGGCCCCTGTGTTGGTGTCCATCTTTCCATTTCATTTCATTTAAATTTCAAGTTGTGTTAAGTTGTCCATTTCAAATTTGTGGTTCTAAAGTTGTGCTATTAAGGGTGTGGGTGTCCAACGGAGTCTTTCCCACTTGACGGGATCGGTTTCACCAAATGCACCGAGAAGAGGTCCAATAAAGTACGTACTGATATCCTGGAAAGGACCGTCTGGAACTGGCAAAGGTTGAAGTAACCTTGTTTGTTTCGTATGAGGTACCTTCACTTTTTGGCATATTTGACATGCTTGGACGTATTGATAGACATCCTGTCTTATCTTTGGCCAATAGAATGATCGCTCAAGTTTCTCCAATGTTCTGTTGATACCATGATTACCTCATATAACTGTTATATGAGAGGGTCACATTCATGTGAGATATACATCTAGAGGTATCGGCAAGACACCTTCATTGCCTGCTTAATTGGCTCCTTCATGGCATGCTCTACTCAGTTATTGTCATAAGCCGAATCCAAACTTGTGAGGCATAGACTGTATGTCTTGCAAACATAACTGGTAAACGTGACAAAATTTCACCTACTGAGCTGCTTGGATTGAATGAAGTGACCAGGGAATAGCTTGGCCGATGGCCATCGGCAACACTGTGAGGAAGTTTACCAAGACATGTCAGTGTGCTATGTCTTATGAAGGAGATTTTTAAGTACTTGTGAGGTACCTAAGCCTTGTGGGTTGTAGTTTTGAGTTGCCACATAGCAAAAATTCGATGCTACCTTGCTGCATTTAGCTAGCTATAAGCAATCTATCGGAAGTCGCTCAGCTCTGCCAAATAGCTGAAGCCATCTGCCAAGCTGCTAGTTAGCCAGGGTGTTTTTCCATCTCATCTCTGCTAGAGCTTATCAATGGCTAGTTGAGGTCTGAGGCTTCACTAAAAGTGGACATTAAAACTAGGGTGATGATCTCATGGCTTAAGGTCCATTGTATCAAGCTCCCCCTTTTGACCCTAGGCACTACCTAACATTGTCATTTCTTCTTCTGCCTCATAAATTTTGTGAAGCTAAATACCCTTTGACTACATGTGATATAATAGCGTTATGGAATAGGGAATCCCACACCACACACACACACACACACACACACACACACACACACAGAGACACACACACACACAAATACAACCCCCCCCCCCCCCCTCTCCCTCTCGTGAGGGGTTTTGTCTTCACCCCCTTACATGTCTATGATGTTCCTAAAACTTCTTAACAAACGTTTGTGAGGCCATGAATGAAGTGTCCTCTCTCCCTTGTTTATTTTTGTAATCTGGATAGAGGGCAACACAGAGGGTAGCGTGAGTCGCTAAAATCTTGACCCATATTTGCATTAAACCTTAGGTCTACGCAATTGTTATAGTGAAGTGTTATGGAAAACACACCAATCACTGTTAAACTGCAAAAATCGAGGGGAGGTGAATATTTTAGAATTTATGCCGATCAAGGTAGCCACTTAAGCGGGCTACCCTGACACCATGCATTGCTTACAGAGCACATAGGATCATTGGCCACTATTATAGATTCGTGCCGTCAAGCACTTATCCCATGAGTCTTGTACACACATACTGACCTTTAGAGTGTTATTGAGTAGAGTTCGGTTTTTTGCAGGCTGGTTGGTCTTTGTCATGTGCGTTTAGAGAGTTTAGTGTTGCTAGCTAGCAACCTGCAAATATTTGACTTTCAAAGGAAGACTCATTTACATACATACAATTGACTAACTATCACACTAAAGCGCACTGAGCTATGTCAAGCCTGATGAAATGTATTTTAATGCTAGCATCATGTGTCAATTTTTTTTGTGCCTTTGCTCTACCGCTTGATTGATCTCAGGATACTTACTAGCCCATCTTCTGTGAAGCCCCAACACTGTTTTGTGTTTCAAGGATTAACTCATATGGAGAATGCTGCAATTTTGCACATGTTTTGAATTGAAGCGTATCTCTCGTGTTTTGCCAGCAGATAAAGCCCCTTGTATTTCACTCAAATCTTGCAATGGAGGCTTGTTTGATGGAACACAAGATATGGTTGAGCTGCAAGGAGTCTCAGTTATCCTGGTACGTCTCAATGGAATCAAACACCATTTACCATTTAAGCAACTCAAGTGATCAGCATCTCATGCCAAGTTTGTGAGAGTGTTTTGATAACTACCTTGACAATGCTCTTGTAGACATTTCAACCGAGCCTTTTATTGCTATATTGTGACATAATGTAAATTTCCAAATATTAAATTCAAGAGTGGAATTAATACTGATATTGGTTCTACTACCACCCAGAAATCCCGTTTTTCAACAGCATTGGGTGAAAGGGATCTTTTCTTTGACTTTCTGAAAAGAACAATGTTTACAGCCTCAAATTTTCAGGGAAAAAAATCCATATAAAGACCATATTCATGATTGCTTTCTTTTTTAGGTTGCACATTATTGTCAGCCGGAATTCACACATTATGTTATGTCATTGTTGACCGATCACAATGTTCTGATGTCCCCCTCCCACAGTAGTGATTTAGATGCTACCTTAATTTTCTTCTTGACTTAGGCCCTTTGTAGAGTGTGCCACAACTTGCGGATGGGCAGGGGCTTGGATGGGGGAGATTTCTTATCCAAGGTGAATGGGCAGTGATGATGGGTCCCTCCTGCTTGGGTGCCATGCATGTATGACATTGTATGTAAAGAGCCTTCCTCTAAAACTCATACTTGGCCAGAAATAATGGGTAGCACTAATTTGTTGAGTATCATTGAGACTAGCCATGTCATTGTTGTTACTCAACTTGAGAGTTGTCCCCTCTCAGCTGTATTTTTATGCGTTTGCATTCTCTCTCCACCTCTTGAACGCGTGTAAGTTTTAACTCTCTTATTTGTAATGCTTACAGGATTATACATCTCTTTTTTCTTATGTCCTAGCTTTTACTTAATAATCCAGCTAAATTATACATAGCTCATTGTAGTGTAAATCCTTGGATCTAGTTGTGATCTTGAATCGATGCTCAATGAATACATCTCTAGATTGCATGTTTTACTGCTTACAGTTAGAGAGGATTCACATTTCTTGAACGTGTGGAAGTGTTCAATGATTCATTGTCATTTTCTTATTTGTAATGTTTACGACATTATACTCTTTTCTCTTAAATATGAATAATCTGGCTAGTTATACTGAACTCGTGGTTGCGTAAATCTTCTTACAAAGTCTTGGATCTAGTTGTGATCTTGAATTGTTGCTCATTACATTACTAGATTGCAAGTATTACTAGGTAGGGTTAGAGAGGTTTCTGTTACAGTACCCAAATGCTGGAGTGCACCTGGGTTTACATAAATTTCAAGGGATGAAAAAGTGAAGCAATATATTCGGGCTAGAGATGCATATTTGAGGTGCTTTGTTTCACACACGAACATTGAAGTCTTGGCAAATCTGTTCTGAAAGGTCTCAAGGAGGTGGACGGATGCTTTGAAATTTTCGCCCACTTTGGCACTTAAAGATTTATGTTTTTTCATGTAAATTTTATTGATTTTTTTGTGAGATGCTACTTTATTTGAGATAAAGTCATGAAAGTAGGCTAAGGTGTTTACAAGTTGAAGATTTATTTGGATGAGATAAAAGGTTCACTTGTTCTCTTTTGGGAGCATTCATGCACTGAATGCACATTGATGCAAGTGGTATTCATATTCTTTATGTATGATTTTGAGTTTCAAGTGGTATCCACATTCGCCATATATGATATTGAGCTTGGTATGCAGGTTATGTTATTTTTGAAGCTAGATCTTTGTGACCTCGGAGAACAATAGTAGAAAGTGCCAATGGTGGTATCTTGGTTTTTAAGTAAGCGATTAACCTCTGCTCAAGTTAATGGGAAGAAGATGAGGAAAGGCTTAGCTCTACATGCTTCACACAAGCTAGCAAAGGTAAGGGATTTTTCATTTACCTTTCGAAATTGTCAAGGGGGCATGCACATGTGGGTAACCAATGGTGGTATCTTGGTTTTTAAGTAAGCGATTAACCTCTGCTCAAGTTAATGGGAAGAAGATGAGGAAAGGCTTAGCTCTACATGCTTCACACAAGCTAGCAAAGGTAAGGGATTTTTCATTTACCTTTCGAAATTGTCAAGGGGGCATGCACATGTGGGTACATATATATTGTATTGTGTGTGATTACATGCAAGCTGAGATGCTTTTAAACCCCATTGGTTTTTATTGTGGTGCATAGGATCCACATATGTCGTTATACACTAATGGTATATAATTGCATGTATACATAACATACATATGTATGCATAATACAAAGATTGTATGTATTCATTTTCGAGTATAGGTATCCACATATATACATAGCACCATTGGTAAGAATTGTAAACAGCACCATTGGTATAGATTGCACATGTACATAAACATACATACTGTCTTGTATGTAGTATGGGGCATGTGCTCCTAAATGAGCAGGCACATGCAAGATTGCGTGTATGTGGATACAATTGTAGGGCATCTATTCATAACTAAGATACATCAAGTAGGTCAGGAGCAACCTTTGCCTTACATGGCGAAATTGACCCCTATACACACAAAATCCTTGTGAATATACTATTGTGCCAATGTATTCAACATGAAACACTTTGGATTATTGAACGAGGCATTATTCTCACCAACATTATGGAGCATATGTTGGCAGCCATTAGATACCCTATTGTTGTGAACATACGGTAAACTAAGGTGCCACCATAAGATGCTTTGGACTCTTGAGAGAGGACTCAACTTTTGAGAAAACTCGTTCGCCTATGAGTCTTGTCATTTCTTTCTTCATGTCCTAATTTTACAGAAATGGGGAAATATGTGTCCAACTTTGAGCTAGTGTGATCACTAGGGTTTGTGCCATTCATGTGCTTGATGTTCTCTTCATCGACATAATCCTATTGGAAAGAGGGATATGTATTTATGTACATAATATATATGTAATATATATATGTATATGTATATGTATATGTATATGTATGTATATATATATATGTATGTATATGTATATATATATATATATATACATGTATATATATATATACATGTATATATATGTATATATGTATTTATGTATATATATATATCTATTACATATATGTATCCTTTACATGTATATATATATACATGTATTTATGTATTTGTACATGCCCACATATACATATGTAACCATTAGATGTACATACATGCATGCATGGGTGGCTGTGACCCGAAGAAATCCGTGATGGAGCCTTTGAGAGGCTGTTGGTTGTCTTAGTTTATCAGAGTGTTTCCTCAGCATGAGCTCTTTGTGACAACGAAGCTTCAGTAAATACATATCCCAATACCTTTGGTCCTCGTACTCCATCATCCATGAGAGTAGAGCCGAATTTGTCCTAGAAGAGAATGAATTTTTTGCATGTAAAAAAGTAGTGCTCCTCGATCTCCACCTTACTAGTGGTGCATACTTTCTATATAAGTAGATCTCATGGGATGCGCTCGACTTTGTGGGACTCAACCCTATGGTAGTGAGAAGGTGAGTCGTGCAACCCTGTGGATGTGAGAAGATGCTCTCAACTCGCTCATCATTATCTGCATGGCATGCAACATGGGCATATGGAAGTATGGTGGGCTCTCAGTGGGGAGAGGGGGAAAGAAAGAAAGTTATATTAACGTCTATGGAAGACCCCACGGGCCTATGAGACCAAAAGTAATACAATGGTGCCATGGATATACTGAGCCATGGAAACTGAAGGAAAAAGTAAAATGAAAACATTTGAAAGTACATGTGATCAACTGATGATCCTGTGTAGAGTGAGATATGCTAACGACGATACTTGCCTCGGCCAAAACCGATCTGATGGTGGAGTGAATGTCAGGCCTTTCTAATGGGAGCGTGTCATGTTGGCGGAGAACCTTGCGAATCTGTCTTTGTGTGGTGGAGGGTCCTGATGCTTTGGGTCAGGGATGTCTGGCTCGTAGAATGGATTGAGCTCTCGCTAAGAATCCCTTTAGGGTATGGGGCTGGGGCAGAGGTGTCCTATCGGGGCCGGTGTTGTCTCTTAGTACACTGCCTCAACACTACATCCTTGTGTTGTCTGAGCTACATCAAGTACATGCCCAAGCACTTGTAATCCTCAAACTGTATGACCCGTGTGAGTGGTCCGAACCCCTCTCGGAAGAGGCAGTGGAATCTCCCATGTATCTCATAGTAAGTAGGGCGAGAGAGAGAGAGAGAGAGAGAGAGAGAGAGAGAGAGAGAGAGAGCTTAGCTAATCTGTGACCAAAAACATATGATATGTATATAATCTATTGTAGGAGATGTTAGAGAATCTATAGCTACTTTGAAGCACTTCCTTTGAGTTTAATCTCATTTTCCAAGAGAAATGGAATAATGAGATGTGTGTTTCTTCAACATAGTCAAGGGAGCCAATTACATGATTCATGGATGGCAATATCTATCGTGTGCTACACGCACACAAGACTAGCTTCGAGGTTTGGGGAAGCTTGGAGCTAGGTAGATTGATTGGTGAGCTGAGTTTAGGGATAGACTAACGAGCGGGCACCCAAGTATGGACGGGCAGGCGCCCAAGTGTGGATGCTCGGTGACCGGCCAAGAGCCTATAAAAGGGTGGCCAAGGTTAGTCATTAGTTCATAGAGTCTCGCGTGTCTTTGTGAGAGCTCTATGGTCAGGAGCCTGGATCTAGTGCAGACGTGCACCTGCTTTATGCAGCCAAGGCCGGCAGCAGTCTCAAGGTCCGCGAGGGTAGCTTCGTGGCGGTATGGGACGTCATGAGGTAGAGATTGGTCGGTACGTCCATCTAGTTAGCTCAGCTCGTGGCTTGGTGGGGATAACCAAGACTTGTGGGTTTGCCCACGGCTGTCAAGGTTGGGAGGCGAGTCAGGCCTGCACCCCCTTCATGTTTGCTTGGTTTGTTTGCAGGTTTCGAGTCTTGTACTAGGAGCATTCTACGAGGTGATCCTATGGGTATTTGACCCTGGTATTAGAGCAAGCCTCGAGAACGAGCAAGTCGGTAGGTAGATTAGAAGAGGTCAAAGAAAAGGTACGAGTTCGAGAAGATTGCTGTTTTTCGTGGATACTGTTGTTTTTTCAGATTCAGCATGTTATTTTGCATCGTTGGAATCTATGTTAGGGATTATGGTCTTGTTAAGGGTTGTTTTACTTAGCTAGAAGAAGGGTTGTGTTTTTTTCAACAAGGGAAAGAGAAGAGAAGCCCGACGGCTGTGTAAATCTGTAAGAGTGAGAGAGAGGAAGTTTTATGGCTATGTGGTGGTTGACTGCATGCGTGGCGCTTGAGTGGCTGCGCATCCCTTACGAGGGAAGAAGCCAACCAAAAGCGCATTGAACCAGTCATATGCAGGAGTGCGCAGGCAAGTATACGTGGGTGTACGCAGGTGTGCACGTGAAATCGATCCTGTCAAGTGGAAATAGAATCCGTTGGACACCCACACGCGTAATAGCACAACTTAAATATCACAATATAAATGGACAACTCAATAACAACTGAAAACTGAAATGAAATGAAATGATGATCAATGGACACCAGCACTGGGGCCGGAACGGGCCGACCCCCCCTCAATATATGATATATTATTGGGAGTATTTAAGTGATACAATGCTCCATGGGTTCAATGAACCAGATGATGTCCATGTATAATTGAAATGAATACAGTTACCAAACAAGAGACTTGAAGTAGACGTTCGAAGGAGAGCGATTCACTTGAAGAAGTCTAGTCTCTACGGTCCCGTGCCTTCACTGGAATCCGTAGAGAGCGCCCCACTGGTGTTCTAGGACCATGCGGCGCTCTCGTACTAACGCCTGGCTCTCGATCTCAGCACCCATGGACCGTGGTTCTCCAGAAGCTTGGACTACTCGGCACCGAACAGGTGTTAGTAGCAGAGAGTATCCGTATGAAAAGAGAGAAGTCTTTATTACTGTTGTTGCTGCCAGCTTGAGAGATGGGGGAATGAATTGTCAGCAGATGCTCGACAGTACGGGGAGCTGGAGTCGCTTGTGCGGCGTGCGCAAGCTAGATAGAAGTTCTGTGTGTGTAGCCGCCTGCAAGGTGAGAGATGGGAACCTGTACGCAGTCACGCAGCCGCCTGTGGGCAAGCGACAGAGGAGACTTGCGCAGCCACCTGCGTGTGCCGCCGCCTGTGTGCAGAGTCTCTAGCAGGATGAAGAGATGGCTAGGCGCAATCGCCTATGTGCAGTCGCTTGCAAAGCAAGGAGAGAGATGGGAGAAGAACCTGTGCGCAGTCACCTGCAAGGCAAGAGGATGGTGGCCTGTGCGTAGCCGCCTGTAGAGCAAAATGAAGAGAGACCTGTGCCGCCTGATTTGCATGGAGGGGCACACGACGAACAGTTGGCCGGCCCACCTGAATCACATGGAGGCGGCCAGTTCCAAAGTCCCAAGGGGGGGTGGGTAGGTGGCCATGCACCCACCCCCACACACATGATTGAGGGGTTCCCTCCCCACCATGGCCCATACGTGGGTGCCCATAATGGGTGTCCACCCTACCAAGGGCACTATGAGATATTGGGGAGGGTGCCCACTGCAACCTTATAAAAACAAAGGTTAAAAAAGAATGCTATAAAATAAACAAATGCAATACACTTACCACCTGTTCACACACAACAAAACTCGTCAGAAGACAGAGCAAACTTCACGACTCACTAGGAGGCGTCCTGGCTCAATAAGTGGCACGTCAAACAGGCAAACACAAGAATACAAGTCACGCGAAGACAGTTCCAGGCATGCAAACATGAATGCATGTGCAAACAGTATCATGGATATATCTCCCGTTCATGGAACAAGTACTAAACATTTCTGTCGGGCACAATGATGGCACGACAAAAAACACAAATCCTGGTCTTCCTATGGAGTGACAGTCCCATAGGTAAGACACAGATCCAGGCACGAGCCTCCCTATGGAGTGATAGTCCCATAGGCAAAACACAGCACATATACTGGCTCCTCCATGGTGTGACAATCCCATGGATAGAACACATTCCAGGTCATACACGGGTGGCACTAGTCTAGCTCCCGTCCATACAACACCATCCTGCTAACACACGGGTGGCACCAGTTTGGCTCCCGTCCATGTTATGCAAAAATACTGGCCCCTTCACATGAGACACCGGCCTGGCCTCAAGTGAACGAGACACAAATCTGGAGATAGACCATATGGTCGGCCAATTGGTGACATCTCCCTGAGCTTCTAAAGAGTTGTCCTCAACTGAAAAACCTCAAGATATGCCTGCAACAACTGTGTGTATCAACAAAATAATCCTCGTTTACCCACTTTGCATCAATGGGTGAATAATTCTTGAACTTCGCAAGGTATCTCCTGGAAAGCTTTCCTGCAGGTAGCTTTGTCTCCTTGTGAAAGACAATCTGTTCTGGCTGGAGAATCTTCTCAAGCTCATCAATCTCTGGCGGATCTTCTGTGATTGACAGGCTCGTGAGGATCTGGCCCGACATACTTCTGCAAAAGACTCACATGAACTGCATTGTGAATCTTCCAATGACTAGGTAAGGCGAGCCTGTATGACACTTCATTGATCTTTTGAATCACCTTGAAGGGTCCATAATAGCGAGGAGAAAGCTTAGGATATGATCCTTCTCGTCGTGGCCTCTTCCGAAGCCTAGCTTTCTCAAATTTCAGCAAAACCCAATCACCTTCTTTGACTTGCATGTCCCTTCTATGCTTGTCAGCAGCCATTTTATGCTTATCTTGTGACCTTGCAATGGCTGTCCGTACCTGAGCAAAGGCTACATCCAAGTCACGTACATACTCATCAGCTGCAAAAGTCTCATCCTTTGTACGAAGGATGGGTGGCAAGACCACTCTGCCATAAATAATCTCAAACGGGGCCTTTCCCGTGGAAGCATGGATCGTATTGTTGTAGTCAAACTCAACAAGTGGAAGATACTTCTCCAATGCAGTCTTTTGATTGTCACATAACACTTCAACAAATCCAACACGGTTGAATTTGCAGCTTCACTTTGGCCATCTGTTTGGGGATGATAAGCTAATGAAAACTCAAGTTTAGTGTCCATGTTATCAAATAGAGCCCTCCAGAAGAGGCTCGTAGTCCTGGGATCTCTATCCCCAACAATGGATTTAGGCATACCGTGATGCTTGAAAATATTAGCAAGAAAAAGCTTCACCATATGATCAACTTTAATGGTTTTCTTGACGGGCAAGAAATGAGCTTGCTTGCTAAACCTGTCCACAATGGTCCAAATAGCATCATTCCCATGCTGGGATCTAGGCAAGTCCATAATAAAATCCATAGTAATACTTTCCCATGGCTGCGAGAGAATAGGTAATGGCTGAAGCAAACTTGGAGGTTTTTGCCTGTCAAATTTCACTTTTTGGCAACGTACATATGCCTCAATGTCTTTACGCATGCTTGGCCAAAAGAAATCTCTCTCAATCATGCGTGTAGTAGGCATGATACCTCTATGACCAGCATAAGGTGGAGCGTGACATTCCTCCATAACCTTGGGACGCAAGATCAAACTTTTCTCTCATCTTGCTCTCTTCAAGATGTCGACCCAAGAAACCCGTTCTCGAATGTGAAGACTTGCTGGCTATAGAAGCCACCGATGGCGATCTTTTTGACGATTTTGTTTCAAAATCAGATTTCCAAGAGTTTAAAGTTGCTCTCGAAGCTTCTTCCATGGAATGTCAAGCACAAGTCACCGTGCAGATGTAGGTTTTACAGAACTCCAACTATTTGTTGACCACTACTCTATCTACTCTTTCAGATATTGATACTTTGGCATTTGCTTTAGGCCCCAATATTACTCTGGAACAGTTTGGAGGCGAGCAAAAGCAGCGTACCAAAGAGATAGTGGACACTTGGCTACATAAGTGGCAAGTCCATTTTCAGTTTCATCCATATGACGATGGCAAAAGATCCAGTTAGCAGCAGGTTTGCTCTCAGGGAAAGCTTTGCTTTGGTGGAAAGAACTCAATCCTAAACCAACGACTTGGGCACAATTCGAAGAAGTCTTTTGATCTTGTTGATCTTCAACGGAGATTCCATTTTGATTTTTATAAGTGAATATACTGCCAGGTACTATGAGATAGGAACTATCAAAAAGGCCCCTGAGTGGACAGGTGGTGAGCGTTCTGGTTGCCAATGATGCCATAGGTACACCGATGAAGGAATGATTGGAAATTAGAATTCAACTAGATATTTTGGAGGATTATGATCAGTGACACTATGGTTTCATTAAATGATTGTTTTAAAGATAGCTGAATCTGTGAAAAAGGTAATTTCATATTGGGTGTGTAAGTGGTGTGACTAGTAAATATAGCCCTCTCTACTTTATTTATGGTTGATGTTTTGTTTGCATTATTTTTAATGTCAAGAACTTCAAGGATTAAAATTTTAGCAATTACTTCTCCTTCATTCAAATAACAATAGTCTCTTAAAGATTAAAAAACCAAAACCACTTGAGCATCTATATCGTTGTCCATACGTACAAATCAATTCATTATCTTCAAGTCATTTCTGTTCCAAATATAGTTATTTCCCATTCATTAATGTAAAATCCAAAAGTCCACATGATTTTATTGAATACAAAGAAAGCTATACACATTTAGAAGCAAGGGTTCTTAGACCGTTACCCAACATCAAAATAGCAAAATTGTAACAAGGAAAAAGGATGACTATGATATTGTTGCTTGGTTTGCTACTTTGACCATGGCCTCGCAGAACCTCACTTATGAGGTCTATCTCCAGCAGATGAAAGCTACGAAGGTGGATTCCACCACTCTTTTGGGTTTCTTCGTAGTCGGTTTACCTGACTCATACCGTTTACAGGTTAAAAACAACACATGCAAAACTTTGAACGAGGCCATTTATTTCGCTCGTATCTATGATGATACAATGGTCTCTTCCAAGTCTAAATTCGCGAACTGAGCAGGGGAACAAGTACAAAATGAAGTTCTCCGCACCGATGGCTAGTACGACAGAAGGAAAGCCTTCGGACTAATCTTTGAAGAATTCAATTTCGACCCCATCGAAGAAAAAATGCATCCTTAGGCTTTGACGCTCAAGAAGGAGGGACGTTGCTTCATCTGCGAAGAAAAAGAACATATGCGTAATGAGTGCCCGAAGCGGAAGGGTGCAAAGACCACCCAAGCCAAAGACAGCTAACTAGTTGTCTTTGACATGTATGTCAGTTACTGTACTTTCTCGCCCTAGTTTATGTTTTGATTGTTTGTTTAACTCTAAAGTTTTTGGCTTGCATGATCTTCTTGGAGTTTATGGAGAAGTGAATGGCCATATAATCCACATTCTTTTGGACCCTAGCAGCTCACACAATTTTGCTAATTACAAACTTGTGCAGAAATTGGGTCTTGACATTACACCTAGCGATCATACCTATGAGGTATGCCTACTTGCGGGTTGGCAAGTATGGGATCGAATGGTGGAGAAGCTACCGATTCGGATTCAGGACTACGATTCAGGACTACGATGATACACTAAAATGCTGTATTATGCATCTAGAGCATGTAGAATTGTTATTAGGGATTGAGTGGTTTAAGACTCTTCAAGTCCAGATAGATTAGTCCAGTCATACTTTTTCTTTCGAACATAGGAAAGTCCAGTATTATATCTTAGGTGATTGTATACAACCCTCTCAGGGACCTCTTGTAAATACAGTTGATTTTGGAAATATAATGGATTCTTCTTTGTGTAATGATTTTCATTGTCTCTTCTGCCATAAGGCTTACCACTTGAAAGGATAGTAGATCATCGTATTGACTTGGTCCTTGGTGCTCACCCTGTT
>NC_141094.1:39070796-39305796 GCF_041138505.1 Cibotium barometz
CACACATGACATGGCAGACATATACACTGGTAGAGTAGAGGATGGGCTCCTACTCATGGATCCCCTGGCACCTATGGATACCATTACAGCCCAGCTGGCATCACTCCTACACACGGCTGCATTACAGAGCTTCCCACATCGTGTCCACTCAGGAGAGCCTATGAGATCTGGGACTATGTCCCAGAACAGATGGTATGATGATGAGTGCAGAGCCCTATACTCATGGCTCCGCATACAGAGAGCCTTGGGAGCCATCACAGAGCAGGAGTCGAGAAGAGAGATGAGACTTACTCGTCGCAAAAGGCGGGCCTTCGCAGAGATACAGGAGCTAGAGATCTTCCATTTCTTCATGAGTAGAGATAGCCCTATCTCATGGTGGCACTTCAGAGAGTCTCGGACATCGACATCCATTGCAGACCCACAGACATGACACATATGCAGAGGGCCTATACCATGCCCCATAGCAGGCCCCATAGCAGCCACCTATACCTCAGCCACCATAGGAGCCTCGACCTACCACAGCTAGCTTCTTTATCCACTCGATGGTAAAGGAAGCTATCCGCCGCCTACAGCATGGACGGGCCGACGACCATATGGGCCTACAGGGTGAGCATCTCATATATGCAGTAGATTCTTTGGCTCCTTTTCTTGCACACCTTTTTAACAGGGCACTAGCAGAGGGTTTGCTTGCGGAGTGGACGATGCACACCATTGCGCCGATCCACAAAACAGGGGATATGCTCGATCCGAGCAACTACACGACAGTTATGGTTGGCCACGTGTTGGCCAAACTCTATGGTGCAGTGTTGGAGCAAGAGCTTAGCTTATATGCTGAGCGAGCAGGTTTACGCTCATCAGGGCAGACAGGCTTCAGGAGAGCTTTCTCTACCATTGACCATGTATTCACTTTGAGATGTATGATTGATCAGGCCAGAGTGAGGAAGAGAAAGCTCTATTGCTGCTTTGTGGATTTTCGCAATGCATTTGACACAGTACCACGAGAGAGGCTCTTTCAGCGCCTGCAGTCTCTTGGCATACCAGCAGATATGACATGGGACATCTATGCATTATTTGAGTAGGTTTTTGGGCGAGTCTGATGCCCAGGAGGTATGTCCGAGACTATTGCTAGCACCATTGGTGTGAAGCAAGGATGCCCACTTTCCCCCACGTTATTTGGGTTATACATTGATGAGGTGGCTGACTTCATTACACGGGGAGGCGGAGATGGAGTTGATCTAGCAGGTATCTCAGTACATATTATGCTTTATGCTGATGATATTGTATTAGTGTTTGAGTCTCCAGGAGGTCTACAGCAGCATCTACATGCACTCGATGATTTCTGCACACAGAGGGGTCTTATCGTGAACCTTGGGAAAACCAAGGTTATGGTCTTTCATACATCGAGACAGGGCAAGAGTCAGCTGACATTCACTCTCGCACGACACCAGGTGGAGGTGGTGACATCATACGTGTACCTAGGGGTTACCTTCTCTGCAGCAGCAGCCACACGCTTCACCATGGGTTCAGCAGCCAGAGCTAGATTGACACGAGGATATGCAGCATTGATTATGCTAGAGAGATAGTGCCACCAGGCGCATTTTCAGGAGCCCCGGACGAAGGGGTGGCTATTTGACACATTAGTCACACCGGCACTGATGTATGGAGCAGCGGTATGGGCGCCAGGCCTTGCTACCCATTGGTGGACACAGATAGAGAGACCACAGGCCCTCATGATGGTACGCATGATACGCAGCAAACCGTCAGTGCCTCATGACATTATCCGAGCAGAGTTTGCTGCGTCTCCTAAGAGGCCATATTCCAGACTATATACCTGCTAGACAGATTCAGAGAGATGCCACAGGACAGATTGTCATACAAAGCTTTTGAGGCATCTAGATAGCTGGCTGAGGCACGAGATAGAGGATCATGGTATGCAGAGATCACACATTGGTTCTCACAGCATGGCCTAGACATGGATCATCTACCACCATTCCAGTATGACAGGGATGCACCACATATCCATCTCTCATAGTGAGAGGAACAGAGTATTGAGACAGGACATATGGCAGCTCTATACACGAGAGACATGGACACCAAAGATGATATACTACAGAGATCACTTCATGAGTATCACTGATGATGTATTTATAGAGGCGCCTAGATACATGGAGGGCTTTTTACCACACGGCTCCCGAGGAGGTGGAGAGTGAGGAGCATTATATATGCAGATGCAGAGCATATACAGCCATCAGAGAGAGATATCCCATTTTATTCAAAGAGCCACATTCCTTGCGCCAGATCTTTGAGGCAGCAGACTAGCGCATATTGGGGAGATTCATTCTAGACATACAGCGTCACAGAGAGAGATCATTAGAGGCTCAGACAGCTCCAGAGGAGAGACGACAGACACAGATTACTACATTTTTTCAGAGATCCATCCCACTCCCAGCATCTACACATCAGGGAATTACTCTCAGAGAGCAGAGACACTTTCGGACACCTGGCTTTCGGACACCACGCCTATACTAGAGAGAGATGACAGAGATCAGAGCTCAGTTTCACAGACAGGGTGCGGAGCGACTGGCTCGCTTCAGAGCAAACCCAGGCATGTTCTTCAGGGAGAGCTGTGGACACCCCCTTCATTGATGTATACCATTTTATACCCCCAATATGGTACAGGATGGAGCTAGCTAGGTTGCATATCATGATTGTATACTCCATGCATATAGCTTTGCATTCTCCTAGTAGTAGAGCTCCATCCCCTCCCCCCACTCATTGTACTTATTGCACACCCAGATTCAGCTTTTTTTTTTAGTTCAATACTTTTTCATTCGAGAGATAGCAGCTATCCGGATGAGACATGAGATGGAGACACAGGAGAGGCTAGCTCGCTTTCATTCAGACTCAGGGTACATGTTCATGCGACTCACAGCCTCAACATCGGCGATGTATGATATCTTATATCCCTCTTATGGCGCTGGATGGAGTTAGACATAGATCTGCATAGCATGCTTGTACTACCCCTTCAGCATATAGAGATGCATCTTGCCTTAGCACTCCATCCACATCCCCACCCCCCTTTATATTGTTCGTATATGGGCTCCACCGATCTATGATGATTCACTGTTGTATCCAGACACATGCACACTTTTTCTTTTCTTTCTTTTCCTTTTCTTTCGATGAACGGAAGAAAACAATTGTATTATTTTTTGTCTCATAGGCCGACTTTGGCCTCTCGTAGACGTTAGTATATCTTTCTTTCTTTCTTTCTTCTCTCTCTCTCTCTCTCTCTCATGTTTATCACATCTCTCTCATGCTCTATACCCATGACGGAGATCTTTCATCCTCCATAGCTTCACGGTCTCTCAGTCTTCATCGTGTAGTTGCATGGGCTAACCTTAACTTTCTTCAATTGGTATTAGAGAAGGATGCCAAGTTTTCTAAACAATTAGGGTTTATGGTGATTTTTATTTCTATTGCCCATCATCATCATTTTTACGACTATTTACTCCTTCACGAAGGTCTGCTCGCACTAGCTCTCTTCGTTCCGTATGGTGCTTCATCCTTCAACTGGCTGCTGCACTTGTTTTGTGTACTCTAGGAGCTATGCCTGTCAACCTCAGTTGGGCCACCAAAATATGTAGCCTCACTTTGAAGCTCCCATTCGTCGTGCATCACCTTTGCTTCCTAGCATCTAGCTCGTGTAGCTTCCATCATTTTTTCCTTCATCTGCACCTCTCGTCACTTGTGCACCACCCATTATCAACATCAAAATCGAAGTCTTTGCAATGGTAGAATTATGGGGGTTTTCAAAGTTCGGGTAAAATTTACCTAATTGAAGCCTCTATAGATTCAAAAATTTGGAGCACGATCTACACCTCACGTCACCAATGCTCTACTTGTTGTGTGCCACCCATTATCAACATTAACTATGCTGGGTCGGTTGACTGTAGGGCCCGTTGCCTTGCGTAGCTGCTCCAAAATGCCCAGCATCATGCGCTACTCATACTTGCTACCCATCACCTTTGACGTCACCTTCTATTCGTTGCCTCACCTCCTCTCCGCCACCTCATATATGTTGCCCAACACATTTTCGTCTACATTAGCTACGTAGTAGATCTCTATGCCATTGGCCTATGACTTGTAGCAGCTCCTCGTGTACAACGGTCCACGTACTCCTCCAGCCAATCACTGTCTACATCTGCACATCCGTTGCAAATTCATATTAGCATTCAAATTTGGTCATTTTTCACATTAATGGTAATTCTTTAATTAAAGTTACATATCTTAAAAAATTTAGGGCTTTCCTAAAATTTCATCAATTAGCCCAAACTTGAGGTCCTTGCAACGATAGAATTTTGGGGTTTTTCAAAGTTAGGGAAAAATTTGCCTAATTGAAGCCTCTATAAATTCAAAAATTTGGGGCTGTGAAGCCTCTTGAAGATATTACGGGTCCTTTGGTTTGGCCTTTGCGTCTAAAATTGCTAGCTAGCCAAGCATCAATGACTCTACTCATGTGCTTTTGTAGCTTTTGTCGCCCTACTATTCTTTCATTATAGGCCAAAGAAAGATCTAAAATAGACTTGTCTCCTTACATCTCAACTTAGTGCTCTTTTTAATGTTCATTGCAATGGAGCTATACTCAATAGCAAGTGTCTAAGTGGCAATATTGATTGCATTAGAGTTGAAACATGTGGGTGGCTTGGGCATATTTGTCCTCTCTTATTGTAAGAAAATTTGGGTAAGTGAAGGGAAGCGAGAAACACCAACGAAGCTAATCAAATCAAATCCTAATCATGGAATGTTACTGTCTTGATCTTATCGCAACACCAAGATAAAAATTGGAGGCCAATGAGGATTAGTCTTGATCTTATCTTGATACCAAGACACTTAAAGAGAAGCTTACAATTCATGGCAAATTAAGCAAGATAATGAAACACCTAATTGCAATTAAATGGCTTCAAAAATTAACATAAATAAACTCTCATTGAAAATTCCACTCAAAATAAGCTTAAGTTGACATCAATTTATAGTTCTATGAAAGTATGTCCAGATCTGCTTTCCTTTCCATGATTTACTCCATCAAATCTCCACAAATCACTCCATCTACTCATGATTCTCTCAACAATCACCCATGTGACTAAGAATCTACCCATTTCATATTGTACAATGTCACCAACAAATAGCCTCTAGAAAATCAACCTTTGATTCATATAGGCCACACAATTTTTCTTTGCAAATTGAACCCAAAATTCAGAATGCGTGCATGCATGTATGAACACGTGTACGTTTGTATAGAGAGAAAGAAAGAAAGAAAGAAAGATTTTATTAACGTCTTCCAAAAGACCGAACTCGGCCTATGAGACAAATTGGAGTACAGGTATGGGGTATCCTCTGTCATCCCAACAAAATGAAAAAGTACTGAATAAAAAAAGCTGAATCTGGGTGTGCAGGGGATGGAGCTCTACTACTAGGAGAATGCAAAGCTATATGCATGGAGTATACAATCATGATATGCAACCTAGCTAGCTCCATCCTGTACCATACTGGGGGTATAAAATGGTATACATCAGTGAAGGGGGTGTCCACAGCTCCCTGAAGAACATGCCTGGGTGTGCTCTGAAGCGAGAGAGAGAGAGAGAGAGAGAGAGAGAGAGAGAGAGAGAGAGATTAACATTTACAAAAGACCTCAAGGGTAAAATAACTATTACTAGTGTATAAAGACGCGATGTTAACATGTGACCCTGTATAGGAGAAACTAGCCATGATAAACTAATAAGGATGTCAACCAATACAGATTTGATGGTTGAGAGAATAATTGGCCTTTGATGGAAGCATGTCATGGCGTTGAGGAACCTCCTGGATCCGTGTTTGTCTAATGGAGGGACATGATGCTCTTGGTCGGGGATGTCTAACTCGCAAAATAGATCAAGCCCTGTCATTGAGGACTCGTCAAGGGTGGATGATTGGATCATTAGTGTGGTTGTTGGGATTTGATGTGGAGGATGGATGACAACTGAAGAAATGTGTAATGAACCTGTGGGAAGTATCACGTTGGTTTGCCTCTCGGTATTTTAATACTGCATCCCTATGATATTTGAGAGAGAGAGAGAGAGAGAGAGAGAGAGAGTCAGTCTAAAATTTCTCTGAAGAAACGATTGTTTTTTCGATTTGTTGATGTGTTTCAACAAAATGTGAGAACCAAGGCAATAATTTTAGCTAGGGCTTTTGTAAAAGTGTTTAGATGAAAGCCCTTAAATTAGACGAAAGTTTAGAGAGACTGTGAAGCTATTTCTTTCAACTAGTATTTTGATTGAATCATTTGTAACAATTTCTATAGGATTTCTTGAAACTTTAATACGAGTACTCAATCTCAAACTTGAAACGTGTCATGCCATTCTTTTGAGGTTCTTGGTTTTCTTTTTTTCTTGGTTTTCTTTTAAGTCCTTGATTATTGTTTGTGTTTGAACTTGCATCCCCATCATATCATAGTGTTTTAATATTTCCAAGGATTGTGATTGTTTTCTTGTTTATATAAAACTTTTTGCATTGCATCTTTTGTGTGTAAGCTCATTGTTAATTTATTAAGTAATTGTTTCAAATTAAATACAAAAAGTTTTTTTTTAAAATGTGTACAATCCATGTTAGCTTTGTAGTGGCTCGCTTAATCGTTCGTTATGCTTAATGGTATTAGGGTTACACATAAGTACCTGGTTGGAGCTAAGGAGGATCAAAGACAATCATGGTGTTGAGTGGATGAGAGAGAGAACGAACTTTATAAAGAGAGCATATGCACGACTCAATGATAGATTGATTAGATGTGTTGAAGTTCACTAAGTACAGTGCTTTTTGTAGGCTTTAGAGTAGCCTTATCTTTTGACAGATACGCAAGACACATGTCAATACACACACACATACACACACACACACATGCCATGTGGCACACTTATCTTATCCACATATAAGGGGTGTTCACACACACACACACACACACACACACACACACACACACACACACATGATGGTTACACACATATGATAGACACATACGTGGAGCTCTAAAATACCCAACAAAACCCCCTTTGGAGTGAAGGTGGTGAGACCCAACACTCAAAAGAAGTAGCATAGCTACCTTGTAACTCCATCACATGTTGCAAGGGAGAGAGCTTGCCATGGGCACTTCCTGTGCCATGCAAATCCTCCAATCAACAAGTGACCAAAACAGCAAGGTGAGCTCTTTGTCACCCACCCCCTAGCTCTTTGTAAGTGAAGGCACACAAACTTTCGTGGCAACTTTTTTCGAGGGACAATCGGGGCTGATAACCTTTATTGACTCAACACACAAGAAAACTAGATTGCCCAATCATAGTCTTCCTGATTGAGGGAGACTTGGTCTTTTGCTGTAGTTGTCTCTTCTTCTTTAGTCGGCTCCTCCTCATCTTCAATAACAAGATCTGCATGGTGCTTTTCTTGTTGTTTCTTAAGCTTTTTAAAACAATCTGCTTCTTTGTGGCCCATTCGTTTGTAGTATTTGCATTCAAAGTCACTAGGCTTTCAAAGTTTGTCGTTGACACATGAAGTATTTCCGAGGTTTGCTCATATCGAGTGACCCCTCACATACACTTAATGAGTACAACAACATTGTCTTTGACTTTAGGCTCACATTCAAGGCTAGCAAGTTGGTGGACTATTGACCCAAACTTTGTGAGATGATCACTTAACTCCTCATTTTCATTCATTTTAAGATTATAAAACTTGAGCTTTAGGAAAACCTTAGAGTTGGCGATTTTATTAGGGAAGATATGTTCCATTTTTGTCCATATGTGCTTGGCTGTGGAGTGCAAGTCTATGTGATGCACCAAGGAATCTGCAAGGCTTAGGCCGGATCTTGGTCGTTTCTTGAGAGACTGTCTCCCATATCCCTCCTCGCTTAAGCAAGAGTTGCATCTTGGTTTGCCAGCAGGTAGGAAACCTGGTGCTAGAGAATCTGTCGATTGCTCCCATTGATAGTGCCATGATGTTGAGGCAGAGATGGGTTCAGTGGGTAGGCAGAGATGAGATGCTAATAGTACTGTCATAGCGAAGGTGGTCAGATGAAATAGTCGCGAGCAGTAGCGAAGGGAAGGCGCAAGCAAGCAAAGAAGGTTGTTGAATGCAATTGGTACAATGTTGGCGAACGAAGGCAAGACGTGCGAACACAGGTGGCTGACAGTAGTAAGCAGTGACAACGACGAGGATGGAGATGGCGGTTCTGATGGTGATATCGTGTAGGCGGGCACTGGCAAGATCAGTGCAGGTTGTTATGGTTGGTTAGAGAAAATCCATGAAAGTGGCTCTAACACCATTTAATGGCATTAGGGTTACATAGAAGTACTTGGTTGGAGCTAAGGAAGATGAAAGACATCCATGATGTTGAGTGGATGAGAGAGAGAAGAGGTAAAACAAACTTAATATATATATATATATATATATAGAGAGAGAGAGAGAGAGAGAGAGAGAGAGAGAGAGAGAGCATATGCATGATTTAATGATAGATTGATTAGATGATGTGTTGAAGTTCACTATGTACAATGCTTATAATAGGCTTTAGAGTAGTCTTATCTTTTGACACATACACAGTACACATATAAACATAAAAGCACACTAATGACATGTGGCACTTATCCACATATAAGGCGGCATGTTCATACCTAAGTAGGTGTTCACACACACACACACATATATGAATAAGGCTACACGCATAGGATGGTTACACCTACAAGATAGACATATGTGGAGCTCTGAAATACTCAACAATATTTGTGTTGCCACATTGTTTTTCTTTTTTGAAGAAATTAGTCAGTTGATTTACAAATGCTTATAGTAGGCTTTAAAGTAGCCTTATCTTTTGACACATACACAGAACACATGTCAAAACAAACACACACTAATGACATGTTGCACTTATCCTATCGACATATAAGGGGGTGTGTTCACACCTAAGTAGGTGTTCACACACACACACACACACACACACACACACATGAATAAGGCTACACAAATAAGATGGTTACACACACAAGATGGACATATGTAGAGCTCTGAAATACCTAACAATGTTTGTGTTGCCAAATTGTTTTTCTTTTTTAAAGAAATTAGGTAGTTGATTTACATTAATCATTTTTTTTAAAATTTTCAAGCATAGTGAGGTAGTTGCTCATGTCAAACAATTTGTTTAGTTTGACTCTAGGGCACTTTGTATCGGGAACTAGGGTCACTCGAATGCGATTTAAAGGTATGTAGTTTTGATTAATCATCCTATTTTTGGTTGGTTCTTTTTATTTATTTTTAAATATTCTTGTTAGGCATAGGATATAATGGTAAAGGAGAGGTTTCAGCAATCATGGGCTGGTTCGGGGTTCAAGTCCCCTAAAACCTATTTGAAATCTAGATTTAGTTGGTAAATGTTGTGTTTAATCTAAGGAGAACTGGCACTTCATTATGTGGGTCTAAGGAGAATTGGCACTTCATTATGTTTGCTTAGTTAATTAGCAAGACACTTTGTCTTAGCTCACATGTATGCGTGCTAGTCTATCAAATATAGTAAAGTTGAAAGTTCGAGTCCTTAGTGCTTTAGGAGAGTCCAAAAGAACTTAGAAATAATGTTTTGAAAGTGTACACGCCTTTGATGGAAGGACCGTTATCTTTTTGGCCACATTAGAGTGACAAGAATAGTGCTGAAAAATATGTATATGAATATAAACCTCTATGTAACATGGGGCATAAGCCAACACATCTCAAAATGTGATGGATTGCAAATCCATCTTAATACAAATTTCTTGACAATATATACACGTGTTTTTATATTGTCATTTTCAATGACGTATGTTGTGGTGGTGCCTAAAAAAAGCATAGATATCTTTTTTAAAATTTTTCTTTGCGAAACCCATCCATAAACCCCAAGGTAAGTAGGCTTGAATTAATGAGCTAGTTTTACTTCCCTCCCACCTAGAGTCCACTTACTTCTAGATAAGAGCATCTTTATTGTCTGTTTGAAGGTCCATTAGTATTGATCTATCTTTAAGAGTATCTCAATCTTCAAGTAACTTGATACTATAGTAATACGATAGCACTACCTTTGTAAATATCTTAAACTTCGTTAAACGTGCCAAAGTAAACCAATAAGGGAGGCATAATAAAAGGAAGGACATATTCATATATTGGAATTTTGGCCATTGAACATAAGAGAATATTAATTGTATTTTTGCATCACATACACAGAAGCTAATACAAAAAAATATATGTTGTTATAAAATAATAAAGATACTATTTTAAAGTAATTAATTAGAAATTAGTATTATTGTAAATCAAGAAAGTAGGTAATACAAGTTAAGAACAAAAACACGAGAACATTGTAATCATTAGTAATCAAAACATATAAGTTGTTTCTTTTGTACTATGACATTATATACTCAATTGTTTGGTTATGTAATAGAATAATCTAATAATTGACTTGAGCTATGTTGTTAGACTTGTGAGCCAGTTTATGCAAATCCCTAGGAAGCTACACTTAGATGTGGCTAGATGAATTCTCAGGTACATAAAGTCCATAGTTAATCATGGATATTTCTAGGAGGTTGGCATAGAGATACAACTATATGGATACATAGATATTGATTGAGCTAGTAGTGTCAGAATGCCTACTGAAATACCTCAACCCAATGCTGACCAAACAACACAATAATCTATTATAATGCACAAAATGTGTCGTTACCTCCATCAGTTTTGGAACCTCAACCCTCCACCTCCGAGGATTACACCATTGAACTAAATAGGTTTCAAGGAATCTTTTGAGTGTGCAGAATATGAGGTTGACTTGGACAGTGCATCACATGTCGTTGAGGACTCCGTAGAGCTTTATTCGGATTACTAGTTTTTTTGATGCAAGAGGCAGAGCCAAACTAGTATACCAACTAGCCACGATAGGAAGAGATCAAGACATCAACAACTCTACTATCAAGAGAACCTCTCTCCAATACTATCATTGTCAAGGACCACACTGAGTCTCTGAGTGTCCCATAAAAAACCAACTAGTCACCCAAGCTACATCTTTTAGCATGCCACCTGTAACCTGTAATCGTTGTGGCATAGATCATTGGATCAAATATTTTCCAATGAAAGTTCTAATTGCAAGTCAGTAGAATGGTTCTACTGTCACACCTCTCAACTTGATTGGAGTGGGTGGTCAAACTTAGAGACCAATTTTGAGAAACCCTAACCCTATTGTGAATGCAATAATGAGACATGGCTCAAAACACTCCTTTTGTGGAAAAGAAAATAGAAAACCAAGCTACTTCAGTAGCAGGATTCAACAAGAAGAGGGGCAATAGAATAAAGAATTCCGTAGAAGGGGGCAAAAATAAAAAAACATGGAACGAATGAACTTGGGAACACCTAATGAACCAGTCTACATGAATGATATTGATGAGGATTCCAATTTAGAGGACACATAGGTTGGTTTTGAGCAAACTAGAGACACTTAAGCAAAAACCAAGGAGACTAGAAAGGAAATGCTGCAAGCGATTAAGAAATTAAACAAAGAGAAACTTGGTTTATATCCTGACCTTATAAGAGAATTGGAACAAATTTATGAGCTCAAGGATATGGTCACGCATACTCGGGAGGAGTAAGAACCAAGACCAAAACAAGTAAATGTCTCTAACACTGTTCATCTAAACAACCTAAAGCATGTCGCGCAATCAATAAACCATTGGATATAGCTAGTGTCATCTTTGAGGTCAATGAGAACTCACATGTCCCAAGCAAACACTGAATGGCGAAGACTTTGCCAAAGTTTTACCATTGCGAATGATGAGTTTTATGTACTCAGGCAACGAGGGAATTGGGGAGTGTAGTGAGCTTGAATCCACATGGGAAGAAGACTCTAATTCGTACACTTATAACTCTTACACCTCTAGTGAGGGGTTTGGAAATCATAGAAACAGAACCAATGCAAACATGGGTGAATGGAACCAAACCAAGCAAAATTGAGACAAGTGAAACAAAAACAGAATCGGATGAAGGAGCTTCTCACCAAAGCTGAAGAAACAAAGCAAACGAAAGGATTATAAGATAAACACGCACATGAGGTTACAAGAAAGAACAACCATAGCCCAATGGCTATAGTACATTGGTGCTATAGACGTTTATCAAAAGTTTATAGACAATTGGGAAGAAGAGTTAAAAAGTGAGGTATTGGAGACCACCCCCAATTGATATAGCCCTGGTGGAAGTCTCTAGCCAACCCAAACTTAGTCGTTCGACCCGAAAGAACCAAAATGGTGCATTAGCCCAAAAGGAATGAGAGGCATGGATTAAGACTATCAAAGTAGCTAAGGAAGAGAAAGAACAAGAACCTGACTTATGCCTGGTACCGGATCCTTACAAATCATATACCATAGGGGATCGTAAGTTAGTGTTTGACAATGTAAAATGAGGACCTACAAGTGAGGAGAGTAGAGTCTATGATGGACCTGCTAAAGTGAAAAAGGTAGACTTGGTAGAATCTGGTGAAGATTCTAAGCCAATCTACATTGCTAAAGACCTCACCAAGGAAGATGAGGTTGAGCTCGTTGCTCTTCTCAAGGAGTATAGGGATTGCTTTGTGTGGACATACCATGACATGAAAGGATTTCTTGTAGAGGTGGTACAACACACCATCCCCACGGCACACGACACCCGATACTAAACTACTCCAACAACGACCCTATCCGATGAATCCCAAATATGTAAGCATTGTAAAAGAGGAGATTGACAAGCTCATCAAATGTGGATTCATCTATGAGATTGAACATTTGGATTGGGTGTCACCCATTGTGCTTGTGTCGAAAAAGAATGGAAAATTATGAGTATGTGTCAATCTCAAAAAGGTCAATGCAGTAACGAGACCAGATCATTACCCCTTGTCGTATTTAAAACACGTACTCAAATGAGTAGGTGGCAAGGAAGCATACAACTTCTCAGATGGGTATTCATGATATATACCAAATTTCCATTGCTCTAGAGGATCAAGCTATTGCTTTTGTTACGGAATACAAAGTTTACGCTTATAGAGTTATGCCATTCGATCTAACGAACGCACCAACAACATTGCAAAATGACTTATGGATACTGCTTTTAAGGACTTCTTAAAAAAGTTTCTTGAAGATTCGTCAATGATTTGTGCATTCATTCGTCTTAAAAAGAGCACCTAGTGTGCCTAAAAAAGGGTGTTTAAAAGGTGTTGATTTTATCGCATATCCTTAAAATGTCAATTTTGGGTGAAGCACGAAATTATTCTTGGGCATTTAGTGTCCACAAATGGGATTTCCAATGATGAGAGAAAAATTTTCCCACCACAACAAACTACAAGGGAGTCCAGAGATTCATGGGCTATGTTGGCTACTATTGTTGATTTATTCTTTTCTATACAAAGATAGCTCATCCTATATACATACTATTGGTTGTGTTAATAAGCTTATGACACATTGAAGCAAGCCTTGGCAAGTGCTCCGATTTTGCGAGTAGCTAATGGGAATGTCATCTTCTATGTGCACATTAATGCCTCCAATTTTAGATGAGTCCTAGCACAGCCAGGGGAACACAAATACACATGCATACTTCATCATTGTTGCCATAGATTATGTAACTAAATGGGCTGAAGCAAGAGCTTCACGAAAAGCGGATGCCATTGCAAGTGCTAAGTTCATCTATGAGAACATCATTACCCGCTTTTTGGATGTCCATTTGAGCTAGTGGCAAACATCACAGTACTTCGTGATGACGAACTTAGGAATTTCATCCTATCCCTGTTTGGTGTTGCTATGAAGTATAACTATGTATAACTATGAGAACATTATTTGCTGCCTCCTCATTATAGCGGCAAAGCTACCTACCCATCACAGGTGGCAATCTCTACCAAGCTACTCCGTCACGCCATTACGGGCGCCCGTCCAAGTTGTAGCTTTGGACACTATTGCTTTATATCTTGAATGTATGACCCTTTGGTGTATCTACCATGACTCCTTGATGTAAGATAATGGCGGTAGCTCTTGTTAATCCTAGAATTGGATTAACACATATTTTGGTCTTTTGTACTACTACTTGGATATGTAGTTCCAATAAGATGATGGTATAGTGTCAAAGTACATCCTCACTACTCTAGAATCTTAGCGATGACAAAGGATTTAGGTACTCCTTTAAGTATTGGTTGACAAGATAGAGTCTCAACTAGACTGATGTGATGTCTGGATGCACATTTCTCATATAGTGGGTTGTAATGTATAAACCTCCTTGAGTGAAAGTACATGAATTTGGTGAAATATGTAGAAGATCACTATTCAAGGTCAAATTTTTCTCTCTAGACCAAAATTTTAAATTTTCAAACATCATTGGCTTCTATGAGCATAGGAGCCTCTGGACTTCTATGGGCATGAAAGTGTAAAAACTTTTATAAACTTATAAGTACTTGTACTATTTTGGTCATACAACCTAGATGTGATACTTTTATGGAGAGAGAAGTACTGTCCCTTTTTCAAAAATTACTTTCCACGTCAAAAATTTACAAATTTTAAAAAGTCTTAAAACTGTGACTTCTATGGATGTAGAAGTCATATTAGGCATATAAGTAATGTAGTAATGTCTAATTGGTGTCTAGTCGTATAGACTAGAAGTGATGTCTAGTTATACAAATGTAGAAGTGATACTTTTACAGTTGTGGAAGTCAGAAGACTTTTATAGATGAAAACCTATAATCTTATCAAACACATAATTGGTCATCAACAGTGGATAAATATGATTGATATACAATAATGGTCACAGAAGAAGTCACTTCTACACACAAAGAAGTTTGAATTTTACGGACATAGGAGTGTTACTTCTAGAGGTATAGAAGTGTAGAATGCACTTCTATGAGCATAAAAGTGCTTCTCGTTTGAGAGTAGAGAATCCCAGGGTTTAATTACAAATTTGATGCACTTGTCTTGCTCTATTGATGCTAAATTAATCATAATCCTCCTCTAAATTGAAAATGATATACAATGAATCAAATGCAAGAAAAACCATCAAAACAATGATAATTGTGAATTTTTTCCTAGACATAAACAAAACACACAAATTCAACAAAATTGAGAAGCATTAAGATTGGATTGACCAATGTACTAATGCCTTACATGGTATCCTCCGTGTGTATCATAAAACCATAAATAGAAAACAAAAAAGAGACACACAAATTCACAAAAACTCTACACATAACATAGAACTCTTACAACTTGGAGCCATTGATGCTTTAGCGGATCAAGATACAATGCAAGTGCACATAAGCACAGGGCTCTTCCCAAGCGACCATTCCTAAAATGCTTAGCCTTATTGATGCAAGGGTCATTAGAGGACTTATCATAGTGCCGATTGCACAAGCTCCTAGTGGTGAAAGAGCTACTTGCACTCCACCTCCAAAGCTACAAGCATGTGTCTAGGGTACCCTTGGTCCAAAGCTACTATTTACAAAGCTTTTTCAGCTCATAGATTTATGCATTAGATTGTTAAAATTTATCATGAAAAGAGGTAAACTATCTAACTAAATAAACAAAATAATCATGTGCATCATAATGTCACAAAGTATCTTTAAGACTAGAATTCTTGTAGCTATTTATATGGGTAATTGTAAGAAAGATATGTAATGTGCAAATGTGGATGAAAATCTATGTTTATGTAGAAGGTTCAGGTGATGGGTCATACCTTGGGCCAGGTTTGCACCCCCACCATGGTCATCCCCATCTAGAAACATACCTGGATGATTGTTAACGATGAGGCTTAGAAGAGCTACGTCATACATGTACAGTGGGATTTTAAGGTTTTGGCTTACCATTTGTGGCCTCATTGAGCAAAGGAGAGTCCCATCCAGGAGGACGAAAGTCTTGACCTCACTGCCATCTCGCTCTGCCACCAGTTTTACTGGCGTGCTTGATAAAGCTTTTCTTTTCTAGTTCCAGCTAGCGACTTGGTTTTGTAGCATGGCAGACATGGGTGTTATAGGGTCATGGTGGTGATCTTTTTGAGCCTTGGGGTTGCTTGTTGTCATGGGGTGCCACGAAAGTGTGTGCATGGCACTTTTTGGGGTTTAGCACCATGGGTGTGATGAGAACATGCATGGGTAAGGCCACTACAAATGGGCAAGGTATTGCCTCTCTTAGTGCTCACTGCTTGGTGTCCACAGACTCCTCCAACTTCTATAAAGGTGGTGTCAGCACCAGTCGATGTGGAACCCATTGCTCTCCACTCTTTCGCTTTATTTCTTTGAAGAGACTGACGATAAGCCAAACGCAAGATCTCTGAGGGGACCAAGAGTTGGGCTGAACTATACACGGCTGTATAAGCACCAATGATGTCCAATCTCAAGCCTATGCACTCTTTCCAATGGATGTAGGAAGGCTGTAAATCTAAGGCTACGAGAAGGGGCTGATTGGGACTATTCTAGACTATGTAAGAATGCTCAAAATGATTATGAATGCTGAGTTGGAGGAGGATGGACTGTGTCGCCACACCGAGCACTCTCCTTCCTTACCCAAGACAAATGGATAGCCAAAAGTGCCCATGAACAAGTTAGGACTTCAAAAGTGATGAAATGAATTTTGTGTTACCTATTGTTTATAAAGGCATGACGGTCTCTGTAATATTGGATATGGTGGTGCTGGTATCAAACTCGAACCGATAACCCTCGAAATTGAATAGATGCCAACACCACTAATGTGAGTTTTTCTTCATTAAAAAAGGGACTTACTTGAAGTGCCATATCCAAAACGTACAAAATTTCGGAGACATAAAAAAGGCAGATGATTAGCATAATCACCAAGGATTGCTAGGAGGCCTAGGGAAGCCAACCACTTATAGGCATGAGCCTTGTTGTCAAGGAGGCATGGTTTGTGGTCTCCACTCTATCTTTGGTCTAGCATTAATGGCGTGGTTGTAGAGGCTTATGGTGTGGGTTTTCTTGACTTCAGAATCCAAATGTAGGGGTTACTTTTATAGAAGCCTTGTGCTTTTAAAATCCTGGTGCTTCTAATAAACGAACATTCTATTGGGACCCAACAGAATATTCCACCAAGGGTATGGTAACCATTCCATGGTGAAGCTCGAGTGTTGTGGTTCTTTTCTGCCAATTAACTACGCAATCAGTGGTGGCTACAATAATCGATCCCCTCCCAAGGATGATGCTTTCTCTCATTGTACTTGTGTGGGGGGGAGTCACATAAAACTTGCAAGTGCATACCATACTCCAGAGTGCCCCTCAAGTGCTAGCTGTCTGGAGGACTCCAAGGCAAGCCTCAGGTACTTGTGGGGATCCATGTGATTGATGCGATGTCAGGCACAAGCTACGTAAGTCATTCTCAGGCTTAGACAGTCAGTCAGTCAGTCCAAGTCCCTTAACCCACTTGAAGAGATGCATTCATGCAACTGACGGGAATATAGCTACAACATTGGGCATCCTTGAGGATGCAAAGATTAAGGCTTTCAGGCTATTCTTCCACCAGACATTTGTGGTGATGGATTGAAGAGAGTCATACACCATGATCCTTGGAAAGCCTTACATGAGATATACACGGATGGTTCTTCACGATTGGAAACTAATCATATATACATATGCAAGGGTAACCACCGGTGCTTGAAAATAAACTTGAAAACATGGAAGACTCATTCCACCTATTGAGGCATACTCGCTAGTGAGTCTAACATAATCGCTCATACCACATCAATTGATATATGTAGAGCTTGTAAATAAGATGTTGGATAGTGAAGACGATTCATGCTTTAGGCAAGCATGGGCATTGCACAGAAGCTTGGGACAAGGTTTGCATGATTAGATGATGCCAAAATCACATCCATATTTGTACCGGATGCATTTGTCATCATAATCTGTGCCCTTCTCTCTCCTGAGCATAACCCTTTGCAACAACAAGCCTTGTCTTGTTAATGATCAACATTACCATTAGCTTTTACGCTTAAGCTTATAAATCCACTTTGTACCAATGGCCTTTTCATCATATGGATAGCCTTGGTGCCATGGAAAGAATGCAAGAAACAATCTAATGTTGTGTTTCTCTTCCACACTCGGGAGCACAATAGCTCAACCGAGAAACCAACAAGTCCTAGCCTAGTACACAAATGCACGGTCAAGGTGTGTCACCTCATGAATGCAAGTCACTTGGGATTCTCGTAGGTAGCATTATTTCCATGCAGCCGCACCCGAAATATCACGTAGGCTGTAATGCCTGTGGTGACCGACGGCAAACCGGATGGCTATATCCGGGGTTCAGTGGGAGAGGACGCCCATGCGGAGTCATGGGCGGCCAGGCTAGTGTGGACGGCAGGCCACACACTATATAGCCTGGGGGATGAGGGGCAATCCTTATTCTTCCTCTATGGCTGGGTGGTGAGCCAGAGGCCGTCCCCTCTTGTGGTAATGCCCGTATAGCGGCGTTACGGGAATGTAACACTGGTATCAGAGCGTGGTTCGATGGGATTGTCAGAGCCCGCGCGTGACCCGGGGATCGCACCCCACTCGATGGTTTTCGACCATTCGTCTCCTTATCCTTATCTCGAATGGAGGGTGTGGAGGGAGGCGGCCATGGAAGAATGGAGAGGAAGAATGGAAGGGAAGAACTCTCTCTCTCTCTCTCTCTCCCCGTCACACACAGCAAGCAGCATCGCAGGTAAGCAAAGCATCTCGTTTTGTTTTGTTTTTTTTTTTCTTTGCGTTGAATGGCTGCTGCGAAGAAGCAATCGTTGAATTTGTTAAAAGAAAGAAGTCCCCTTTCTCTCGACTGTCTGTGGGGGTGGGGGGGCGAAATGCTAAAACGTAGTAGCTGAGAGCTAAACGAATGCTGCTGAAGGCGGCGAAGACCACGTTTGAAGGGGGCGCAGACCAGCCCCACGCCTATTCCCTTGAAAATGTTGTGAATAACCGACGCTACCAAACAAGGCTGTATAAGGCTTGAATGCCAGGCGGCGCCGGCAAGCGTGTGGAGATGAAATGGGAAGCTCACGTCGGCGTTGAGGGCCTGCGCCGCCAGACTTGAAAGTGTTGCTAAAATGTGTTGTGGCAGCCTCCTCTGCTGCTGATGTAGCTGGTGAAAGCCTGTGCCAGACTCGAGGGCCGAGCTGTTGGCTGAAATCGTGCGAAGAGCGAACGTGCAAAGCGAACGTGCGCCGTCTGAAGGGAGGGGCGAAGAGCCCCACGGCCGCCAGCCTAGGCGGTGGCCAGGCCAGCCCAGGCGGCCAGCCCAGCGGGCGGCCAGGGCCACGGCCAGCCAACCAACCAGCAGGCGGCCACCAGCGGCGGGCGGCCAGAAAAAAGAGGAGAAATAAAATCATTTCTTTTTTTTTATATTTTCATTATTCACTTTTAATAAAAATTAAAAATGAAAAATTCAAACAAACACTCTCTCTCGGCTGGTGAGGAAGGATAATTCCCGCAAGAAATAATCCCGGCAAGGCACAGCCTCTCGACCATTCTTATTTTTGTTATGAAGACTCTGAGAGCGTAGCCTCGCCAGATTTCAATTTACACTTTTGCGAACGTCGTCTTGCTAGAGTCAAAGTTTTTGTTCGGACAAATTTGTGTTTGTTCTGTGGTGACAAACAAATGTGTTCTTCTGTAGACACACCCCACGAAACAAACCCAACATGGCCGTCGTGCCGTGTGGCCGCAGTGCCCGCTTTCCACGAAAGAGACCCACCGCACATGGCCGTAGCGCCGCGTGCTAAGAAAGAGACAAATCCCACGGCCGTAGTGCCAAGTCCTTTGAGAGAAAGCCGTTCTATGGCCGTTGTGCCTAGTGTGAACACGTCTATGGCCGTAACGCCTCGAGAATAGCACATGTGGTGATCACACATTTGGTTCGAAGAGACTAAATTTAAGCTGAGCATGACTTAGTATTGACCATCACAGTCACGTAGTTTGGCTATAGTGTAAATCTAAAACTGCGGTGTGTTTTACTTGGGCTAAGAGGACCGGCAATGGCGTCAGTTGTGCCCAAATTAGACGAAGTGCTTATCACGAGAAATCAAGGTAAGCCTAATTGAGCCGTAGTGCTCATAACCCTTCACAATCTTTTAACAGATGCTAGAAGATTGTGATAAACTTTGGCAAATGAGACTAATGTACAAGTGTAGTCTTGATGTGGTTATGCCTTGTGTCCAAACAAGTTGCTTACTGTTTGTAGCAACAAGAGAGCTTTGGCCCGTAGAGGCAAGCTGGCCCTTGTTAAAAAGTAACAAAATAGTGTCACTACTTGGGCTTAGGGATTAGTGACTAGTTTGATTTAGTCATGTGATTGCCTAGTAAAGGTAATCCCCAAGGTGTGTATTACTTGGGATAAAGGAGCTAGCAGTGCTGCTCTAGCAGTACTCAATTGAATGGTTTATCTAGGAGTACTAATCTGAGGGATTAGCATACGCCTAGATAATAATAGCAGATTTAGGATTGATTTGTAGAAATCAAAGGTAAATCTGAAGGGGTATAGTCTTGAGACGTAATGCTCAATGCCCTTATAGAAGTTGATCAAAGAGAACTGTTATTAAACTTATTAGCATGGTTTCCTCTTCTTTTTATTTGCCATGCTTCGACATCCCACTGCTCGAGAGTTTGTGGTGATCTTTCAAGGGGGGAAAGAGCCTTTTTATATGTCACATCAATTGGTTTGGTAGTAATTTAATGGTATGGGACATCAAATTCTCACGGAATCGATTGTAGTCTTGGTGGAATGGGACACCAAGGCTTGTGCATGTAACTTGACTCTTTGGCAGGTCTGTATGTACACTTGTCTGTAGTGATAAAGTGTGCAACATAAAATTTGAACTTTGAAAATTACCATATATAGCCATAAGTTGGGATAAAACCCAGTTACAGAGTTCGGAGAAGCTCTAGGTAGCAAGACCATGATGGTGTGCTAGTGCTAACAGAGTGATTTAGTTCCGGAGTGATCTAAATCTAGAGGTTAGCAGTAAGACTAGTTTGGTTGGACAGTTTCATGCATGGGGGACGCCCTATAGCATTTTGCAAGTGTAGTCTTGCCTATGTTCAACATAAGTGTGCGATTGTGAGCACATTTTAGTTGCTACCATATGAATTTGGGAAATATATTACTTTCCTACATAAGCAATTGTAATATTGCATGACAGGCTATTTTGCTTACAAAGTTCATGTGCATGTAAACCCTATAAGTCGTAAGACCCCTTGGGAATGAGTGGAGCATTCCATGGATTTAATAAGGTTTTACATGGCAATAGTGGGTAGTATCTCACTCCAGATGAGCCTAGTTGTTGTTAGTATCGGATCCGACTAAGAAGTGTACATAAACTTGGGCTGAGTTAGGATAGAAGGCTAAGCCGGAGAGCTTAGTGGTAAATCCTACTGTATCTGGTAGTTTTGACTTAACCGGAGTGTTAAGAAGTAAACTCAAAGTCTGGGGCTGAACTGGAGTGTTCGGAGGCAGACATATCTTTTGTTAAATCGGAGAATTTAGCAAAAGATGAGCTTGGGGTGAACCATGGTACCCAGGAAAAAAGCTCTTCACACTAAAATAGTGCACAATAATTTTAGGGTGATAAAAATCCATCTCGCAGGAATGTTTTACAACTTTCCATAGATGATAGATGAGACCATGTACTTTACGGAGTTAAAGTACATAGGTGGTGACTTTGGCGCCACATTTTTTGTAGGAAGTCACCAGTGGTGTGGTTAGGTCGGCCGAGACTCCACAAGACCTATGCACTAGTTTTTAATTGACCTCTATGATAAGGACGTCCAAAAATTCGTGTTGTAATACTAGAAATTGTACTGCAATGTGCAATGGAGGGGTCAATTTGTGTAGTCACTTCTTAGCACAGCAAGTGACTTTAGCATCTTATTAAAGATGGCTGTATATGGTACTCCCACTCGGGGGAGGTACGCCATTGGGTACGAAGTTACTCACTGACTAGTATGGAGCTACTAGTGTGATGATAGTGGGTACGTAGTTACTCACTACTAATACATAACTGCTAATAAAATTAAGATCCTCGAGTGAAAAATACTCTAGATCAACATTTTAAATTACCGAACCACAATCCATGAGTATCGAGGTACTCATAAATATGTTGACGTTGCTCAAATCGAGGGACCGATTTGTTCGATGGTATGGAATAAGCAAGGAGAGTGGAGTAACTTAAAAGTTACACATCACTAGTCCTAGTGAGTTGTCAAGGTCATCCGTAGTTTGATGATCCCCTCTACCTATATCAGATAACATTCAATTTTGCAATCCGTAGTGATTATGAGTCTGGTGTGAGATATGGTTCTTACTTTAAGAGCGTGTGGTAGCAAGTTAGGATGAAGTTCTAAGTGATATAATTCATGGATATATTATGAGAGTAGTTATTGTAATAGCATTAGGCTTCTTATGAGCCAAAAGTGCTCGGCCGGCCATAGTTTAAGTGAGTGTGAACACTTATGGCCATGTATATAAGTGAATTTCTCTTATAATACAACATACTCTCCCATTGTGCAATTGAGTCTCGCTCTTGCTAATCCTCTTGCTAATATCTCTCCCTAATGCATGCTAGTAAGTGTGTGTGAGTGAAGTGAGGTGAGAGGAAAGATGAGGACCCATAGTGCAATGCGGTGGTGTGACAACGCTCGTGAGCGGGAGACGCGGTGGAATTGCATCTCAAGGAGTTGTAGAGCTTGGAGACCTCAAGGGTTACGAGCTCGGCCATTAGAAAGATCCTCACGACAGCGGTTCACCAGGTAATCTCTGTTTGGATGTGTTTCAAGGAGAGTTAGGGTGAGCCATAACATTTTTGGCGCCGCTGCTGTCGAGAAGCCATCCCTTGGCTTTTTCCATCGTTTGCCTCTAACTTACGCATAACCCTTTTCCTCTTATCTTGATTAATGGTTTCCCATGAAAAAGATGTGGATTTGATGGTGATTTGTGTGAGCTTTGGTGTAGAATAGCTCTCTTTTTTGTTTTTTGAAAAGAATGTTTTTTGCTTAATTTGTTATTTTTGTTATTGTTTTTGTGGTTTTTCATATTCTTAGGGCTTGCACATAGTTTGTATTAGGCTTAGTTTGCATCCATTGCATCAAACAATACAATAGAATGTAATTTTTAGTGAATGTTAGCTCTCTTTAGTGTTAAACATAGAACTAAGATCATTAATTCTAGTTTAATTGTGTTTGTTGTTGAAAGTATTAAGAGTAGCTTAATCTTTCAAAAAAGTTCTTAAAACCAGTAAAAAAATTATTAAATTTGATTAATTTCTCTTAATGGACTGATTTTTGTTATTAAGGGTGATTAATCTTGTTCAAGATTAATCTTGTTCAATTTTGTTATTAAGGGTGATTAATCTTGTTCAAGAGGTCAAAAAATTAGAAAATGTGTTAATTGGGATCTAAATTGATCATATGAGTAGTCGAAATTGGAGTTTTTGAGTGTTTTGAGAGCATCTAGATGCATTAAAACACTTATAATCACATCAATTTTTTGATCAATTGGAAAAATTTGACTCTCTTTGCTTAATTTTACCTTAAAAGAAGAGATTATAATTAAGAGTCTAATTAATCTCTTAATTTAAATTAATTTACACAATTGTTGATGTACAAAGATTAGCATTCTCTTTCTCTATCCAATGATGTGTTCAATTGTGTGAATTAATTAGAGATTAATGGTTAATTAGAGTTCTTGATTAGTATAAAAGAGAAAAAGATTAATCTTAGCTTAATCTTTAATCACTTTTTTACATAACTTATTAAGACTAATGAGCATTCAATGAGTAGATACTCATGAGTTGTTAATTTGTCCATTTTGGGGATCATTTATGAAGGGTGTAAGGTGTGTCATTAAAAAAAAGTTGACTTTTTTGATTCTCACTTACTTTTTTTGAAAAATATCCATACCCTTTTCATTTTAGATTCAAAAATATTTCTCCCCAAAAAGAGAAATTCATATTTCTCACTAAACTTTAAAAGAGAAAAAAAAGCGTGAAAAGCCAGGTCGTGAAAGACCAGGCTGTGAAAAGGTCCAGCGTGAAAGTGCAAGACATGAACAGCTTGGCACGTGAAAAATATTTCTCCCCAAAAAGAGAAATTTGTATTTCTTACTAGACTTTAAAAGAGAAAAAAAGGTGTGAAAAGCCAGGTCGTGAAAGACCAGGCTGTGAAAAGGTCCAGCGTGAAAGTGCAGGACATGAACAGCTTAGCACGTGAAAAGGTTAAAAAAACAAAGCCAACGTCACATCAACACTTGCACCTTTAATGGCTCAACCTGAGTTATACAAGGACATAATGAACTCCATAAAACAGGACTATGAGGATTCGCAAGTTTTTAAACATTCCTCATTAAGAATTGTCAAAGAGCCAAGTGTGCTAGTGTACATATTGGGTACTCTTGAAAAAGCTGAGACTCAAACAGAGGATAAAAGTGAATGGGAATATGAAACAGAAACATGATCTGAATCTAAAACAATAATTGAAACACCCATGGTTCCTTTGGAAGATTCTATCATGGTATGGTTGGATTTTCAGGCAATGATGTTCAACGCAAACACGCATTGATTAGCCCTTGAGCTAGTTATAACATTGTGACAATAGACACTTGGGTGTCGTTGTCACAATAGACACTTGGGTGTCATTGGGACAATCTAAACTCATCTCTACAAGCAATTGCAAGAGGAGCCAATGGACAAAACATTGAAATTCCAAATTCTTTTAGATACACTACTCAAACAATCGATGCCGATATAGAATTTATATTCCATGTTACCCTAGAATCCCTTGAGTATGATGTCATCTTTGGTGGACCTTGGATAAGTGAATCATTGTATTCACTAGATGAATCTATGCAAACAGTCACCTTGAACACTTCTGCAAGCAATGTACAATTGCTATTACGGGAGAAAGAAACCTTGTAGGGAGTTGGAACTTTCAACATATCTTATTGAAAAGATCCCTAGGATTTTGGTTGGAATTGAAACTGCAATTAAAATCGCCATAGCTCAAGCACAACTTTATCCAACACACGAGAACACAATCTCATGACCCTCGAGCTATGGGATTTTTTAGGTCAACCAACACTCACGGCACATCCTGAAAAGATTACCTTTACACAAGACTTGAACATGTCATGTCTGGGGTACTTTGAAGATACAATGTATATTGAAACTAACCCCCTCACTTGCAAGTTTTTTTGTGGTCAAGTATGTGTTGGAAGCAGATTTAATCTTGGGGCATAAATCTAAAGTTGTTGCCTAAGCACCATTGTGCTTTGCTAGCGATAGAGTCATCATGATGGTCAACGACAAAAAGTTGACAATACCATACTGCCAGGAAGAGGATCCAACTTTAATGGATATCTATGATGCTGAACGTAAAAGGATACAAGCCTCTTCCACAAAAGCCTCTCTACACAATGACCTACCATCTGTGTCAACAACTAACTACGATAAAGCCTCTACTCCTTCAACCCCATCCTCACCTATGAAGTTCAATGCCAAAATCTCGCAATCAACATCTATTCTTGAAGAAGTTCCCACAACCAAACCATCTATCTCTAACAAGGAACTCAAAGGAAAGACTCCGGAGCCTATGCATCTTCATTGATAAACCTCACTAAAGGAGACAACCACATGCTCAAAGGCCTCGTCATTTCGACAGCCACTCCACAAGAGACTCTAACCTCATCATCACATCAACAATGCCCATGAGTCTCAAAACCACAGCCTCAACGCCAACCAAAGTCAAGGAGGGCCCCAAACCTTCCACATCAACCCAAACGAAAACTCCCCACGACAACCACAATCAAGGTATCTTAATAGTATCAAAATGTGGGTGAGAAGCAGCTACTTGTAGTTCAAGGTTACTATGAAGGTGCCAATCAAATTTGGGTGCCTTAATAGTCAAAACCTCTTCCTCAAAACGGAGCACTTGAAAGCCAAGGAAAAAGAAAAGTACTCCATAACACCGTCCACAAAAGCCTATGCAAGTTCCTCTCAAAGAACTCCACCAATGCAACAAGTGTGGGTATCAAAAACACTGCTTGCAAAAGCACAAGGGTACTACCAAAGAAATACCAAAGCTTGGATCCCCAAGCGTATAACAAAGTCCCCTAAGCTTGCTCAAAGAAGAAAGCCTCAACATAGCACATCGGCCACCAAGTTACAGTGTTCATCAAAGGTGAATGCCTGTGCATGTACTTCAACAACAAGGATACTATGATGGTAATTCTATCATATGGTTGCCAAAATCGAACAATGTGAAGAAAACCTCACCACCAACTTCAACCCCAACAACTTCACCTAAAGTTCGACAAGAACGGAGACCCAAGAAACATCAAGAAAATCACTTAATCACAATCGTGCATTTAACACCAACACAAGAGCTTGTCTGTTCAAGTAAACAATCAACAGTCTTCTCTACTGCCTCGATATCATTTCAACAACAAATTCAAGAAGCAATACGGAGACTTAGGAGCACATCAAGAATAGAATAACAATGCTCTTATCACCCCTCTGGAAGTAAGAAATGAGCGCATAAGAAGCTGCTGCTTGCAAATCATGACATATATGACCTATATAAAAAAAGGGTCAAAATCTACAAATTCACGGAATTCCATCTCACGAAATTACAATTCACAGAGTTCCATCTCACGGCTTAAGAACTTGCACTTTCACAATTTAAGCCCTATCACGGATTAAGACATCTCACGTATTAACCTTTTCCAATAATCTTTTTGTTAGCTTATTGCTCTTTTGGCTAAATTAATGCAGCAGCTCTACTGCTCCATGAGTAAATACCTATACTCATGCACTGGAGAACATTTGCACCAAAGACTCATCATCAACAACTTCCAGGAACATCTCTGGATGGGGGGGCCATGGTGGACGAAACTGGTCAATGGTATAACCCATCGCCTAGAATTTTCCTTCAAAATTACAAACCTCTCCAAACGATGCCACCATCTTCACAACTTAATGATTTTCAATCCCTAGAGAAGATATCTATATTAGCCTTGCAAGTCAACGTAATTCTTTCAATCCTCACCAACAAGTGGCTACTTCAACATAGAGTAGTTCAATAAGAGTCTATATGACTCAATTCTTATCCTTCATGAAAATCTGCTTCTAAGAGTACTTAATCATGCATAAAAACATAAAAAGCACATGGGGAGAAGAAGACAGGATCAGGTCTTAAAATCAACAACATTTTTACAAGAATCCTACCACACAAAGGGACATCATCACAAGCCAATTACTTCAAATGATGAATGTCACTTATTTAATGAATCAAATGAGGAACCGCGAATCACCATCTTGTTCTGATGATTAAGTCTACGTTCCTTCGGATCCTCCTCTATCTTCTCTCCCATTATTAACATCTCTTAGTGTCCCCACTAACAAAAATCACACGTAACTTTGCCGATGATTACCAAAAACAAAGTGGACCAAAAAAAAGGGCTCACACAAATATAAAAATGCAATCATTCGCAAAAACCTCTCACCCTATTAGGAATTCCCAATACACAACTAACTTGTTCATTCATTAACTAGCTTTTCTTATTTCCGGAGGAACAAAGACCATTGAACGTCATTCAACATCAAAGCCATCGACAAGCTTGTTCATTCTTCCCACACAAAGGTCTTCAAGGCGATCACGCGGACGCGATCACCATCAGGAAAGGGAAAAATGTTAATCCAATTCTAGGATTAACAAGAGCTACTACCATTATCTTACATCAAGGAGTCATGGTAGATACACCAAAGGGTCATACATTCAAGATATAAAGCAATAGTGTCCAAAGCTATAACTTGGACGGGAGCCCGTAATGGTGTGACGACAGAGTATTTATGGCGATTCCCACTTCAAGAGTGTGTGGTAGCAAGTTAGGATGAAGTCCTAAATGATGTACTTCATGGATATATTATGAGAGTAGCCATTGTAATAGCATTAGGTCTCTTATGAGTCTAAAGTGCCCGACCGGCCATAGTTTAAGTGAGTGTGAATACTTATGGCCATGTATATAAGTGAATTTCTCTCATAATACAACATGCTCTCCCATTATGCAATTGAGTCTTGCTCTTGCTAATCCTCTTGCTAATCTCTCTCCCTAATGCATGCTAGTGAGTGTGTGTGAGTGAAGTGAGGTGAGAGGAGGGACGAGGACCCATAGTGCAACGTGGTGGTGTGACAACGCTCGCGGGAGACGCGATGGAATTGCTTCTCAAGGAGTTGTAGAGCTTGGAGACCTCAAGGGTTACCAGCTCGGCCATTGGAAAGATCCTCAAACGACAGTTGCGGTTCACTAGGTAATCTCTTTTTGGATGTGTTTCAAGGAGGGTTAGGGTGAGCCATAACAATATGACATCTCAAAATTTAAGGCAAGGTTAGCCTTGTAGCTGTAATGAAATTCTCATTGGTGCCTATGTTTAGCATGCCATCTACATAGAGAGAATGACAACAAGCAAATCCTACTTGTCCTTTTTCACATATAAAGTGCTTTTCTTATACGACTGTTTTGAAATCCCAATCCATTCAAATAGGCATGAATCTTCTAGTACCAAGCTTTGGGAGCTTGTTTCAAACTATATAAAGCTTTATTAAGCTTGCATACCTTCTATTCTTGACCAGGTTAAGCAAAACCAACTAGTTGACTCACATAAACTTCTTCCTATAAGTCACCATTTAAGAATGGTATTTCAATATCCAATTGGTGCACTTCCCATCTATGATGTACCAAAGTAATAGAAAATTGGATAGTACTCATACGGGAAGTGAGCGTAAAAGTCCCATTATAATCAATCCCTTTCTGTTGGGCATAACCTTTTGTAATAAGTTTGGCCTAGAATTTGCCAACGGATCCATCTGCCTTTCTTTTGACTTTAAAAACTCACTTAGTATCAATAGCTTTCTTGCCAAGTAGTAGATTCACTAAATCCCAAGTACCTTTTTTTTGAATAGCATGAATTTCATCTTGCATGGCTTTTATCTAATTTGGATCTTCTTGAGCCTCTTCAAAAGAAAGTGGTTCATCTACATCATGTAGAGAATTAAGAAATGCAAACTCAATGATATATGTTGAAGAAGTGGTCTCAGCACTAGATTTGGTTTTACTCTGCATGCAAAGGAATAGACAAATTGCTATCTTGCAAAGTGCTTCTCATCTAGGGATAAGCCTAGATTCATTGATTGCTGATCTTTTAGCATTTAGTACACATTATCTAATTGATTTAAAGTTGGTGCATCAAATCCTTGAGCATTTTTCCATTAATTACAACAAGCAAGGATTGGTAGGCAAAATTTGTTGAGAATCAATAGATGTTGGCCTAGGTGTAGTAACCCATCCAACATGTTCAGAGAATCAGCAGGAGTTGTACGCTAATTCTTAATGCCTTTTTTGTGCCAAAAAATATTTAAATGCATTAGACATATATTCAAAGTTTGAATGTTTAAGCCAGCTTCATTTTTAACCTGTTAACCAAATCAACATGCTACCTTGCACAAGAGAGGGAGAGAAGAAGAGAAAGATGCCATGCAAGGGTCGGTTCGGAGACTAGCACTTAGCCAACCCTAATGAGGGTTAACTCCCCGATGTGAGGCCGCTAGGGACTCACTCCTTCTCCACGTGTCACTCAAATGGAGCTTCCACAAGTTAGGTAGGGAGCAAAGAGGAAGGAAGCTATGGAAAGCTCTACCTCTAGGAATCTTGAGCAAGAGACAAGAAAAGGTGGGAGAGAAGACAAGGCAAGAATCTCCTACATGCATACACCACAATCAAGCAAGAATGCATCAACCAATACAAGCCTACCACCATAGCCACAAGAGAGTGAGAGAGAGAGAGAGAGAGAGAAGACAAGACTCAATTATGATAATGGGATTGTCCCTTTTCATATTTCGTAAATCACTTATATACATGAGCTCTCTTTTTACATCGTCGGCCGTCCATTTACAATTTGGGGCCCAAAACTAACTTCCTAGCTCTATGTACATCTAGGCTCATTCCTATGATGGGTATTACACAAGTCGTAAGCTTTGTCATCCCATAAATCTCTTCCATTAAGCTCTTAGCGCGGTTACATAACAATGGATTACAAGAGACATAACCACGCTTGAAAAATAATGTTAACCAATGTGGTTAACATACCTCCCTCTCTAATTCAGATCAAACCTCAGAGCTCGCAAGAGTACTTAGTGGTAGTAGATGAAGTAGGTGGTAGTAGATGAAGTAGGTGGTAGTAGATGAAGTACTTAGTGGTAGTAGATGAAGTAGGTGCGGATGAAGTCGAGCCGCAACTTGGGGGGTTGATGGAAGACCTTGTAGCTCATCCAAAAAGTGGTCTCCATCATGTCTTTAAAGGTTTGTAGGTGTTAGGCAGGATGCGCTCATAGTAGCCAAATAACTGCTTCAGAGTGGGGCCTTTGTGGAGGTTGAAGGCGAGGCCTTGGCTACCCTCGTGGTAGTGGTTCCAATCCGGGAAGGCTTCCAAAAGGGTAATGATGAGATGGAAGAAGAGGATGGTAGCCACAATTGTGGGATCGGGCACCTGCTCATATCTGTCTCAACGATGTGATGAAGGTGTGGATCTTCATGAGCATGGTGGCTTCTGTGTAGGGACTTTGGGACGTCGGTGGGGTGAACCATGGGAAGTTGTAGCGAAGTTTGGGTTCGTTGCTTGTGGAAGAGGTGCCAAGCTCAGCGTTGGGATGGGCGAATAGGCGGGATTAATTCCTTAGGTGACATGGCGCCTGGCAATACTGTTCTTAGATAAAAGGCTTGAGAAGAAAGGGCCGATGCAGGCTGCTCGCCCATAAGTTCAAACGTGATGGGGTGAGCAGTGGAGGGGAGTCGCTGGTAACCTCCTCGTTGATGATGGGGGTGATGGCGCTTCATTGGGCTGTGCTTGGCGTCCAGGTAGAGCCGCGCATGACATGGATGTCCATATGGATGTCCATACGGTCGGTCACCCTGTTGATGGGGGCTTCTTGGAGTTGTCAACCAACAGGATGTTGATTGCCTGCTTGAACTCTGTGCGATCCAAGGGATCACGTCAGTTGAGGGGGTTCAGAGGTGGGTCCACCTCTTCATTCCCTTGTGGAGGAGGTAGGGGGATTCCACCTTCCTCTAAAGGTGTGGGGGAAGGGATGTCGGGGGGTCATTGTGACGAGGGTAGAGGGGTTTTCATCGACAGAGAGGGTAATGTGGCGAGGGTTGTGGTAAGGAGAGGGGGGGGGGCCTTGCAGACGTTGAGGGAATGCCTTTGAGGTTCCAAGGGATCACGCCAGTTGAGGGGGTTAAGGGGTGGGTCCACCTCCTCATTCCCTAGTGGAGTAGGTAGGGGGATCTCACTGAGATGTGGGGGAAGGGAAGTCGAGGGGTGATTTTGATGAGGGTGGAGGGGCTGTCGTTGATGGAGAGGGTAATGTGGTGAGGGTTGGGGTAAGGAGAGGGGGGGCCCTTGCAGACGTCGAGGGAATGCCTTTGAGGTTTAGGGGAAGGCCCAATTGGAGATGGAGGGTGAGGGAAAGCCCAATTGGAGATGGAGGGTGGGGGGTGAGGGGCGTGTTGGTGATGGAGGCGGAGTAGGTAGGTGAAGGGATGTAGAGGATTGTGAGGGAAAGAGAGAAAGGGTGGTAGTTGGGAGTTGGTACTGGGTTGGGATGGGTGAGGGGGGGGTTTGCCGGGAGCCGCTCCTCCGCCTTGATCAGCATCGTCGTCTCGTCGTCGCGTCGGTATTGTCGGGGCCCTTGGAGTGGAAGAATCGACGGGGGCGTTGTCGCCCTCTTGGGGGGAGAATTTGAGGGGAAAGGCCACATGGGAGTCATTGAATTGCATGATCCCAATGGCTTGGATTACTTGGAGTTGGAGATGGTAGTGGTGGTAGAGGATGAGAAGTCCTTCGAGGGTGTAAGGGGAGAGCTCGTATAACGGGCGGAGGGACTTGTATGCTGTGTAGATGATTTCCCACCTCGTGTGGTGGAGGAAGAGGAGGGCTTCGAGGGTGCGGGAGGAGGAGTAGGGATATGGGTAGAGCCTGTTGGGGACAGTGAGGTCGATGGTGTTAGTGGTAGTGAGTTGCCTGAACTGTAGGTGGGTCTAGTTGAGGAGATTGTCTTGGAGGGGGTGGACGGGGAAATCAAAGAGGGTGGTGGGTTGGGTGAAGGAAAGTTGGCCTTGAAAGAAAAGAGTGGCAAGAAAGGATATGGAGGCGGAGGGGTGCTTGGCCTCGTGTCTAAAAGGCACGGTGCATTTAAGAGAGGGCTCAAGTGGGATCGATTGGCTGAGGGGGCCCGATTTTGGGCGGGGCCGATCCGGGCCGTCGGATCCCCGAAAGTAAACTAGGGCTGCCGCGCACATATATTAAATAAAGGCCGAACACACCAGCTAGCAGAAATTATAGCCTAATGGTAAGACTATGGCCTCCCTAGCGGCACGTCGTGGGTTCAAATCCATTCTTTTGCAATTTGAGACTTAGGCAAAAAAATTATAAGTCCAAACTCGGGAACTGGAGTAAACTAGGCAATTTGGCAAGCCCCCGACTTTACTGCGGGGTGGCCCTAGATCTTTTATAAACTAGGGAAGGTGAAGGATCCTAGTTTACTTTAGAGGCCAAGTACGGACATCACAAAAAAAACTCGGCCTACAAAGTAAACTAGGGATCCTAGTTTACTTCACAGGCTGAGTTTTTCACCAAAAAAAAACTCGACCTGCGAAGTAAACTAGGATCCCTAGTTTACTTCACAGGCCGAGTTTTTTTTCGGCCCTAGTTTACTTTCGGGGATCCGACGGCCCGGATCGGCCCCGCCCAAAATCGGGCCCCCTCAACCGTCGATCCCACTTGAACCCCCTCTTAAATGCACCATGTGATTTAGAGACGAGGGGTGCTTGGTGAGGATGTATGAAAATGTGGAGGGGGAGATGGGTTCGTCGAGGAAGACATTATGTTGGAGGAGGTTAAGGTGGATGGCTTGGAAGTTAAGATCTAGGGGTTGGGCGGGGTTTTGGGAAGGGATTGTGAAGGTGGGGAGCTTGGTGGTGGTGTCCATCAGCGTGTCTACCTTCTTCTCAACCGTGCTGGGGACAGGGCCAGAGGGGGTGGGTGGGGGTTGGGTGGCCCGGGCCTCTGCAAATTGGAGCTGGGACTCTTTGTCACGCAGGGCACCCTCGGGCGACTTCTTTGTACTACTGCTAGAAGGCAAGGCTGATGGTGCAATTATCGTCTTCTGCGCGGGCCACTCTCTTTGTTGAAGGTTATGGGTTTCTGTTTGGGAGAGGGAATGGGGGTTGCTGCTCGCCATCTTGGGTAGTAGCCCGGAGTTGGTGCTGAAGCTCTGTGTGAGAGAGGCCAGTGTGTTGGCAAGAGTGACTTCGCGATCCTCCGGGGCCCTTTAGAGGTGATGGTTAGCCAAGGTGGCCTCGTGGAGGGCCTCTTGGCTCTGCTCCTACTGCTGTGATTGGCCCTTGCGATCAGCATCTGTTTTGCTGCACCGATGTGACTTGCTCCTGCTCTGTCGGTGCATGTAGTCGGTCATTTGTGTTATGGGAGAAGCCCTGGCCGAAATTAGGTACTGCATCGTGGTGGAATATACCCTCTGAATATGCTTCTTCCTATGAGCGAAAGTTGCCTGTATGTGCCTAGTGTAAGGTCTCTCGGGTAATGCGCTGGGGGGAGGCAAGGGAGGAGATACTGGCTTCAGAGAAGTGAGTAGGGGGCGGAGAGGACCCATGAGGTGGGGGTGTCTTGTACAGATTTTGATCAAAAAAATTTGTGGCGCTGCTCCTTCTCTTCTGCGACCTTGAGAGCGAGCTTCAGCATCTTGTGTCGTTAAGGCTATTCCAGTTGTGGCGTGGTGGGGAGTAGGCTCATGTTTGCTGAGTGTTAGGGTGATGATGCTTGGGGGGTGGAGAGGTTGGAGAGGTTGGAGAGGGTGAGGTGGAGAGAGAGAGATGGGGGTAGTGTTGGGACCCTCCATTTGGAAATCTCAAGGGAGGTTGGTCTAGTCTACAGCATGATAAAGGACTTTGGTGAGGATTGAGGCTGTTGCAAGCTTCCTCTCTGTGGGTTTGCGTAGACGACATGCACGCGGCCCAGTTTACTAGCACTGCTTGTTGCTGGACACAAGCGAGGGTACAGAGATGACACCGACTCAAACGGTCCGTCCAACGGGTGGTGAGAAGGAAAGAGAGGGCATGTGCGAGCATCACTAGCTCTTGCTGGGTGGTGTTCTACAACTTGACTGCGTCCTTGGGGGTGGAGCCCTGGTAAGTGCCACGAACATGGCACAGCGCATTGGTGAGGCGGACATAAGGCTGCTCCCTGCGTGGGAGATGGGGACTACCTCCCAAGCGGGGTCTAGATTGAGGTGGATTGGGTTAGCCCTCGTTGTCCAGCACTTATCCTGTAGCCGCATTAACGTCATATATCTCTATGAAGTAGAGGTAATTCAGTAGATTCGAGCCGGAGGGTTCCAATGTGGGTAGGCTATCGGGCGCCCGATTTGCTCCACGCGGGGCACGAGGGCTAGATTTGTGATGGCCCTGTAGCATGGCTGTGTATAATAAAGGAGCTTGTGCTCCACCTTATAATTATTCTTCATAAGGCTCTCGACTGTGTGGCGACTGACCTGGCATACAAGAGTCTTGCTAGCTAGGTGGGGTGCTTTCCGTATTCCTCGAAACGGTCCCCCAGGGCGCTTCTTCTTTTGGGGAGTATGGGTGAGGACCTCGTAAGAGGAGTCAGAGTGCTCGGCCATGTTGTTGAGAATAGCAGTTTGGTGGAGAAAGGTGAGAGCTTGAGGGAAAAAATGACAAGAGTTTGGCTAGGGAGAGAGAAAAGAGTGAGGGAAATGGAAGTGGTGGGTCCCTTTTTATAGAATTCTAGGAAGGGTACAATCGTGGCTTTAGAATGGCACAGCCGTGTCTTCACAATGGAACGGCCGTGTCTTGAGGATGGTACGGTCATGTCTTGAGGATGGTACGGTCGTGTCTTCAGGATTGTTGACTGTTGAGAGCTTTGATAGTCCAAGCTCATCTACATCTTCATCTATGGCAGTACATCATGAGCTTGAGAGGGGCTGTTGAGATTCAAGCTCGATGTCAGTGTGTGCCAGTTGCACTATGTGCTGGCATGTTAGGTAGCAGCATGTGTGAGACATAAATGACCGCGTCCAGCTGGTCATAGTGTGTGGACATTAGCTAGGGTTAACTGTGTGTGGACAGAACACATAGTGTGTCTTGTGTATTATGGATAATGGCTTTATGCATTGTGTGAGAAGGGAGATGGCTTCCCTCTATGATTAGGGTTTGCAATATACATTAGGGTTTGCTCCCGTGTGTGTGTCTCCTCTCCCTCTACCTGTTTTTCATCATGGTATCAGAGCCTGGTGCTCTCTATTAGGGTTTATGAGTGAGTGAGAGAAGAGGAAGAAGAAGAAGAAGCTGTGAAGCTTGCCATTGATGTTGTGAAGCTTGGAGCACACCGATTTCTATCAGATCTGAGAGCTTGGCCTACCGGGTAAGGTCTACTAAACACCCTTGAGCAGATATTGCAGGTGATTCAAGCACAAACAAAGCAAATTAGGGTTGCCCAAAGCAAAAGAAAATTCTAGTTTTTTGCAAGCTTTCCATTGGAGCTTGGAAGCGGTGATGTATGGTGAAAATAGATGCAAATCCGGCAAAGAAACATATATGTAACAAGGATGAATGTATTGGCAACTCATGTGCAAGCCCTACACTGAATTTGGAGCAAATATGATGCATTTAAGTGATTGAAAATTACTGGTTTTGAAGCTCTCACAAAACAGAGAAAAAGAGTCACTTGGTGGGATGAAATTAAACCTAGTTTTTAGCAAAAATCAGACCATTGATGGGTTACACACATGCCTTGGAGTGTTAGGCAACATTATATGCTATCAGTTGACACTTAAATCATTCCAAATACCCTCAGGAGCAGGCGGCGCAGATCTACAGCAGAAACAGAGTATTTTTCATTGACTTTTGATAAGTGGAGGCCAAATTTCACTTGCGTGGTTGATTAAATCCAAAATTGGCTTAGCAATTGGACAATACACAAACTCAAGGAGCTTTCTACATGATTGGTTTGAGCAATTATGATCTATGGAGATGGAAATGAACTGATTAAACAAGCTATCTACTGTGTTTTAGTGAAACAGAGTGTGATTAATCGACTAATTACTCTCTCATCTTAAACAATTGGTCTAATTCCTTTTATTTAGTGGACATCATTGCTAAGCTAATGAATGCCTGGTCTCTCAATTTGGACAAGTATTGAAGAAATTAGAGCAATTCTACTGCTGGTTTTACTGGTTTTTCTGGTTTTTCTGGTTTTTCTCAAAACAGAGAAGGGGGTTTGACAAAATTGGTATATGTACACATCTTGGTTGGTGTTGATATGCAACATTGAGCTTGTTTAGGTGTCAATGCAAGTTATCCACACTTGATTGAACCACTACATTGCAATTTGAAGCCTTGGAAAGCGCGCCAAATTAGGGTACCTTGGACTGCGTATACCAGTTCATTTTGGATGCAATCAGTTTGATGTTCTACATCAAAAGTGAAGTTCATTGTGTACATTGGAGTATCTGGAACACTTATAGGAGTGTGGTTGAGCTAAGAAAGGCTCATTTACAGATTTGGACATGTGCGGAAGGTGCATTTGCATTGATCAAATATGTCGGATAATCCAGTACAAATTGTGGGTGAAAAGTTGGATAGGAAGAACTTCCAGGCATGGAAGTACAGGATCAAAAGTTTTCTGAAGGGAAAAGGTTTTTGGAATCTTATTACAGGTGCGGAGCCAAAGCCGAAACTACCTTGACAACCTACACAGCAATAGGTTATAGCTCATAAGCAATGGTCAGAAAGAGTATACAAAGTGTTGCATTATCTGTCTATATGTATTTCGGATGCTATACTCATACATATACATGATGCTGAGAATCCCAAGGATGCATGGGATACATTGGTAAAGCTGTTTGATACACAGACACTAGTGCTCGTAAGTCTCAGTTTGTTGCAACAACAGATTCATAATGTGAAACGGAATAGAAGGAGTATCCATGATTATGTACAAGAGATAAAGAAGTATGCAGATGCATTGGCAACAATCAATGCCCCCATGCCTGATGATGATTTGGTAGACATTACCTTGCGTGATCTTGGCAAGGAGTATAAGTCTTTTGATATATCCATCTCGGTTCGGAGTACAGGTTTACCAGATTTTGATGAGTTGGTTTCACTCTTGCTTGTTGAGGAAATCAAACTCAGTGATTCTTTTCATGATGCATCTACCAGCCATGATGATAATGGCAGAAATCAGGCTTTCTATTCCCAAAGAGGATTTAGAGGCAGGGGGAGATTTGCATCACGTGGCCGTGGTAATGGTTGTGGATGGTAGGATAGGTCACCACAATAGAATTTTCAGCCTACATATGGTGCTAGAGGTGGTCGTGGATATACACCTCAGAGAGGCAGAGGTAATCCTCGTGGTAGAGGACGTTGGGCAAGGCCAACAAACATCTATGCAAAATGTGGAATGCCATTACTGTGAGAAATTTGGTCATATGGCACGTGATTGTTTCTGCAAACAAAATGATTTGAGAGGGGGTAGAGCACAACATGGTGGACAGTATGCACAACATGGTGGAAATTATGCATCAAGTAGTAATGATGGTAGCGCAAATCACTTGTTTGCCATGAAACATGTTGTGGGATCTATGATGTCGAATGGTGAAAATGATGACACTTGGTATATGGACTCTGGAGTATCAAACCATATGACTTGTCATGGTGAATGGTTTGAGCATATGAAGCCTATGGATGTGAAAGGCTATGTGGAGACAGGAGATGATACCCAACATGCCATTACATATGTTGGAAGTATACCATTGGTTATGCACAATGGTGAAACAAAGTCTATGGCAGATATATTGTATGTGCCTTCTATTACAAAAAGTTTGGCCTCAGTTGGTCAAATGGTGGAACAAGGTTTACAGGTTCGTTTCAACGAGCATGGTTGCTTCGTTGTTGAGGAGTTCAAAAATGGATGTAGAGTCATTGCCAAAGGCAAGAAAGAAGGTAGGTTATTTAAGCTGGATGCTTGTGTGTGGACAAAACACATAGTGTGTCTTGTGTATTATGGATTATGGCTTTATGCATTGTGTGAGAAGGGAGATGGCTTCCCTCTATGGTTAGGGTTTGCAATATACATTAGGGTTTGCTCCTGTGTGTGTGTCTCCTCTCCCTCTACCTATTTTTCATCATTGACAAGGGCAGAGGAAGAAGGTATGGCCATGTCTTCAGGATGGTACGGCTGTGTCTTCATGGAGTTTTTTTTTTTGTGCACCCCATAAATAGGTTTTGTACCTTAAGGCTATGTAGCCAACACCCCATTGCGAGTTTTGTACTGACTCCTTGCCAAGTTTGCTAGAGTGAAAAGGTAGCTCCAATTTGGTTTTGGCGAGGTTGGTAGCTCCATTCGAAGTGTGGAGGCTTCCATGGAGGGTGTAGCTAGGATTGGAGATGCAAGATTGAGTGGGAGTATGTCGAGGGATTCGAATGATAAGTGGTAGGGGAGTAGCCAACGTCGAAGGTATATCACTGTCAGGGACAGTGGACTCCGCGGCTGGTGGATGGTCAAGGGCTCTTCTTGAAGCTTTTCTTTTCGTTTGTCCGTGCAATAGTAGTGGTGGAAGCTATGTTGGGCTTCCATTGAAATGTTGGTAACTTTGGGATGACCAGGGTAGGAATGGTGTACCTTGGTTGTCGGGGGACCCAAATTTTTCAATTGCCTTCATGAAAGTTGTGAGCTTGGAATAGAGGCTTAGGGATCCACCTGTAAATTAAGTAGTCTTTTGCTGGGCAAGGCCGAGGCTATGGTCGATGATGATACGGCCTCGGGGAGCATTTTTATCGACAGTTTTCCTATACCTTGTGGGCTTGTGGTTGTTGAATTGAGTGCCGTTCGAGAGGTACGAGGAGCTGGTTTTGCTGGTGCTTAAGTTTGGGAAGTGAATCGGTGGGGGATCCATAGAGTTGTAGCACCTTCATAATATCCTTGGGCTGCGAGGAGCTTCTTGGATACCCAGGGGTGAGAGTTCCTGCCTTGTGTGCCACGAGGCCGAAGGTGTTCCTGGTGTTAAGGAAACCCTACCCTAACCGTGTCATGGGAAGTTGCCTATCCACCAAGCACGAGCATGGCTCAAGACCTCCACCATAGCTGCTCGTCACCATTGTCCTCCTACACTCGTCGTCACACTGAAGCGGTTGCTCTAATCCAATGGTGTGTGATACAAGCTCTCTCGCGAAGATCATGTGGGATCTCCGTGGAAGAGAATCGCGTTTCCCTCATTAAATGACGGGATTTACAATATAGCACAGTTGTCATAGGAATGTGTTAACCAATATGTGTGTGGTTAACATACTCCCCTTCCTGAAGTCGATTGCGTCCTCCATGCATAAATCCAATTTAGTAGGAATTACACTTTTAGAATAAAAGAACTTCTCTTATGCATCTAATTTATGCATAAAATCATTTATGATGAAAATCACACTTTTAATATAAAAAATATCTTTTATGCATATGTTTATGCATACAAATCTTTTATGATGAAAATCACTCTTTTAATATAAAAGAATTTCTTTTATGCATCTATTTATGCATAAAATTTATTTATGATGAAAATCATACTTTTAATATTAAAAAAATATCTTTTATGCATATGTTTATGCATACAAATCTTTTATGATGAAAATCACTCTTTTAATATAAAAGAATTTCTTTATGCATCTAATTTATGCATAAAATCCAATTATGATAAAAATCACACTTTTAATATAAAAAAATCTTTTATGCATACAAATCTTTTATGATGAAAATCACTCTTTTAATATAAAAGAATTTCCTATTTATGCATAAAAATCATTTATGATGAAAATCACACTTTTATAATCAAAATAACAATTTCAATATACTTCCTTCTATGCATGTAATTTAATTCTAAAGAAAGTAACACTTTTTTAATAAAATATTTTTAGTATGCATTTTTCTATACCTAGGATGAAAAATAACACTTTAAGAATACATATACGAAGGGAATTACTCTTTTTGAATTAAAAAAAAGTAAAACTTATTTTACACAATTTAAGAAAAATTTCACCATATCCTCCTTTGTATGGGTGACCATTTTTCAATTTTTAACTCTCTAAAATTAATTAGAATTTCACCAAGAGTATTTAAATCACTCTAATGTAAACATTTTCTACTTATTTAAGAGGAACATTATAAAAAACTTGAATTCATCCATTAATCATTCATCTAGGATAAAGAATGGTTGGATTTACTAAAGAAGAGAGGGGAATGCCTTTTTCAATGAGGCATAACATCATATTCATTATAGAGAAGACAAAAATCATAAAAACCATAAAATTTAAGCATACATGGAAATTTATGTATTTCCTTACTTCCATTCATCAATTAACTTCAATAGCATTAAAAAACCATTCCAATTAAGCTTCTCAAGCTTGAGAGGGGTTGAGAAGAGAGAAACATTGAGAAATTATGGAAAAAGATCAAAATTCACACTTTACCTTATAATTTGCTTGATTCTTTGATCACGGTAGAGGTCCCCAACCAATCAATTGGTTTGGTATGCTGATGGAGCCACCAATGGAGATTGAAGGAGGGAAGCTCCAATTTCTTCAATTTGGAGAGAATTTAAGAGAATAGTAAAAATTATCATTATTTCAGCATAATTCTGGCATAGTATAATTCTCCTTTTTTTTACAAAGAGCTCAGGTTCTATTTATAGGAGAGGGAGACTCTAACCAAGACCAACTGATTTCTAGAATTTTTCAGATTCAATTTGGTCAAATTTGGACCAGATTTGGACCTAGTTTAGTTCCTTTTTTATTCGGTTTGATCCAAGACAGAGGAGAGATAAAAATATCACATTATTTTTTAGTTTAAAACTCATTCAAGCATGTGAAGTAGGCGCCTCCTTGAAGGGACTCCCCTTCCTTACACATGTGTCAAAATGGAATCATTATACCCAAAATATCTCATTTTTTTAGTAATACTCATAGTTTTTTACTAATAAACCTTGTACATAGTCAACTCTTCATCTTATGTGGGCATTTACTCATTTTTGGTTATTTTCTATTATGAATTGGATTTATCTCCTCCCCACACATGGATTGATCCTATTGGCCCATAGGAACCTTAATTTAAAATTTTTCAAAAATTTGGACCCCTAGGATAAGGCCTCTTGAGCAGATTATACTTGATTTCTAATGCACCTTCTAGAAATCTTTTTGAACTTCTGTTTCAGGGGTTTATGTAATTCTTAACTATCATTAATCAATTAACTTCAATAGCATTCATCAAATTATGTAACTCTTCACTACCATTCATCAATTAACTTCAATAGCATTCAAAAACCATTCCAATTAAGCTTCTCAAACTTGAGAGGGGTTGAGAAGAGAGAAGCATTGAGAAATTATAGAAAAGATCAAAATTCACCATTTACCTTACAATTTGCTTAATTCTTTGTTCACGGTAGAGGCCCCCAACCAATCAATTGGTTAAGTATGTTGATGGAGCCACCAATGGGGATTGAAGAAAGAGGGAAGCTCCAATTTCTTCAATTTGGAGAGAATTTTAGAGAATAGTAGAAATTAGCATTATTTCAGCATAACTCTAGTATAGTAAAATTCTTCTATATCTTTTTTCAAAGGACTCATGTTCTATTTATAGGAGAGGGAAGCTCCAACCAAAGCTAAATGAATTCTAGAATTTTCCAAATTCAGTTTGGTTGAATTTGGACTAGATTTGGATCTAGTTTGGTTACTTTTTGATTCGGTTTGGTTCCATTTTGATTTGGTTTGGTTCAAGAGAGAGGAGAGATAAAAATATCACATTATTTTTTAGTTTAAAACTCATTCAAGCATGTGAAATATGCACCTCCTTTAAAGAACTCCCCTTCCTTACATATGTGTCAAAATGGAATCATTATACCCAAAATATCTCATATTTTTAATATTGCTCATAGTTTTTTACTAATAAACCTTGTACATTTTCAACTCTTCATCTTGTGTGAGCATTTACTCATTTTTGGATACCCAAAATATCTCATATTTTTAATATTGCTCATTGTTTTTTACTAATAAACCTTGTACATTTTCAACTCTTCATCTTATGTGAGCATTTACTCCTTTTTGGATACCCAAAAATATCTCATATTTTTAATATTGCTCATAGTTTTTTACTAATAAACCTTGTACATTTTTAACTCTTCATCTTATGTGAGCATTTACTCATTTTGGATACCCAAAATATCTCATATTTTTAATATTGCTTATAGTTTTTTACTAATAAACCTTGTACATTTTCAACTCTTCATCTTATGTGAGCATTTACTCATTTTTGGGTATCTTTTTTTACAAATTGGATTTATCTCCTTGCTACACCTGGATTGATGCTATTGGCCCATAGGAACCTTAATTGGACCATAATCCAAATTTTTTTGAAAATCTAGACCCTTAGGCTAAGGTCCTTTATACCCATTTTCAATAAATTCTAATTGCACATTGGAAAGTTCTTTTTGAATTTCTGTTTCAGGGAAATTCGTTTTAATAATATGAGAAATTTTTCTATCTAAAAATATTCAAAATCTGAATATTCTCTCTCTAGAATATTTTCTCTCTCTATGTCAAAATACTAGATGGCCTTGAGATCGCTATAGTTACTTTAATGGTAGCAAAATCAAACGCTACTACGGACCTCTCACAAAGGCCACCTTAAAATCCATCCATGACAAAAAAACAAGGAAAAAAAGACCATGAGGATATGAAAATAACTGTGCAAGAAGAGGCCAAAGCGAGGCAAGCCAAGCTGAGGCAAAAGCATATCATGGTCAACATGGCCCAAGTGGTCGATTTCGAAGAAGAATATTGGGAGGTGAAGCCAGCTTGGTTGTGGTTAGGAATGACCACCCCGACCAACTTTGTCCAAAAATTAGCTCTTGTTGATACAGGGTCTAGTTACAATTTAATGTCATATGAAACATGGCGTTCCCTAGAGGACACTACACTCTGAAAGTAGCCCCAGCCATTGTTATAACAGTTTCCTCACAACATGTTCATTGCATTGACACAGTCATACTTTTATTCCACATTGGAAATAATCCCTTGGAAGGGAAGTTTTATGTGATGCCTGCAAGAACAATGCATGAAGAGATCCTCCTCGGCAGGGAGTGGATGGGCCATAATAGATGCAACATCGACTGGGATGTACGGACAACGACCCTACAATTGGCTTCTGGGGCCATGTTACCATTCTAATGACAGATGGAGAGCCAGTTCCCATTGCTTCCCCATGCCAAGCACTCCCATTTCCACCATCCACAAGTACCCCAACACCTCACCCTTATCACTCCGTTCCCCCAAAAAAGAGGCCGCTCAACATGCCATCCACATCAATGCCTCTCGCACCCACACCACCACCGACAGCATGCTCTCACATGGCCAAATCACAAGAAGTTGTTACCCCACCAGGTCACACTAACCCAACTAACACTACTAACCATACTAACAAATCTCCACAAGGTTTGATATCTCACCCACTGGGTGCCCAAGCAACTTCTTGCAGGAGGACAAGGCTACTATGAGGGAGCATCTCAATTGTGGATCCCCAAAAGGTCCCACCATTCCCCTCACCAACAGGTATCCAAAGCTTCTCGTCTCCCCAGCATAGGCCCCCCCCCCATCTACCAACCTCAAGCCTACAGGGTATAGGATCGATGCAAACCTAAACTCTCTTCAAAGCATTCCGACCCTTGACCAAACCCTAAACCCATGCACTTAACTTTTTGGTGGATCCCAAAACCTCTCCTCTATGCCCAACATTTCTATGAAGGCAATCATACCATATGGATCCCCAAACCTCTCCAACCAAAGCTCCTACCTCATGTCACACCACAGTCACCCACACTTCAACGGCGGGTACCTAAGGTCACATCTGCAGTGAACATTACTCAAGACAAAGGAAAGCAAAAGGTCTAGTGTGACACACCCACCCCCAGGCTACCACTGACACACCTTCTTACAAATATACCTTTGACGTCAACAATTCCTCAGCCTATCATTCAGAGACTCGATAGGACTGCAAAACTCCCTTCAACCCCCTCAACCCTAGCTACTTTCTTGCCACCCACATCGGAATCTCTTCAGGAAGTGCCACCCCCTACTTCACCATTACCTAATTGGAATAGACTCCTCTCTTTGGCGAACTGGGCATGCAGTTAGTACAAAACCCATAATGGAGTGTTGGCGGCATAGCCTCTATGTACAAAACCTATTACAGGGTGCACAAAAAAAAACTTCCCACCAACGGTCGTTCCTTTCTCGGATTCTAAGTGCCACGGCCATTCCTTCGTCAACCACAAAGCCCCTAGCCGTTCCAAGTTTCGCACGGCCATTCCCTTCTCAGATTCTGGATTGCCACGGACGTTCCCAATTTGGAACGGCCGTTCCTTCTCCCACCCACTACCATGGCTATGCCGACTCTCTATTATTCAAAGCCCCCGGCCGTTCCAACTAGTTTTCACAAGCCCACGACCGTTCACCCAAGTTCGCATGGCCGTTTGCTCAACTTTCCATGCCCGTTGACTCACACTGCTCAACTTTGCATGACCATTCTCTCGAGTTTCCATGGTCGTTCTCTCGCAGTCTCTGACTTTGCATGCCCATATGCTTACAGTCGCACGCCCGTTCCCTGAACTTGCCATGCCGTGTCTTCCTCACAGACCCGCACCTACAGAACAGGCTCAGCCACCCCCAAGCCCTACGCCCGTTCCCTGAACTTGCCATGCCGTGTCTTCCTTACAGACCCGCACCTACAGAACAGGCTCAGCCACCCCCAAGCCCTAGGCCCACATAGGAAGAGCTCACTGCCACCACTGCTGTAGCTGCAGAAGCCACCAAGAAGGCCAGAGAAGAGGAAGAGGAGCGCTAGAGGCAGGAATTCCTTAATAGAAGCTTATATGAGACACCACCCCCCCTGACAGATTCACAGAGATGCCTTCTCATGATCAGGCCAGGCCTTCCTCCCCCCCCCCCCCCGCCGGTGACACAGAATATAGTCAACACTCTCCGTTGGGTTCATGCAGGGAGTTTCAGTTCCAGTTAGAATTATGTAGAGAGAATCCATGTAGCTTATCCATGTAGCTTGCGGAGATGTCCCTAACTTTGCCCACGGATTTGCCATGGCATGGGAACTAATCCAATAGATGACAGACTACATCTCTCGATAGCAAGAAGTAGCACAAATTTCATAGAGGGAAATGCTATTAGCCAAAGCCCATGAGAGAGCAGTGTATGAGGAGTTATACCATACCAACATACAGTTCATGGAGCTGCAGTAAAGGTTCAACCAAAAAACATAGTAGTTGGGCACTACTATCAACAAAATCACTAAGCTCTAGCAATAGTTAAACCAAGCCCATGTAGCGGCCACCAACAACAGCACACAAAGAGTTTACAATCATTGAGGGACTGCATCAGGAGGCCATGAGCCAAGCCCAGACAATAGAGGATGCTCTAACCCGCACCACCACAGATTTTGCAAAGCATCGCGACTTAACAGAGGCTATCATCCATCGCCTATATGAGTAGCTCGGAGATGCTAAGGCTCGGGCTGCCCAGCATCCATCCACTCCATAGGCTCCTTCGTCCAGCTCGCTCGACCACAAGGTGGATGCACTCATGGAGACCGCCACACAGAGCTTCCCATTTTGGCATTCCCCCCTCAAACCCCTTATCAGCTTCTTGATTTACAGTTTCGAGCCATCCGCCTTAACCTTCTCCAACACGATATATATATTGAAGAGCCCCTCTCTCGCCCACAGTATACACATGCTCTATCCAAGCTCCCCATAGATATCCTAACTCTCATCCCCCATTTTTTCTTCCAGGGGGGGCTACTCAACTTCCAACACCCTCATGATCTTTTTGAACTCCCCTTCCACCCCCTTCAAGCCACCCTCACAACCTGGAGTTTACTACTTCGCTATGGCTTCCCTGTCTCGCCAGAGCCCAATCTGTTGATCTCATGGATTTATCTTTACCAAATGGGCTCCCCCTCATCTCTAGCCAGGCGCTACCTGCGGTACCTCTACACAGCTGGCTAGCACGTCTTCCATGACACTTACCTCTCCCTCCTAAATGATCCTAGGCCACTGGCATATGCCAGCTCAATGACACACACATTGCCTTCCCATGGGAGTACAGCGAAGATGAGGCTGCCCCGCCGTCGCAGTCGACTTTTTCTATGCTCACGGTCCCCATGCTACCATCGTAACTGGTCCTTCCCTAGACGACAACGATGATGGCACTGATCGGTAGGGCGGCTTGCCTCCTCCACCCCCACGATCTTCTTCACCACCACCCCCTCCTCCCGCATCAGGCTCCTCGTCTACACCTCCTCACGCACAACCCCCACCCTCACCACCCCCCTCAAGCACCTCCACTCTTCCTCTTTTTTGTGCCCAACCTTCTTCTCCCCCCCCCCCCCCCCCCTTCACTTTCCCACTCCACCCCAAACCCCCCTCACCACCTTCACTATCCCTTAACTTAGGAATGCACACAACATTCTGGGATATACCCTCCACATCCACCAAACCCCCACCTTTTATTGACGTTGGCCTCACCACGCGCCCTTCATCATCGACACCCCCTCCACCTGGCGCCGGCTTTGCAACCAACCAACCCACCACTCGAAAAAGGAGAGATCCCGCCACCACCACCATCTGAGTGCGAGAAAGTTGACCCTCTGCCAAACCCTTTGAATTGGCGTGATCCTCTAGACTACCCACAGTTTGAGTAGGCCATCGCCATCCTGCTTGGTCGACAACTCCAAAATCACCCCCATCACCCGCATCACCGACCGCCTCGACATCCATTCCCTTCCCCTGTACCTCGACACCAAGCACACAACCAGGCGGCGTGACCACCCACCACAAACCCGCGTGGATACCACCGGCCACCCTCCAACTGCTCATCCCATAACATTTGATCTCATGGGCAAGTAGTCAGCCTAGTGATAGCCCTTCCTCAGCAAACCCTTCATATGGGAAGTCTATTGTAATGCGCCCTGCGCACTGAGGATCAGCCCCAATTACCTTCCCATTCGAAGACGATGGGCCTAGAAGATGTTCCACGAAGAACAACAACAAAACCCAAAGTTGCAATTCAACTTCCCATGGTTTGCGCCCCCATCACCACAACATCCATATACTGAAGAATCCATGGTCATGCGCTTCCACAAATTCATCCGCCTCTATGACCAGGTCCCCGACCCAGCACGGTTATTGCCATGATCTGATTATTCAACCTCATCACCTTATTGGAGTTCTTCCTGACATGGGACCATTACTTTGAAGGAACCCAAAGCCTCGCCTTTGATATCAACAAAGGGACCACTCTCAAGCAGTTGTTCGGCTACTACAAACGAGTCATATGGATGCCTGCTTGGCGGCTCTAAACTTTTGAACATATGATGGAGACGACCTTCTGGACCAGCTACCGCGTCTTCCATTGTGCCCCTCCCGCTCCTACCTCATGATGGGACTTCATCCGCACTTTATCTACTATAGATAACTTCTTCAACCAATTTCGAGGACGGACCTGCAATCAGGAGGGGGGTATGTTTAACCACTCTGGTTAACATGACCTTTCACACAGCTACTATACCTCCTTTGTAACTCATCTTTTTGTAACCGCGCTAAGCATTAATTTGTAAAAGAGACATGGGATGACCGAGCTTACGGCTTGTGTAATGCCGATCAGGAATTGATGTACATAGAACTAGTTAAACGAGGAAGACTAGTTTTGGGCCCCCATTTGTAACTGGGCGGTCGGACATTGTAAATATGGGCTCATGTATATAAGACATTTTATGAAATATGAAATGGGACAATCCCATTTGTCTCAATTGAGTCTTGCCTTCTCTCTCCCTCCCTCCCTCTCTCTCTCTCTCTCTCTCTCTCTCTCTCTCTCTCTCTCGCTTATGGTGGCTTGCTTGCTTGCTTGTGATTGTTGGTGTATGTGAATAGGAATGGTGTTGCTCTCCATTCTCTCCTTCTCATTGCTCTCCACTTTTTCTTGTTTGCATACGATTGTCATGAGGTAGAGGTTGAGCTCTCCATAGCTCCTTCCCTCTTGCTCTACCTAGCTTGCTTGGATCTCTCTTTGGATGACACAAAGAGAGTGTGGAATGAGCTCCTAGCGGCCTCACATCGGCGGGGAGTTAACCCTAATAGGGTTGGCCATATGCTAATCACCAGATTCGACCCTTGCATACACTTCCTTCTTCTTCTCTCTTGTGCTTGTGAGGTAGTATGTTATTCCATTAACAATTACTCCCCTTAGTAGCGGTACCAAAAATGTTATTTCTCACTTTAGCCTTTCCTAGAAACATATTCACAAGAGATTACCTCAGTAAGCTACAACTGTCGTGGAGATATTTTCAATGGCTAAGCTCGAGCAAATTGCTTTAAGAGCTCCAAACCTACGTGCGTAGTATTTTGTGTTATTGTCTCCTCCCACAACATTGTCACATCGTCACATTGGTGGATTATAGTTCCTCGTCCCTCCTCTCACCTCAAACTAGTCATACACACTCACTAGCATGCATTAAAGAAGATAATTAGTAAGAGGATTAGCAAGAGCAAGACTCCATTACAATGGGAGAGTATATTACATTATGAGACAAAATGACTTTTATATACGGGGCCATAAAAGTATTCACAAACTTAAACTATGGTTGATTGGTGCCCAAGGCTCATAAGTGGCCTATTACATATACAATGCTTAATCTCATAATACATACGCAAAGTACATTCATAGGGAATCTATTCTAGCTTATTGCCACATGATCTTGGAGTAGAAATCACCATAAATATTTCATCAGACCATTTTCAGATGCCCATCCAAGTTGTAGATTTGGACATTGTTACTTCAGACATTAACCATAAATGCTTTTAGCATCTCCATCTTTGCTATTTGATATAAAATTATAGTGGCAACTCTTGTTAACCCCAAAATGGGTTTTAAAAGTATAAGAAGAATAAGAATGAGAAAAATCATAAAAAGGGTTTTGGTTTTTGGATTACCTCAGCATTCACTAGTTTTTGTCCCACCCTTGCAATTAAATTCTTTTATTAGATACAAAAGGTGGAAAATTTCCCCTTATATTTGCAATGGATTGATTAAAAAGTGTATGATTTTTTATTAAAATGTGTATCAAATATATTAACAGTTGGATTATACTTTTTATCCACTTACTTTTGGCATCATTCTTTATGAGTGTTTCCCTTCATAGAGACCAAAAGGAAGTTAATGCCTTTGCCTCAACACTTTTGTATCATTAATAGACACATTGGTTTCTTTATTTGTTTCCTTATGATCTAAAGTTGAAACATGTGATGTTATATTAAAACTCACCTAATGTGAGATATCTAATAGTTTTTTTGGATCAATAAATGCTTAGGAGATGGCATGCCCTCCCTATGGAGTGATTTGGTTTAAATCAAACTTAATCATTGATCTAACACACAAAGATTGAAAAGAAGCTCTGTTTGTAGGAAGGTTGAAGGAAAGGTGGCAAGTGGAAATGTTAGTGTATAGTCCTCTTCTCTTTACCATGCCAACGAACACACCTATCTCTACTAGTGCACTTGACCATGTAATCTTATATATATATATATATATATATATATATATATATAGAGAGAGAGAGAGAGAGAGAGAGAGAGAGAGAGAGAGAGAGAGAGAGAGAGAGAGAGAGAGAGAGAGAGAGAGAGAGAGGCTTGGATTGTGAAGAGGTTGGAAATGGCCTTGAGACAATTGCTCTCAACCAAAGAGAGAGAGGGGGGGCTTGGGTTATGAATAGGTTGGTAATGGCCTTGAGCTAGCTATTCTTATACAAAATTAACTGTAAGAAACACAATAGCGAAAGTAGGATCTTCACAACATAGAGCACTAAATTGTAAAGAGAAGAGAGTAAACAATATTGTGGTTTGAATTTGATTACAGAAACTGATGGTTGTTTACCCTACCTATATGCTCCAAGTAAGGAGCTTTGATGGTGATCTAGATAAACTCTTGATGGTGGATGTCTTTCTTACAAGAGCACTTAAACATAATGAACTCATGAGGACAAATAAAGGCTGCCAAACTAGTCTATATATAGTGTGCCCATAGTTCGTATGAACATAGGTTGGCTATGTTAGCCAAGCTAAGTTAATAAAGGTTGCCAAACTAGTCTATATGTAGTGTGCCCATAGTTGGTATGAATGTTGGTTGTGGCCATGTTAGCCAACCCACAACATGGTCTAGAATGACCAGCCAACCAACTATATTATCCAGCTAGAATCATATGTAGCTCCCACAACCATCTGAGGCCATTTGGATCCTTGAACAGACCTCACAACCCAAGAATAGTGTGTCCTTGGTTTGATGGTTTAATGTCCAGTGCTCACTAATGCAGTCAAATTTCTTGCACAAGCATGCATCCTACTTGGTAGAGTGCTAAGTTTGCATAAGCTGTTTCCTAACCATATGGCCACATTTTATCACCATCTAGTATCAAAACTGGGAAAACTATTGGGTGCTCACCCACCATAATGGCTCCTCCTCGTGTATTGGGCCTTACAAAATAGAGCCCATCCATCACCAAAAGTACTAATACAAGGGTGGATCACTGAAAACATGCTTTTTCAACACCTCTCCTCAATGTCCACAATAGTAGGTGAACTACCTCTTTGGTCCAATGTCGAGTCAATGAATACAATGCTCTAACAAATCCCTCCCAAGAGCCTTTAGGGAAATATCTGCACAATTCTTAGTATTCTCTCTCGTTAGGCACTAGGCAAGATCAACCTCTCCATTCATGATAAGCTCACACACATGATGATAATGTATCTCAATGTGCTATGTACGAGCAACATGAAACATCGGGCTCTTAGCAATCACCAAGAACCCGATGCGATATTGTACTTCAATGTGCTTTGTGAGAGCATAAGACATCGGATTCTTGTTGGTAATCATCAAACTTTAATCGTCACACAGCAACACTATTGCTCCCTTTTGAGAAACACCCATGTCTCCTAAAATCCTTCTCAACGAGACTACTTCACATAAGCAAAGCATGTTGTACTCAATCTCTATAGAAGAAAGTGCCACTATAGGATGCTTCTAATCAATCCAAGATGTAATTCCAAACCCAAAAAGAAAACAAGAACCAAAAACCTTTTTTTTACTATCATAATCTCCTACCTATGAGTCACAAAATCTAGTCAAGGTATTTCTTGATGTGTAAGTGATGCCATACTCAATGATAGCTTTGATGTACTTTAACTTGTATCCCTTCCTTCTAATTTTTCTCTCGTGGTGTGTGTGATTTGAGAACCTGCTAAGGACACCAACTGATGTTAGGTCGAGCATTGTATAGAAAGATCAAACTCCCTACCAACTTTTTGTACTTCTTCATATCCACAATAAATGAAGAAGCATCTTTCATAGATTTCTTTGTATCAACCTCCATGGGTGTAACCATTGACTTGCACTCAACCATGCCAAATGCCTTTAAAATTTCTCCTACATACTCTTACTGTGAAATGAAGATTCTATCTGACTATTGCTAAACATCAATCCCTAAACAGAAATGCATAAGCCCAAGGTCTATCATTTCAAAATATGAACTCATCTCTTGCTAGATCTTCTCTTCATATTTCACCATCATAATGGGGTCATAAACATATTGCTAGATCTTCTCTTCATATTTCACCATCATAATGGGGTCATACACATATTGGATAATGATCGCGTGTACTACTTAGAGAAAGTATATAAATTTACATTTGATAGGCTTTTATAAAGTATGTCTGGTACCATGTCCGAGGGGCATGTTTTAAAATCGGGCCCACCATATCTCGAATCTCGGTGGTTGTGCCACATAAACCTCTCCTTGTTGAGGGTGGTCATTCAAAAATTCCACAGCTAGTAGCTGTGTAGGAGAATGTCTCCTAAAAGTCAAACCCTTTAACCTGTGCAAAACCCTTTTCCATGAGCCTTGCCTTGTACTTATCCTTAGAGTTATACTTGACCTTTAAAACCCTTCAACCTATGCAAAACCCTTTGCCATGAGCCTTGCCTTGTACTTATCCAATGTATCATCAGAGTTGTACTTGGCCTTCCAAACCCACTTAGTATTAATAACTTATCCAATGTACCATCAAACTTGTACTTGGACCTCCAACAACCCACAAATACTATCTCCATGAGATTCCAAGAGTGGTTTCTCATACTTGAGTTGTACTACTATGACTACATGGCCCCCCTCTAATTTGGACTCTTGGAATCCCACTTGGTTTTGGATGAGTCTAGAACATGCATAAAATAGTCACAACCAAATGTCTTGAAATATGCAACTAAAGATTTCTTACAAGAATAATCTTCTTAAGGTGTCATGCTCTTCATTGTGTGTAACTCCTATTAAGAATATTCATTGTAATGTTAACTGCCTCCTCAACCCAAAAAGAATTTTGCATTCCTATTAAGGATATACACTACAACGTTAATTGTGTGTAACTCCTATTAAGGATATACACTGCAATGTTAAATAACTCCTTAACCTAAAAAGAATTTTGCATTCCTTTATCTTTTAGAATAATCTATGCCATCCCCATAATCATGCTTTCACTCTATAAAACACTATTTTGTTGTAGAGAATAACTAGCAAATCTCTCTTGATTCTATGCAATAGGCATTGAATTCACCTACTGATGATGTGAATTCTCTTCCTCAATCTGTTCAAAACTTCTTTAGCCTCTTTCATGTCTCATTCTCTACAAAGCTTCAACCTTATCCCAAAGAAAATACACCCACATCTTCCTATTGAATTCATTAATCTCAGTAATAGAAAGTGGGAAGAAACACCAAATGCAGTGGGGTTGGCATTTCACCACAAATATCTACATGGATAAGCTCTAAGGGAGCCTTTGTACAATTCTTACTTTCTTGTGAATATGTAATAAGATGCTGCTTACTCAACATACAAGCTTTACATACATTTAACATCTCTAAAAATACTAGCATATGTTCCACAATTCCAATCCTTTGCATCTCTTTTAAGACTACAAAGCTTAGGTGCCAAAATATTTCATACCATAGCTTGCTTATCCTAACATCGACTCAGTCCATAAAAGTAGATAGCTCAAAAAAGTTGTTGTTGTGCTAGATTCCTCTCCATACAGCATTGATATTAGCATCTGTGATGATGGCACACCAGCCTTAGTAAAGAGACATTGGACAACTTCTTAATATCACCATTGCTAGAAGCAAAAAAATGGTATCTACTTCCATGGCTGGGCATGGGAGCATGATATTTGCTTCCATGGCTGGGCATTTGGCATCCTTCCCAATCGGTACCAGGATGGACTCCCCCACAAGCTTGGAGAGCTATACCAACCCTTTTGACTAGTCGTATGTTAGGATGCTCCATTATCAATGATCTTTACACCATCACGTGTGCTATGGAATGTTTGACTTTGCATATATCTCTTCAATGCCATAGAAGAGCTTTAATTTTGCTTCATCACTATTCTCAGACTCCTTCAAAGACTTCAAAGTGCCATCCTTCTCATCTTCTTCCTTCAATCTTCAAAATTCCTTGAAACTTCTCTCTCTCTCTCTTAGTAGCGTGTATCCTTGAAACTCCTCTCTCTCTCTCTTAGCAGCAAGTATCCTTGAAACTCCTCTCTCTTCTCTCTCTTCTCTCTCTCTCTCTCTCACTCTTTTTCTCCTAGGAGTGTGTATCCTGATGGATCATCACGTCCAATCAATAGGTTAGGAAGACCTTTAGAAGGAGAGACGTTGAGCCCACGTGGCATTTTTGAATTTCAAAAAAACAAATGTAAGAGGGTACTGCAGTGCTTTTTAACTCAAAATTGCAAAAGCGTGTCTCCGGACAATTGGCCGACTATCCTGCTGTTGAAACTTGAAGACGACAGAGTCTAGAGAACGCCATGTTCAAAGTGTTCAACCCCGCAATCTATTCTCGGCAAGCTCGCCATTGCAAGATCCGTGGACTCGTTCATTCCGTTTGTCTCTTCTGCCTGTAGGTGTTTGTCACTGCTCAGAAGTGAAGAAGAAGGCCTCTCATCATCAGAAAGCTTGCTAGGGTTTCTGGCTATGCCTATGCCAGACGATTGACATCTGTGGCACCCCATCTCCGGCTACAGAAGACGGTTGAAATCTGTACTTCTCAGAAAAACAAACGGCTCGCTAGGTTTTTCGGCTATGGCAAGGAATTGACATTTTCGGCGGTGGCCAACGGTCGAAGTTTGCTAAATCCAGCCCTTCTCAGGTTTCCTGTAACAGACCATTGATAAGTCTGGCACTTGCTAGGGTTTCCAGCTGTGGCAGACTATTGAAGACTGCTTTGCTCCTTGTTAGGGTATTGAAACTGTGCTATCGAAGCGAAATCCAGATTGTCCAGGCCACTCTGACCTGGTTTTTCTGCAGGAGGATTAGGGTTGGTCTCTGCCGCATTGATTAGGGCTAGGTTTAGAAACGACTGAATCGAGGATTTGCAGAGGCAAACTTCGTGAAATACGGCTTCAGGGTTTCGATTTAGGGTTTCCTCCACAGGCTAGCATCCTGTCTAGTGTTTTCGAAGCATGCCCGTCCCTTCTCGCTCCAAGTCGATTGGCAGCTTCGCGAGAAATGATGGTTCAGAAAGGGACGTTGATGGCTTCAGCCTGGAGAGTTACAGCGGCTCTTCTTCCTCTTCTCACCTTGCGAACCTCAGGTCCATGTCGAGAGGGAAGTTGTTGAAAACCTCATTGGAGCAGCGAGCAAAGCAGGGAAACAGCGAGGTCAGAAATCTAAACTCTAACATTACCATGAAGCAAGGTGTTAGCCATGACAGCATTGAGCTTTTAAGTGCCAGATCTACACATCCTTCTGTACAGCGGCGGCAAACCCTAGCTGCCATTCCTAAAAGGCTTATGCACATAGAAGAAGAAGATGCAGCAAACATGGACATATCTTTTAGCAAAGGCCCCCTTCTTCTTCCTGTTGCAGGAAACCCTACCCTCAGTCCAGAGATAGTTGGGGGTTTGCAGTACAAGACCAGTGCAAGTTGCAGGAGACCTTACAAGCCGCGCAACAGCATCGACAATGCTGATGTTTCAAGCTACAGGCCTGCTAAAAAGCTCGCCCTGGAGCCTATGCAAGAGGATGGGAGAGGTGGTCAGGCGGACCGGATTAGGGTATATGTGAGGCTCAGGCCCATGTCAAGCAAAGAGAAAGACACAGGAGCTCGGTGCTGTGTAAGAGCAGCAAACGGGAGAGAGATTTATCTGACTGAAATGGCTCTAGAGTCTGATTATTTGAGGCTGAAGAGATTGAAGGGCCGCTACTTTGTGTTTGATGGCGCCTTTCCTGATGATGCAGGCCAGAAAGAAATCTACTCTTCCAGGTCAGGCTTTTCCATGATTTTTTTCCACATTTTTGTCTAAAGCTTCTATATGCTGATAGCATTTCTATGATTTTGTTATCAACTTTGATGATGACAGAATTTCTGTAATATAGTTGCATATTCTGCAAAAGAGACGGGTCAACTGCCATGGTTTCCTAACTCTTGTTTCTGTGTATCTAACAGCACAGCACAGCTTGTTGAGGGGGTTTTGGAAGGCCGAAACTCCTCTGTCTTCTGTTATGGAGCAACTGGAGCAGGGAAAACCTTCACCATGCTTGGAACAGTTCGTGACCCTGGGGTGATGGTACTGGCTCTCAAAGACCTTTTCACAAAGTTGAAACAGCGGAGCAGAGATGGGGAGCATTCAGTGCGCCTCTCCTACTTGGAGGTGTACAATGAGACAGTGAGAGACTTGCTTTCACCTGGTAGGGCATTGGTACTCCGAGAAGATGCAAAGCAGGTAAACTACACCCTACTTATAGGAACTTTGATTCTATCGTAAAGATATATCTAAGCCTTTTATTGCCAGGGTATTGTTGCGGCTGGACTGACTCAATACAAAGCATTTTCTGCAGATGAGGTAGAAAGTCTGCTGCTCTGCTGTGAAATGGTATTGGGAGCTTGGCATTGTGCTTAAAAGAACAGATTTCATTGCTATGTGCAGGTAATGGCATTGCTTCAGCAAGGCAACCAGAATAGGACAACAGAGCCTACTCGTCTGAATGAGACTTCTTCTAGATCCCATGCCATCTTACAGGTGTTTCTGTTTTTCTCTCACAACATAAAAGTGTCAGATTTATGTTACCTGGTATATTTGAGAGTCTTAGCTTACATGGCTTGTGAAGGTCCTTTGGCTATTCTCTATTGACTTACCCAAGCAAGCGTCATCTCATACGTGGGCAGGTGATTGTGGAATACAGCACCCATGTGGACTCGAGCCTTGTGACTCGCATTGGAAAGCTCTCTCTCATTGATCTGGCAGGTTCAGAAAGGGCCATAGCAACCGATCAGCGCACACTAAGATCCTTAGAAGGGGCCAACATCAACCGTTCACTGCTGGCTTTGAGCAGCTGCATCAGTGCTCTTGTAGAAGGCAAGAAGCATATACCTTTTAGGAACTCCAAGCTCACTCAACTCCTGAAGGTCAGTATCTTGTCTCTAATGCCTTGTGCTCTTTCTGTGTGCTGAGAACTCCTTATGTACTGTTACATTATGTTGCACACCAAAGTACTTATGTACTGTTACGTTATGTTGCACACAAAAAGTACTTTGTCCTGTTATGTTGTGTTGCACACAAAAAGTACTTCTGTACTGTTATGTTGCATGTTTTTTTAAAATAGGCCAACATTATTTTTCACTGAAGCATTTGAAGTAACTCAAAATGGTCTCTTTCACGCGAACGTTGTGCTCTTTGGATGTGCAAGTCTTTCATTGCTTTGTCTCTACAGGACTCTCTAGGTGGTGCCTGTCAGACAGCTATGATTGCAAATATCAGCCCTAGCAACCTCTCCTTTGGTGAAACTCAGAACACACTGTATTGGGCGGATCGTGCTAAGGAGATTCGGACTAAGGTGAGCTCCCATGAACCTTACCTTTGTGAAGGTTGTGACTTCTTTTGATGGAAAATTATTTAATCATCCTCAAAGCGTGGTTTTCTATACCTTCAGGGTTGTGTGGCAAATGAAGAGCTTCAGGTTCCTGGGTCAGGATCTGAGCAGCTCCAGCTCTTGCTACAAGTGCAGAAAGAGAATCAGCAACTCCGGATGCAAGTTGCCCAGCTGCAGCAGAAGCTACTCACCCTTGAGAACAATGCAATGGCTTCAACTTCAGCAGCTGTCCACCAAGAGGGTTCAGTGGTAGTGGTGGCAAGTCCTGCAGCAACACCGCTGGAAAGACCAGTCCAGAAAGAAAACATTGAGGGAACAGGTACTAATGTTGCCATTCAAGAAAACCTTTCTTTACATTGTACAGAAAAGAAACCAAGTGGGATAACGCTTGACAGCACCCATGTTCCAAAGCAAGTGGGCAGCAGCATGGATTCACATCTTGATTCTCTGGCTCCAGATTTAAAACAGCAAGTGAGATGTGAGGACATACTGTTGAGGACTCCATTGACCCTCTCTTCTATAAAGAGGAAGATCTTGATGAGGAGCCCATTGCCTCCTTCTCGGGATCCTTCCCTTGGCTTCCACTCAACAACGAGGGATAATTTTTGTAGAAAACGGACTTTCTGGGATATCACAAACACAAACAGCCCCTATGCTAAATCAACTTGTCGCAATACCAGAAGCAATACTGCAGCTGAGACCCCATCTATGCTTTTACAAGTAAGCCTGCTTCTATTCTCATCCCATGGTTCCCCATTCAAAAGATTGGTCAGTTGCTTTGATTATATTTTGCAAAAGAGGTTTACAGGTGGTTGAACTTGTTGCAAATGGGTTTTCTTTTTTTTTTTTTTGATTTTGTTGAGTTTTGGTGGTGGAGCAGCTCTGCACACGCTTGCTTTTTTTTTCTTTCTTAAATGTGATTGTTAATGTTGAGAATTCTCTGCATCAGCCTGGTTTCTTACGTGGGCGCCCATCTTTCAACTGAATCACCTGATCGAATACTGTGGATGCTGAGGTATCTGAGCACAGCTCCAGTTGCCATGATCACGAATCATGAATACTGGGCTCAAACAAGTCAATCAAAGCCTCTCACAGTTAAAAGAAGTGGTTGATGGGAAACACAAGGAGACCCTTTTGGAGACACTCTATATTAAGCACTCATAAGCCAGAGTTTAGTTACAAAGTAGGATATATGACATGCCTTGGAATCAAGGCAAGTACTATTTGCATGCACACATTGTCATCTCGCAACAATGTACAGAAGCTTTCATATTTTTGTGGTGTCAGGAGTGAGAAATCTCCTTAACTGCTGCATATATTAATGTCTGGGTAGCCTGCTTCATTCGTATCAGCAGTGTGATAAGATTGATATATTTCGATTTGATGTTGTCCTCAAGAGGGCAGAAAATACTTCTTGTTTCTCCAAAGGCATGGGTTGGTATCCTTCCAGTTTAATATCTCCGTAGTCCAGTTGCAAGAGTTGGTATCCTTCCAATTTGATATTTCCATTGGTTGGCTACAAGTTAAGATGTGAAGTTATGCAAGGGGGAGCATCAAAAGGCCACATTAATTTCTGTTCAAATGTTCACTTTCAATCTGAAGTCCTTTATTATTATTATTATTATTTTTTGGGGGGGGCTTATGAGTGCTAGACTAAAGTCACATTGAGGCTGAAGTTGGTTGGCGATATTGGTTGGTGTGGTGTCTGAATTTTGGGCTTAAGATACATCACTCACCTTGATGTGTCCAGCTAGGTTGCCTTACCGTCTGGCCATGATGCAACATGTGTGTTTAAACAAGGCAATCGTACCTTAGCATCTTTAGGCTTCAAAAAACTTGCTTGCAATTCATGTAAATGTTGGGTACTTGAATCAGTTATTGTTGGCTCTTGCTGCAACACTCTCTCACATGGTGCTCCTATGGCCAGTTTGATATGGAAGAAGCTTGTACAATGGCGCATGGTAAGCTCATGAAGTGTCCCGCTGTAGCAAATCTATACGACGATGTTAATGTTGATTTAGTGCTTTTGTGAAGTGTCACTGCTTTCAATTAACTTACTACCAGTTTGATCATTTCCATCTTGCATGGCTATGCGTTTCTCCCAGAATGGCAGTCCTCATTTCCATCTTGCATGGCTATGCATTTTATCCCAGGATGGCCCTTTCTTATTGGTACTTGTCGGAATGGACAATGTATGATAAAAACTTCACTGAGCCCAGTGCTAGGACATCACTTTTTCTTTAGCACAACTTTATTTACTGTCTTCTTATGTGAAAAGAACTTGGCAACCCAGAAATATCCAGGTGTCATATGATGATCACCACGGTTCTGGTTTAAAAAAACAGTAAAATTACTGAACAATGGGCGGGTAATACGTTAGCTATATTCGCAATAAATTCTACAGTTAGTGTGCGTTGCAGCCAGCACCTGTTCTGTTAGCGGCCCCCTCACCCTAGTACACTGTTGTTAATCATGGTAGTTTGTACTCATCGTGAGGTTGGATGCATCATCTTGCTAGTATTTCACAACCTACAAGCAAAGGAAGAATTCCCAAGCAACCATGCCATGATTGTTGTGGCAACCAAGCAACAATGGCATTGTTGTTGTATTGGATCTAGCTTGTGTCTTATACTGCTCACTATGTCCTAGTGTCTACAAAAGAGAGATAAGTGGTATCCTTGAGTAATAGGAGCGTACCCCTCCTCTAACTTCCAATTTGTATCCCTCCTCTAACTTCCAATTTGCTTCTCGAACTTTCAAATTCTTGCCACATGGCAGTGTTGTGAAACTCTTCCTTTATATAATATATTATATAAAGAGAGAGAGAGATATCGAAATATAGAGAAGAGATCAGCAATACCTCGTAATCAACCAACCATTCAAGGCTAAGACACTCGATACATCAAGTAAATCAAGTAGCTTTGAACTCGAGGAGGCTTTTTGGGCTTGTCCTAGGTGTTGCCCCATCAAAAAATTGTCTCAAACACAATGTGCTCACTTGTAACCCAAGATTTCATGCCATGGATGAAAACTATTAAGGCATTGCAACCTTGATCAAAACAAAAAACTCTTGAGGCTTGCAATAGGTTTTTAATTTAGCTTTGTCGGGTTGATATGACCAAAGTAGGATATGGATGCTCTATAGTTACTGATTTAGAACTTCTAAAAAAATTGAGACTACTTTCTTTTTGGTTAAAAGAAAACTAGATTTATACACACCCCTCTTCCCTGGTTATACACACCCCTCTTCCCTGGTTATTAAAATCCCAACTTTCAAGTATGGGAGTGAGAAAGGGGCGTTCAAACCCAACACCTCCACTTATCTCCACTTATGGATGTGTACCCCTTGTCGAGATACTTACTTCTTGTTTCAAAAAAAAGAAACCTAAAGTTAAAGATTAGAATTGTTAAGGCTTTTCCGTGTATATGTAAAACAATTCAACAGGACTCTATAGCTGTTCACCGAAACCTTTGTGGTGTACGTATCAATGTGGTTCGCCTTTTGAGAAGCTTTGAAATTTATATCACGCTTGTCGTTTGAGCATGCAATGATCGATCATCTTCCTTAGTGCCTGCTTGTCTGTGCTTTCTTCGATCGCTCTGATTTTTTGTGCTTGTCGTTAATATTTCATGTGTTGCTTTGTGATGGCTTGCTCCGCTTTGATCCGCTTCTGTCTCTCTGCCTTATGTCTCTCCATGCTTTGAAATGTGCTTGCTACATGGCATCTATAGGTTTCCTCTTCCTATAGTATCCGTGCTCTCATCGTTCCTTCCATGCTTCATTGTGCTCTGCCACTATTTTACATTGCTATCATGTGCAGGACACAGCCTCCTCTCAGAGATTTGTCCAACACATGCTCCCTGTCGAACTTATGTTAATCAAAACATACTACGTTGCACAAGAGAAGGAGAGAACAATGCCATGCAAGGGTAGATTCGGAGACTAACACTTAGCCAACCATAATGAAGGTTAACTCTTCGATGTGAGGCCACTAACACTTAGTCAACCATAATGAGAGTTAACTCCTCGATGTGAGGCTACTAGGGTCCACTTGTGTCACTCAAATGAAGATCTCCAAGCTAGGTAGTGAGCAAAGAAGAAGGGAGCTATGGAAATCTCTACCTTCACTCAATGCCAATGTGTATACAAGAGGGATCTTGAGAAGGAGACGAGAAAAAGGAGAAGAGAAGAGAAGACAAGGCTCATCCACTCGATGCACACACTACAATCAAGCAAGAAAGCGTTCACCAACACACCATAACCACAAGAGAGAGGGAGAGAGAGAGAGAAGGCAAGATCCAATCGTGGTAATGGGATTGTGTCTTTCCATATTTCATAAATCACTTATATACATGAGCTCACTTTTTACAATGGTCGGTTGTCCATTTACAATTGGAGAGCGAAAATTGGCTTCCTAGCTCTATATACATCTAAGCTCATTCTTACGACCGACATTACATAAGTCGTAAGCTCGGTCATCCCATATATCTTTTCTCATTAAGCACTTAGTGCGGTTACGTAATAATGGATTACAAGAAGAACAATGATGTTAACCAGTGTGGTTAATATACTTCTCTCCCTAATTTAGATCCGTCCTCGTAGCTAGCAACAAAGAGATCTAGCGGTAGTAGATCGAGTCGGTGCGGATGAAGTCTTGTCACGACGTGGGATGCGGGGGGTTCGATGGAAGACTTTGTAGCTTGTCCAAAAGGAAATCTCCATCATGTCTTCAAATGTCTGTAGGCGCCAAGCATGCATCTATTGGATGTGCTCGTAGTAGCCGAAAAGCTGCTTCAAAGTGGGACCTTTGTTGAGGTCGAAGGCCAGGCCTTGATTGCCCTCGTCGTGGTAGTGGCGCTAGTTCATAAATATTTCCAAGAGAGTGATGATGAGGTGAAAAACCGGATGGTGGCCATCACTGTAGGATCCGGCACTTGCTCATATTTGTCTTCGTTGATGAAGGAGTGTATGTGTTTGAGGATATTGTCCTCAGTGCAAGGGTTTTGGGTCGTTGGAGGAGTGAACCAAGGGAACTTGTAGTGAAGCTTAGGGTTCTTTGCTTGCTCTTGATGAAAAAGGTCCCATGCCCAGTGGTGGCTGCGATGCAGAGGTTGGATCAATGCGTAGCTAGCGCAGCACCTTGCAATACTGTTCCCGGATGAAGGGCTTGAGAAGAAAGGGCCGAGCTTGCCCATGAGTTTGAATGTGATGGGGCGAGCAGCGTGGGGGACCTGTAAGTGGGACCTCCGCGTTGACGAGGGGGGTGCTCACACTTCCACATACAATGTTTTGCGTTGAGGTGGGGCTGTAGGAAATGGATGTCTGTGCGATCGGTCGCCCTAGTGATGGGGGTCTCCGAGAGTTGTCGATCGAGCAAGATTTTTATTGCCTGCTCAAACTCCGTGTGATCTAATGGATCGCGCTAGTTGAGGGGGTTCAGGGGGGGATCCACCTCGTGTTGCTCTTACGGTGGGGGCGGGAGACTTCTCCTTCCTCCAAAGGTGTGGGGGAAGGGATGTCGAGGGGTGGTTGTGATGAAGGTGGAGGGTTTGCTGACGAGGCGAGCACAAGGGTTGCAGTAAATAGAGGAGGAGGCCTTGTCGATGTTGAGGGTATGTTTTTGAGAGGGGTGTCGAAAGGCCTAAGTGGAGATTCAGGGTGGGGGTTAAGGGAGGAGTTGGTGATGGAGGCCGAGTGGGGAGGTGAGGGGGTGTAGAGGATTGTGAGGGGAATAAAGAAAGTGTGGTGGTGCTCGGTGGGGGTGGAGGTGGTGGGGGTTGGGGGTGCTTGTATTGTGGTGAGATGGGCTGGGAGGAGGGGCTGATGCGGGGGAGATGAGGGTGGGGGTTGTTGATGTGGGTGGTTGTGGTAAAGGATGAGGAGGCCCTTGGTTGGATAGGGCGGGAGCTGGTACCGGTGGAGATAGCATAGTGTGGAGTAATAGTGGTGAGGGAAGGAGGGGTGTTATCATCTTGTAATGAGTGATCGGAGGGCATGGGTTCTTCTTCCATCATTAAAACTGTAACCAAGCGAGAGGCCAATTGAAGGGTGGCAGTCCTTGCATCCCAGTCAATGTTGCAACGGTTGTGTCCCATCTATCCTCGTCTGAGAAGAATTTCCTCACGCATAGTTCTGTCAGGCATAACATAAAACTTCCCTCCCAAGGGAATTTCCTCACGCATAGTTCTGGCAGGCATAACATAAAACTTCCCTCCCAAAGGATTATTTCCAATGTGGAATAAGGTTGTGACTGTGCCTAAACATTGAGCTGCTTGTGAGGCCACTGTTGTGACCATGGACTGGGGTATCTTTTAATGGGGGACTTCGGAGAGGGAGAGCCATGTGTCATAGGACATTCAGTTGTGATTAGCCCTTGTATCGACAAGAGCCAATTTTTGGGTGAAGCTTGTCGAGGTGGTTATCCCTAACAACAACCGAGCAGGTTTCACTTCCCAGTCTTCTTCTTTGAGGTCTACTACTTGGGCTATGTTGACCACGATGTTTTCCCCCCCCCGAAGTTTGGCTTGACATTCTTTGGCCTCTTGTTGGGCGGTTTCTTTTATCTCTTCATGCTGTTTTTTTTGTTGTTTTTTGTCATGAATGGCCCTCAGTGTGGTTTTGGTGAGTGGTCCATAGTAATGTTTCAGTTTGCTATCGTTGGAATATCCCGCCATCTCGACACCGTCGAGCGTTTCTATGCGTACTGCGCCTTGTGGGGTAATCTCAGTGACTAGGAAATGTCCTAAGCCTTTGAGCTTGAGTTTCTTTTTGTGGTTTTTTGTGCTAAAGAGGATGACCATGTCGCCCTCGTTCATTCGTTTGTCCTTAAGTTGGTCATCAAATCACTGTTTACACCTCAATTTTTCAACAATCATACTATAGATAGCGAGGAGACGTGTTTTTTTGGGCTTTTCTAGCTCAAACAGGGGACAACCAAGGACATTGTCTGTGAGTTTTTTCTTTACTGCAATGCGCAAAAAACCGAGGACCAAGAACTCCATCGGCATGACTGCTTCAGTACCATAGGTTAAACTGAAGGGTGTCGCATTGGTAGTAGTCCTTTAGGATGTTTGATATGCCTAGAGTGCAGTGGGTAACTTTGTTCCTAATCATTGCGGCTAGCTTTCACTATTTTTGTCAGAATTTGCTTGGCCTCCATTGGCTTGGAGGTAGTAAGGGGAAGATTTTTTGTGAGTGACTAGGAATTCTTATAAGAGGAATTGTATCACCTCATTAATGAAGTGTGCCATTTTTGTCACATATGATCTCAAGAGGGCATCTGAAGCAAGTGATCACTGACTCATATAGGAATTTGGTAGTGGATCTCGAATCAACCTTGCGGGTAGCCCTTGCCTCCTCGACCCATTCTGTAGAATAGTCCAGGGCTGTGATGATGTAGCGAGCTTGAGTGTATCGAGCCGCTAGACTAATGGGTCCTATAAAATCAATGCTCCATTTTTCAAATGGTTATAGGGATACAATAGGGTTTAGGGGCATGATGTCCTTAAAGTGTGGGATTGCCTACGTTGGCATTTGTCGCAACGTTTGACATATTCTACTGCATCGGCCATCAAGGGTGGGCCACCATAACCTTGCTGTAAGGACTTTGCAACAAGCAGTGATATCTATTGCGAGAAGTTCCCCCCAACACAGCTGAAGTGAGTCTGTTCTAAAAGAATGACATACTCGTCTTCTCGAACACAGTGTTTGATAACTTTGTCCTTCCCCTGTTTATAGAGTTTGACTGCAATCAATTGGTAGGGGGCAGCCTTTTTGATGAGGCGCCTTACTCGATCTTTGTTGAGGATTGGGCCAATGGGTAGGCCATTGGCGAGGAAGTGTGCAACCTCCTCTTCCCATTCCGAAATTAAGCACAGTTGGAACAAGGCAGTGTGTGGTAAATCATCATCGACTCCCATCGGCGGCTCGCCGTTGGGAATGCATGACATATGGTCCGCCAAGACATGTTGTGAGCCCTTCCGCACTGTGATAATGAAGTCAAACTCAAGCAAGATCAGCAAGCATTGTGTGATCTTTTCGGTCGTGCAGGGTTTGTTTTACCAATAGAGAAGAGCTTGATGGTCTACAAAGAAGATAAATTTGGTTGCCAAAAGATAATGGCGAAACTTCTTGATCGTGTAAACCATTGCTAACCCTTTCCTTTCAGTGGTGGTATAATTTCGTTCTGCCTCATTGAGTTGGCGACTTGCAAAGCTAATAGGGAAATCCATCTTGTGTTCACCGGGCTGAGCCAGCACACACTCAACTGCAAAGGCGGAGGTGTTAATGTGGACATGAAATATGATGTCCTAGTTGGGGGACCTCAAAATGGGAATACTTGCCCCACGGCTTTCTTTAGGGTGTTATACGCCTGTTCGCATTCCTCTGTCCACTCAAAGAGGATTAGAAGTCTGTAAAGGGGGTGAGCTATATCGACGTACATGAAAATAAAATTCCATGAAGCGTTGGACTCCTTTAAAGTTGGTTGTTGGTGGTGGCGGCTCAAGGATGAGCTGTACCTTGCTGTCTCATCAGTGGAGATTACTTGTTTTGAGATAATATGTCCTAGGATGACTCTATGCTGAATCCAAAATTGGCATTTGAGAGGGTTCAGGGAGATACGATAGAGCCTACATCTCTCTAGCACCTTTCGTAAACATTCGAGGCGTGCTTTCCACGTGGAATTGACACAAAGGTCATCCATGAAGACTTCAATGAATTTCCAAAGATACTCCTTGTAGCTTGTGCACATTAGATGCTAGAAGGTGCTAGGAGCATTGGTTAGCCCAAAGGGCATGACACGGTATGCATAAATTTTCCATTCGGTTGCAAAGGTTGTTTTGTGTTGATCCTTTGGATCGATCACTACTTGGTTATATCTAGAGAATTTGTCCAAGAAGCTGTAGGATTCCTTCCCTGTGACTCTCTTGAGTACGTACACTGTGATAAGGGCAAAGGATAGTGATCCCGTATAGTGGCGGCATTGACCTTTTTGAGGTCCTGGGCACACATCTTTCCATTCTTCTTGGGCACACTCACATCTTTCCATTCTTCTTGGGCACTATCACTATGGGTGAGACCCACTCTGTGTGCTCAATTTCATAGATGAATTTGGCGTCTATGAGTCGATTCTTCCCGAACCATCTTGGAGTATTTTGGATTCATGGGGCGGGATCTCTACTTGATCGGTCTTGCTGCATCTACCATAGGAATGGTATGTTTGACCACTTCGGGAGGCACACCCTTCATATCTGTGTACTTCCAAGCGAAGAAATCCTGGAATTCAGTGAGGAGAGCGACGAGTTCTGTTTCTTCCTAGGTCGAGAGGTCATCCTCAATGTAGATAGGCCTTGGGTCGTCGCCCGTGCCTACTAGGTTAACTTCTTTCACCTTGGCTGGACCATCATATGAGGTCCCTTGCTCTCCATTTTGTGAGTCTTTTAGGCCGAGTCATATTGTACAAAATAATTGGCCATCTTAAAGGTTCTGAAGTGTTTGGGGACTTGTTTAGTCTCCTCTACTTTAGCGTTTTCTTCTTCTATCAGCTTTTTTGGCTTCTTTCTTTGCAAGCGCTAACTTCTTTGCGTAGAGCGGAAAAGCTTTTGGGGTTCAGGTTGGGGGTCAACGGGTTCCATTGGTTTGGGGGGGGGGTCGTGTGGACCAAGAGGGAGTTATTGGTGAAATTCTTTTGCTAGACTTGGCTAAAGTACTCATGTGCTTCAATTGCTCCTACGTATTTAAGCCAGTACGTGTCCGAGTCAGGCAAGGAAGGCATAGGTCTCTTGTCCGAGGAATCCATTGGGTTTGCAAGTTTTGACCAGCTCTTTTTGCTGATAGCAATTTGTAATTTCATGATAGCCCCATCTTTGGCAGTATGTGCAGTAGAGGGTGGGATGGGGTCTTAGATGTGTACACTCTATGCTAGTATGGTTAGCTCGACAAATCGGGCACCACACTAGTTCCTTCTTGGGGTAGAGATGGTGTTTACCAACTCGATCCCGGCCTTGGCTAGTTCTCCAGTGTTGGGTCATTTGCTGCATTAATGCAACAGCCACCTGTTCGACTTGTTGTCCTCTGAGAGGTGGACTTCTTGCCTTTTCTGTTAGATTTGGTGCTGGTTGTTTTGAAGGAGGCCTTAGATGTGCCCTCGCGCAATTCTCGAGAATGCGTTCCCTTAGAGTTATCCTCGAAGTCCATAGCACTCCTACAACATTGCTGCTCAAAGGAGGCATGGGCGCCAGGGCATACAAAAAATTATGTAAGGGTTCATCGTTGAGGCCTTCAAGAAATCTCCTAATTAGCCTTTCATTAGAGAGCTTGTCTCTGGCACTATAATGGGAATGGAAACACCTCACCTTGTTGATGTATTCCTGGATGGTTTCTCCATCCTTTTGTTTGACATTGTGTAGTTGCTCACAACGGCACTCACCTTGACTTGATCATCCACGTGGCCGAATGCTTCACAGATCTGATTAAGCATCTCTAAATGTGGTATGGGATCTTGAGTTCCATCGAACTTAGTGATCAACTTAGATATGTTGGCAGGTTTATTTCTCTCATCTTGGCCCTTGCACCGACTGGACTAGTGTCAGAGGTGTGATTCTGGTGGCTACCCTCCTCCCTATTTCCATGGCTATCCTCAACATTTTAGCAGTTAGCCCTGCCATGGCTGGAGTGGTTGGTTGGGGTAAGATAGGTGGGGGAACTGGGCCGGGTGGATAGACCATTGGGGTTCCTTGTCTCAAGGGAGGACCGGGCTATGCTTCATATAGCCCCATATGGTATCCTGGGTATGCCCCACACGAGGCAGGTAGTGCTGGTACATTGGTGCCCTAGGTTGATATGATGGGGCTGGGTAGGCCCTCTCTCTCTCATAGGATGTCTCGAGTCCCTGGAGAGCTGGTTGTTGTCCTGGGTTTAGCACTGGCCTTTGGTCTTGGTATGAATTGGCCATTCCTGTGGGTGGGCATGGCCACCTAGACTGGTGGATGAGTCTAGGTTGGGTTACTTTTTACTTTGCCCCATATCTGTTCTATGGTCTCTCTCTAGAGGCAGCGTGGGCTCTCTTTTGGGCTAGTGTTCCATACTTCTATCCCTGGGATGTGGATTGTCTGACTATGCATTTCCCACGATAAAGCTCTAGAGTCTTGAAGCAAGGCTTCTTTGTGAATGGGTAGGGGGATATTGGGTCTTACTCCAAGGCAGGTGGTCTGTCCATGCACTGAGCCTCCAGTCGTCTTGTCTCTAAGTTTGGAGTTGCATATCCCATGTTGGGATGCTCCTCACTGCTGTCAAAGACCAACTATGTTTTCCCGAGTGTAGGTGCATGAATGTGAGAAATAGCAGTGCTGGACCCCCCTGGTGGATAGTCTCTTTTTTTTGGGAAAGGAAGGTACGGCCGTATGCTTTTAAGAAGGTACGGGCGTATGCTTAGATAAGGACACGGACGTACATTTCAGAAGACACGAGTGTGGCAAATCGACGAAAGGTACGATGTACGTTTGGTGGAGATGAAGACACAGGTATATCTTTAGAAGGTATGGGCATACGCTTAGATGAGGACATGGACGTACGTTTCAAGAAGACACAGGCATGGCAAATCGAAAGGTACGGCGGCGTACGCTTAGTGGAGATGAAGACACATGTGTGTCTTGAGATGGTACGGGAGTATGCTGAAAAGGACACGGGTGCATCAAATAGAATGAAGATGAAGACACGAGCTTGTCAAATAATGAAGGGAACGGGTATGCGCTTAGAGGATGAAGACCCAGACGTGTCTTGAAGGAAAGAAATGGTGTACACTTATAGGAAAGGAAGACATGACTGCGGTGCGGGGCAGAAGGAATGGGCGTGGCTTTAGGGAAGGAACGGGCATATGCTTATGAAGGTCAGGCCGTACACTCGTCAGGTTAGAGAGACCTTTAATTGTGCAAGTATTGACAGTCAGCTACCCCCTGATATTCCTTGATAATACACCTATACCCAGTTTGTATCCCTTGTTTAATGCCCTTTATGCCTAGTTAATGTAATTTATTCCTTTAATTATCCTCTGCTCAATTTAATGTAGTACATTTTGGAAGATTTGCTTTGGGGGAAGACATGGGCATGGCAAAGAAGACACGGGCATGGCACCGAGAAAGGTATGGCCGTACGCTTCTCGAAAGACAATCCAGAGTGAAAAATTTGCCTCTTCTCCTCGTCTGATTTTTTATGTTTTGAGCTCTTCCTTTATGTTTTTTTTTTGTGTTTTTCTTTCTGTGGGGGGAGGCTAGAGTCTCTAGCTACCCAATGATGCCTAGAATGCCTAAGAAAACCTAATTACCTAAGATTAATTAGAGGATTAAGCTAATTATACAAAACTTGACAAATTTTGAACAAAACTAAAAATTGCATGAATCTCAAGCGCAAGGTTTAAGCACCTACTTGTGTCTCCCACATTTGATGAAGACTTTGATGCTCCTCATGCTCCATTGATCTCCATGGCAAAAGTAAACAAAATAAAACAATAAACAAACAAACATCCAACAAGCAAACAAACACATCCAACATGCAACCACCGGTGGATTTTCACTCCAACCAGGCTTTGTGATGGCTCTAGCAAGTGAAAATGTGTGGAGGACCCTAAGCTAAATGCTAATCCCTGACAATAGTGCCAAAAATGTTAACCAAAACATACTACCTTACACAAGAGAGGGAGAGAAGAAGAGAATGATGCCATGCAAGGGCCGATTTCGAAGACTAGCACTTAGCCAATCCTAATGAGGGTTAACTCCTCGGTGTGAGGCTACTAGGGGCTCACTCCACCTAAATGAAGATCCACAAGCTAGGTAGTGAGCAAAGAAGAAGGGAGCTATGGAAAGCTCTATCTTCACTCAAATGGAGATCCACAAGCTAGGTAGTGAGCAAAGAAGAAGGGAGCTATGAAAAGCTCTATCTTCACTCAATGCCAATGTGCATACAAGAGGGATCTTGAGAAGGAGATGAGAAGAAGGAGAACAGAAGAGAAGACAAGACTCATCCACTCCATGCACACACACTACAATCAAGCAAGAAAGCGTTCAACACATATTTCATAAATCACTTATAAACATGAGCTCACTTTTTACAATGGCCGGCTGCCCATTTACAATTGGAGACCCAAAATTGGTTTCCTAGCTCTATGTGCATCTAGGCTCATTCTTTTACGACCGACATTACATAAGTCGTAAGCTCGGTCATATCCCATATATCTTTTCTCATTAAGTATTTGGCGCGGTTACATAACAATGGATTACAAGAAGCTTAACCACGCTTGAAAAATGATGTTAACCAGTGTGGATAACAACTTCTAAGCCTGTCTCCTTCAAGCTGATAAAAGCTCTCTACTAGCATGCTAAACTAGAATGCTCACTGGAGTCTAGATCCATGAAGGTGGCACTGTAATGTGATCGGATTTAAGGCCTTGAACTGGAAGCTTATCAAGCACATCTTGTTGAAAGAAAGCCACATTTAGCTTACATATCTAAGAGCTTATGGTCCACTGTTGGCATGCAAGCGCTATTTGTCTTGTGTGTTTCAAGCAACCCTTTTCTGCATGTATTTCTAGGCCTTTGTCTATGGTTCCTATGTTGGCACAAGATTTCAACTTGTAAACAAATGTAAGAGCATTTCGAGACACCCTTCAATTCCATATGTTCCATTCCATGCCCATGTTCAGTGTATGCTCCGATTAGTGTAGATTAGTGTTGTCCATGAGGGAATGTTTTGAGATGGGAGTGTTTTGAAATGGAAGCTCTAAAACATATCTTGAACTTTTACAAGTGTGCCAACACTAAGGTTTCTTTTCAATTAACTCTTTCTTTCAATCTTTGCATGTATTTCTTGGCCCTTGTCTATGTCTCCTATGTTGCCACAAGTTATTAAGGTGCAAACAAGGGTGAGTCCTATATTCAGGAGACACCCTTTAGTTGCATATGCTTAGAACACTTGAGAGATTGAAGTGCATCTAGCCATGGTCGCTTCCATGGCAAAAAGGGAACAAAAAAGAAAGGACGATAGTCTCACAAGAGAGATGATGATTGGGCATGCAATATGGATTCCAGAAGTACAATACATGCTACATTTCTTAAAGTTAAATCAAAGAGTTAATAATTCTTAATGAATATGATTTCAAGGATGTACCATACAAATAAAAGGAGTTGGGTACTTGTGAAGCACCTACTCAACTCACTTGTGTGGTAAGGTTCATATTCACTTCTGTCAACACTATGTAGGCTAACATCACTTGCCCGACCTACCGTAAGGCGCTTTGCTATCTTTCTTGCTTGAAAAAATACTTATCTTTTGTAAGATGTCATTGGAACATATAAAGGTGCCTTACCATGTGCTTAATGTCAAATAGGGAAAGTTTATGGACTCCATATGCATAGTTGCTTAAGACTAGTAATAGGGGCCTGGCTATTTTTAAGTTTGGCTAGCCTAGAGTGAAAACTTGTCATTTGTATATAAGTCATTATTTTTAATAAGTAATACACAATTATTTTAATAAGTCATTCTTTTTAATAAGTAATACACAATTATTATACTTGTGAGCTTTTCTCTTCTCTCTTCTTACTTGCATGTTTGCTATTGAACCTTGCTTGCTTGATGAACGCATGCTAGATAGGATTGTTTATAGGTTTTCCTCTTGCATTTGTTTTTTTCCCCCTCCCACTTTTTTATGTGAGAGAACCATCACAAAGAACCATGTCTTATTGCCTCCATCTAGGCATAGAGAGCTCTACTCTTAGCCCACTGGTAAATAAGGCATTCTAGTGTGACAAAAAGGAGTGAGAATGCAATGGATGAGCTGGCACACCCACATAGGGAAGTTATAGTTTGCAACTCTAAGGCAAGAACCAACAATACATGCTTTGGGCAAGGCTAAGGTAAGCTCTTAACTTGAGCATATTTGGCACTGGGACTCACCTTTGTCCACCAACATTTGTTCATTCTAAGCTATTGAGATTACCCAATGTTGTTTGGTATTAATTAGGTGGTCACACTTTAAAAAACATACAATTTTAGAGTTATTAAATGTGTTTAGTTGTTGCTTTTGATTTTGCTTTGGAGTTTTTTTGTATTAAGGCATTCTAGTTTCATCTATTTGGAAGGGAAAAATCATGGTTCATTGGTGAATCAAGCTCCCAACCGTCTTTATGTCCATAGCAACATCATCTAACTCATCACCAAGTCAGCCCTTAGCTTTATGTTATGCTCCAATGGTGTTGTCATAGGCTTGCATCTAGTCATGCCATACTTTTCCAACATGTCCAAGGCATATTACCTTTGCACCAACCAAATACCATGTGATGTCCTGATAACCAAATACCATGTGATTGGAGCCTAAGAGGCTTAGATTTCATTGCTTTTGAGCTAAGGAATAGCTTAGATTTCATTTCTTTTGAGCTAAGGAATAGCTTAGCTTAAAAGCAATTATGATTAGGAGTGGAATCACTCCAAAAACGTGAGTATTGAGCTCCATTATGATGTATTAGAGCGGGATAATCAATTTTGTTCATGCATTTCATAAACTTTCATAACATGCATTGTTTGAATTTATAGCTTAGAAGCGTGCAATTACATAAAAAATAATAAAAAAATATTTAATTACTTATATAATAACTATTAAATAGGATTAAGACCATTAATCACACCCCATGAAGTCTAAAAATCTCAAAAAATACGAAACATAGATAAACTAGCTCTTCGGTTGGGAATGTGAGTCCATAGTCTTGCACAAAAAGACATGAGTCGAGACACGTAAGTCTGCAAACGTGAACCTAGACATGTGAGCCATGAGCCTGCACACCATGTGAACCATGAGCCTGGACACCATGTGAGCCATGAGCTTGGACACCACGTGAGCCATGAGTTCGGATATATGATCATATAGACATGAGCTTAGAGACATGAGTTTAGAGGTAGGTATACCTAGCATTGTACCAACCAATTATTGTTGCCTTAAAGACTCAAATAGAAATACCTACTCATGTCCTTGGAAGGTTTTTCCATCATACAATTTATACTAGCTACTATAGATTCTAAGGAAAATTCTTAAGTATAATTATTACCCAACAAGTGCACACCAATCGTGTCATACGCCCAAACCTTAGATTTTTGAACCAGGTAAGATTATTTTATAAAAGAAAATTACATGAGCCGAGTTTCCACAAAAAAAGACACGAGCCTACAAATGTGAGCCTAGAAGTGTGAACATGAACACTTGAGCCTTTAGACGTGAGTCGTGAGAGTGGACATGTGAGCCTACATACATGAACTTATACACATGAGGCTACAAACGTGAGTCGTGAGAGTGGACATGTGAGCCTACATACATGAACTTGTACACATGAGGCTACAAACGTGAGTCTAACAGGGTAAACATAGACACATGAGCCTATAGATATGAACATGTAGACGTGAGTCTATTAGCTTAAAAAATTTTGTTTGTTTCATACCTGTACCAAAAGCACTAAGAACTTCTTATGATGCGAACTCAATCGAGACTAGTTGTTTTGGAAATGCCAATATATTCAACCGTGACGAATCAAACCACATCTCCTCAAACTCACCAAGCCTTCAATCCCAAACAACCAATACTCAATAGAGTGCTTCTCTATTAGGAAGGCTAGACTCCTTTGAATCCACCTCAAGCAAGACACTTTGGGAAGAAATGAGCCAACAAAACACAGACATGAGCAGAGAAACAACAAAATATGTGGAAACAGGAGTTGCCACTGTCCCTCGAGCTCTCAACTCTCCAATTGGCTTTGTAAGCATCACGATAAATTTTATAAAGAAGGCATTAAAATCGCCCTATCTTTGGGCGAAGCTCCAGGTGAAGGAGAAGGAGTGGGACTAGGATCCTCAAGGTTCACTCTCATAGGAAGTGAACCATGTCTAATGCCATAATGTTCAAACATTTGGTACAATCTTGAGTTGGGTGTATCCCAAGCTGACCATGACCACCAACAAGTAGCCCCAAAATTGTAGTTTATGGTAATAGAGACATGTCTAATGCCACAGTGTTCAAACATTTGGTATCAATCTTGAGTTGGGTGTATCCGAAACTGACCATGACCAACAAGTAGCCAAACAACTGTAGTTTATGGTAATCGAGACATGTCTCTTTTGTTATACCATCAGGGATAAGTGTTCCCTAATACACCCAACAACAAGCACATATAGCGCACGTAGGAGTCCCACCCTCCATAAGAGTTTCAATTTTTCTCTGTTTGGATGAGGAATAGTGACCACTGTCTAGGGACTACATCAACACAAAGGGATCCAGGAGAGAATTCACATAACGCGTCCTCAACCGCATGAACGTGCAGCCTCAAAACCAAGCCGATGGAGGATAAGTGCTTTTGAAAAAATTACACCCCCCACTCCCATATAGGGAAAGAGATCCATAGCCTAAAAGAAAGAGTTCTGCACAACCACATCCTCACATTTCATTAACACGGTAATATGAAGAAGACATTTTAAGGATGGCATTTGAAATGGGAAGGGGGGGTACGATGAATATAACACCTTGAGGCTCATAGTTGGGCAAAACCAAGGCAATCCACATCTCAAGGATGAGGATACACTATTGGAATAAGCCAAGAAGACTATGATCAAGGCTATGCCAAATCTAATATAAAAAGAATCTCCATTTAAAACTCCCAAAGTTGTTGAAGAATATCCTAATGCTAAGAAAAAGACTAACTCATTTGAAAAGCTACCAACCTAGTACGAGAGTTCTAGGAGAATTTCAAAGAAAAGTTCTAAGGCTAGTAAGGGCACAAAAAATGCCCCCAATGTTATATACTAGCCTTGTAGTATGTTCAAGTCCAGAGCTTATCTTAGCCTTTGTCGAATCATGTGTTATTGTGGTTATTACCTTCGAGCCGTAATGCAACTCTTCGTGATGTGCTGGCTTGTCCATCACTTCCTCACTCCATTGTCGCACCAAAATACTCCTTTACTAAGGGGGTGAAGGTAAAGCTCTCTATACCTAAATGGATGTAAAAAGAGAATGCCTTGAAACCTACAATTAATCCTATTCATGCAAGCATCCATCTAGCATGCAAGCATCCATCTAGAATGTAAGAACCTAATAGAGCAGCACAAGTAAGCAAGAGTAGAATAGGTAAGAGCTCACAATTATTCTATTGCAAGGGAATGAATGTGTATTGCTTAGTGTCAAAAATGACTTATGGGTCAAAGCATGCATAGATGGTACCACTTTTCTCCTTTTTGGGGATACTCGGGAGTGGATTCTTGATAGTGGTGCTTCCAGGCACATGACTCCTTCCTGTGACTTCTTTCACAACAAATAGTCCTTTAGGGGTGTAAAAGATACATTTTTAAATGTGGGAATGACTGTTTAGTAGTTCAAAAAACTTCATGATTAAATGAAAACTTCATGATGAAACATTATGTGGTGGTGGTTTTACTGGTGGGGGCGGTGGGACATGTCCCAACTACCTCTCTCTCTCTCTCTCTCTCTCTCTCTCTCTCTCTCTCTCTCTCTCTCTCTCTCTCTCATGCAAAGTCATCAGAGAGAACTAGTGGGCTACTGGGTCTAACCACATGAAGTGTGGACTTTCTGCATTTGTACTCCTTCACCATAGCACTATTTGGGAAGCAGAAAACATATCTTGACGAAGGCAAGAATACATATGATTCTTGTCATGGATGAAAGGAAAAACCAAAAAGAAAAAAGGAATGTTGTGAACAAACAACAGCTACACTTGTGGGGACCTGAGGAGGTACATGACATTAGAATAGAAGGTTCAGCTCTGTTGTGGGAGTTTGACATGAACCCATAGTAGTGATTGCAATGAATAAAATATTCAAGATAAATAGAACAAGAAAATACTCAATACAGAATATTGGGTCCAATTTTCCCCCACACAAGAGTGAGCCCACGCTTCCTCTTGGTGTACTTAAATATATTCCATGGGTACCTTTTGAGATTCAAAAATAGTATTCTTTACAAAAATGTCAACTTCTTTAAGAATGATATTCTTCAAAAGTAGCTTGCTTCAAAAATATATTTCTTGACGTGCAAGCCAGGCTTCTTTTAAAAATAGGTGTGAGCCTTGAACCTTATAAAAGTGCACATGTCTTGAAAAATAAAATATACACTAGGGAGCTTTCAAATGTCCCAATTAACATATACACATTGCTAATAAATATGAATAGCATCCAAATAAATTAATGGCGCTTGTCGTCACACAAAATCAAATATTATTTGTCAATATTGAAAATTGGTCATCTCAGTGCTCGCCTCCATTATCTGGTCCAACGATTTGCACTTGCATCATCAACTAAGCCAATCAATTAATAAATTAATTCATTAAAAATAAACATCCATATGAAATTTCATATCAATAAGACGATGCAACCAATACTCCCACACATGTACGGATTCACCTGCGTACGCGTAAAGTAAACTCGTCTAAGAGAATTCATAACATAGAAACGTGGGAATAGAATATCTCATGAATTCTCCCTCGCTCCCTACAGGTGTACTTTTTGTAACACGCCTCTTTTCTGTGAATTATTTGAGTAGAATGAAAATTCCTCCGAGAAAGTGTATCAGCAAAAATCTTCCATAGCCTCTTGATGACGCTAGAGCATGAAAGTCATCATCCAAAGCTCCTTCCCAAGGTAAGGTGTTTCTATTAATATTAGTTCAAATGGCTTATTATTTCATGGTTTTTCCATGATTCCAATTGAGGTAATTAGTCTTGATTCTTTGTCATGTTCTAATTGAGGCAATTAGTCCTGATTCTTTGTCATGTTCTAATGGCCTTCTATGCAAGGAGTGGTGAGTGGTTTTCGTGCTAACTTTGAATATCCTTGCCTCGCACAATTTCTATATGGCTAAGAAGTTGAATGTTGAGTGTGGACTCAGCTTGATAGGCAATCTCCCAATACATCTCAATGACAAGGATACTCTAGAGAGTCAGTGGTGGTTAATGGTCTTCAATGCCAACCCCACCAAAAGGGCAACAAGATTTTCTTGAGCAGGGTTTGCCTAGAGTTTTTGGATGAGTGCCGGATGCTTTACCAAAAGGTATACTAGCTCTGAACAATGAAATCACAAGAAAGTTTACAAAGTGCTTTGCATTTAAAAAATGTGAAGCAACCAAAAATGATCCAGAGGGCCACAAAGTTACATGGGCCCTTTTTGGCGGGAGACAATGTGTTAAAGACTATGCAGGGCCAAATAGGTGGCCTAAATAGGAAGTTGGACAATTGGAGGAAAGCCAATGGGCCATTGAGAGCCCATTCCATTGCTCTAGGAGCTCAATGTTAGAGCATGACACTTTAGAAGGCATGCCTCTATTTGGGGAGGAAGTGAAAGAGAAGAAGCTCAAAGTAACTTCTGTGAAACATATAGGACTGGCAGAGGCAATGTTTGTTGCCAAGGTGAAATTTAGGTTGGATGAAAAGGAAGAAGCATCAAGGACAACAAAATTAGAGTATGAAAGTAAGAGAGACGCTCCACTTCGACTGGAAGGTGCTTCCAGCACAGCTACATTATTTGTGTTAGAGCTAAAAAGGTTGAAAAAATAGATGGCTGTAATACAAGCAACCCCAAGGGCTGACCTAGTGGAGTTTGGAAAGCTAAAAATGCAAATCCAATGTGTGAGAAGGGTCTTAGCTTTTGCCGGTTTGACCCACAGAGCTTCTCACCAATGAAAGAAAATCTGAAGTCATTTAGAGGTAACAACACTAGGACTTTAGTAATTTACTGCATAATCTTATTATTAAAAGTATTTTATAACTACTTTAAAATATTCTTTTAAGAATTGGAAAGCACTCCAAAGTGTTGGAAAGCACTCTTAGTGCTAAAAAGAACTTGAAAGAGCACTGAGGCACTTGAAAGTGCTTCCAAGAAAATGTATGGGATTCAAGCACTTCAAAGTTCTTTCAAGCACCTGAAAGTGCTTTCTAGTAGTTGAAAGTGCTTTCTAGTAGTTGAAAGTGCTTTAATATGTTTTCTAGCACGTTAAAGAACTTGAAAGGGCATTGAGGCACTTGAAAGTGCTTCCAAGAAAATGTATGGGATTCAAGCACTTCAAAGTTCTTTCAAGCACCTGAAAGTGCTTTCTAGTAGTTGAAAGTACTTTAATATGTTTTCTAGCACGTTAAAGTGCTTTATTGTTCTTTCTAGCATGTTAAAGTGCTGTAATGTTCTTTCTAGCATGTTAAAGTGCTTTAATGTGCTTTCTAGCAGCCAAAAGTGCTTTCTAGCATATTAAAGTGCTTCAAAATAAATTTCCAATAGGGAAACCTATTGTTTTTAGGTACCTCACGCAGTTTTGGCAGTGGTACACGTAGCTCAATGAATCCAACACTTTGTTGTTGGATGACTCTCTGTGTACCTACCAGTGCAACTGAAACATATATGATAGTACCAATGATAGAGGATCGGTTTGAAACATGGTTCATGATGAAAGAGCTTGGGCCATGGTTGTGGTTGTTATTAGTTGAACATGTGGAATGGGTGTTAGTGGACTCCTTTAATATGCGGGATAGGCCATCCTTGCGGGTTGAAGAAGAGTTTGTATAGGACTCTCTTCTCAATGGAGGAATGATTATGCCTTATAAGAATTGTGCAGCATGAAACAAGCTAGGCAGAGAAGAAAGAGAAGGAGGTGAAGAGAAATTTATGTACCCCTACTTATACCTTATGTACATATGTTCCCTTGACCATGTGAACACTTATAATGTAATTTGTTATAGTTTGCTGGTATCAATACAAGAAGTTGTTGGCATTAATGTAATTTCATGTGTAATTTCTTGGTGTCAATGGTTTTTTATTATGCGTAATGATGCTCCAAATTTGAGCTTTCATGATGTAGAAATATCTTAGATTTGAGGTTTCATGATGTAGACATTATCCAAGAAGGTATGGTGAAGCACTATGTGCGGAAGGATATAGAGTTGTTTTTGGCTATAACGAATATGTACACACCAATATATTTATCTGGAGCACTGGAATGCTTTGCAATGTAGAATGTAAGTTGAGAAAATGCTTTCCAGGAGAGCTATATGCTTGTTGTCTAGTTGGATGGGGCAAGAAACTTTCTTGGCTGTAAATTTTAAATTTCCAATAGGGAAACCTGTTGTTTTTAAGTACCTCACGCAGTTTTGGCAGTGGTACACGTAGATCAATGAGTCCAACACTTTTTGTTGGTGGATGACTCTCTGTGTACCAGTGCAGCCGAAACATATATGATAGTACCAGTGCAGCCGAAACATATATGATAGTACCAATGATAGAGGATCGGTCTGAAGCATGGGCCATGGTTGTGGTTGTTATTAGTTGATCATGTGGAATGGGTGTCAGTGGACTCCTTTAATATGCGGGATAGGCCATCCTTGCGGGTTGAAGAAGAGTTTGTATAGGACTCTCTTCTCAATGGAGGAATGATTATGCCTTGTAAATAATTGTGCAGCATGAAACAAGCTAGGAAGAGAAGAAAGAGAAGGAGGTGAAGAGAAATTTATGTACCCCTACTTATACCTTATGTACATATGTTCCCTTGACCATGTGAACACTTATAATGTAATTTGTTATAGTTTGTTGGTATCAATACAAGAAGTTGTTGGCATTTATGTACTTTCATGTGTAATTTCTTGGTGTCAATGGTTTTTTATGTGTAATTTGCTGTTATCAATATAAGTAATGCAAAGTACTTCACAATACCTTATATGTCATACTGTAAAGTACTGAAAAATACTTGAAAGTATGAAGAAACTATAAGTACTTCAAAAATACTTTACAGTACTATAAAAAAATTCTTGAAGTACTTTAAACCACTTTACAAAGCTTATAAAGTACTTTATAGTACTATAAAGTACTTTACAGATATAAAGAATACTTTACAAGTACTTCATAGAACTTCACAGTACTATACAAGTTCTTTACAAGTACTATGAAGCTTATAATGTACTTTACATAACTAAACTTATAAGTACTATAAAGTACTTATGAATTACTTACAAGTACTATAAAGAACTTTAATGTATTTTTCAGTACTATGTATAAGGCATAAAGTGGTTTAAAGTACTACAGAGTAATGTAAAGTGGTTTAAAGTACTTTAAAGTTTTGTAAAGTGGTTTAAAGTACTTATCCATTGGTATCCCAAAATCATACATTTTTCTAGACAACTTGTCAAAATATTTCAAAGCTTCACATGCTCAGACTAGTTGGACATTCATTCTTCCCAACGTCAAAGACACATCGTACTATAGCTATAAGTGTGGAACTTCTAATCTATGATGTTGCAAAATTGAAGAGGTTTTGTCTTGCTACAAGACACCTGCACAAATTTGCACTTAGCTAGTTGATGAAAGGTGTGCTGTTATATATATTTTCTTCAACCTTAGGTGATAACTTGAATATATTTTCCTCTCCCAGTATGGGCTCCATACGAAAGTTTATGGACTGTGATAGGTGTGAGTGCATGAGAACAGGAGGTTCATTGATAAGCAGTTCCCACACATCATCGTGGACTCTCTCATAGTAGTATCTCATAACTACTAGTGATGTGGCAGCAATAATGTTACCCAAATTATTTGGCATCACCCTAGGTATTCCTTCCTTTTCCACAGAACACTTAATAATGTAAAATTCTTCACCTTGCATTCCATTGCATGATGCATTAATAGTAATGTTATCTCCCACACACAATGCGTCACTCAGGTCATCTGGATGACTACCATACGTGGGGGTATCAGCACCCTCTTCATCACTCACTGGAGTTGTCATCTGATCCTTCACCATCACCCACCACCAGAGGGAAAATAGTACGATACTCCCAACTATCTATGTATGGCTTATTCTTATATCTTCTCCATTTTCCTTGTATACATGGATCACAAAAGTAAGAGAGCCTGAATATCCATTAACGGAATGCATAGAGAATCAACCTCCCACACGCTTGTATTCCCACTTATTATCTCTCTTCACTTCATCCTCTTTGATTTCCCAAAAAACTCTGTTCTCATCACACTGCCACAAAATCTGGCCCCTTAGAAAATTAACGACATCAGTCGCACACTTCAAAGTCCATCCATTTGGTTTTAGTTGTTCATGTGTAAGCTCTCTCTTAATGACAGCTTTAGCCCCATTGTGTTCTCCTTTCCCATGGCCTAAAGCAAGAAAGTTCCATAACATTTCTATATCAGTTAGGCTAAAGTACCTAGTAATGAAGTAGAAAGAGTGCTTGGCTTTGAATTGGGCTACACATTCGTCGAACCACACCCAATGATGTTTTAGTGCAAGACCTTGATGTTTAAGCCATTGACCATGTAAGAGAAAGCAATTATGCACAAAGTGGGTATCATGTGTCTTGTCATTTGAAATAAAGAAATGGAGAGTTTTCCTGACATCACCTGAATCAGTGTACACATGTTATGTGCACTAAGATGGTAGCCTAATTACAGTACCAGTGCACACATATGTTATGTGCACTAAGATGGTAACCTGATTATAGTACTAGTGCATGGACTGTATTTCATTCTACTCTTTAAAGGAATAATTCTTAGCAAAGTCAATCACTGAGACCACACATCATTTTGAGCTTCTCAATATAATGTCTGTATTGTTGAGCTTGCCACCTGCAAATGAAGTTGTGCTAAATGAAACTCTTGATCTACTGTGTAAACAAGGATAAAAAATCCTTGCATTTCATCTGTTGCACCACAAGATCCTTTCTCTTTTTCTTTCCACCACCTTTATCAAGTTTGTCTATCAATATCTTGAAAGACCGTCACACAGGTAGGAGCAAGTTATTATCTATTATCTCATTAGGACATAATACCATTCTTCTTGTGCCGCATTCACCACACAGTCCCATTATGCATTTATAACTATGGAACATTAAGTCTACCGGCTTTGGGCATAGTAAGGATTCCCCAATAGTTGTGACATTGTTGTAACCAAACTACGCAGCTTCATACATAAAATTACTCATGCTTGCAACACAAAAATAGTAAGCACATGTGCATGTTGTCCCCCATGAAGGGTTCTTCCACATGAAATTGAATGATTCCTTTAAAAACATCATTTGCACGTGTAAAATACAGTAGCAAGTGTATCGATCCTTCAACTTGCGCATGAAAAAGGGCTTGAGGCCCTCAAAACATCTTTGATAAATCTTGAGCTGCGAATAGCAGACCTTAAATCTTTTAAAGAACTCCACCTATAACAAAACAAGGTCTCTGTTAATGCACAAGTTGTTTTTAAGTCTTAAATACTTCTGCATTAATAGTACTTCCAAACCACTTAACAATACTTCTGGACCATTTAGTAGTACTTTAGGAGCACGTTTAGGAGCACGTAGTAGAATTTCAGGACCACTAAATAGTATTTCAAGACCACTTTAAAGTAGTTTAGGACCGGGAAAAAGTCCTTTAGGACCACCTAAAAATACTTTAGAGCTCTTAAAAGTACTTCGTGGCCTTTGTAAAAAACTTTAGGAATTTAAAGGTATTAAAATTACTTTAAGACCTTTGTAAAGTACTCTAGGATCATGTATAAGTTCTATAGGACCACTTGGAAGAAGTACTTTAGGATCACTTTAAAGTACTTATAAGTTCTTTTTGATATTAAAAACACTTTAGGACCACCTAAAAGTGCTTAAGAGCTATTAAAAGTACTTCATAGACTTTGCAAACTACTTTAGGATCTTGTATAAGTACTTATACATGGTCCTAAACTAATTTACACTGGCCCTAAAGTACTTTAGGACCATGTGTAAGTACTTATACATGGTCCTAAAGTAATTTACACTGGCCCTAAAGTACTTTTAATAGCTTTGAAACACGTTTAGGTGGTCCTATAGAAATTTAAATAGCACAAAAGAACTTATAAGGATTTTAAAGTGATACTAAAAGATTTCCAAGCATAACAGAACTTGTTAGTACCACTTGGAACTACTTAGTATCACTTTAAAATACTTGTAAGTATTTTTGTGCCATTGAAAGTTTTGTAGGACCACCTAAAAGTGCTTCAGAGCTATTAAAAGTACTTTAGGACTAGTGTAAAGTACTTTAGGACCACTTGGAAGTGTTTCAGTATCACTTTAAAATACTTACAAGTCCTTTTGTGCTATTGAAAGTTCTGTAGGACCACCTAAAAGTGCTTCAGATTTGTTAAAAGTGTTTTAGCGCTAGTGTAAAGTACTTTAACACTACTTTATACAAGCTTGCGAGTGTCTTAAGGTGCTATTTGGCTTTGATAAAAGTAGAGTACAAACCTAAGGCTCATTAGGTAAATGTATGGGATGCAACACATCTCCCTATCCTCTTGCTACATACATCTTTTTTGTTGGGGGAGACTCATTTGACATCCAAAATTCAAAAACAAGATCTTTAACCTCACGTGTGATGATGTTCCTTTGAGGTTGCTATCTTTGGCATGTTTACAGGGTAAAGACTCCATCCTCTTCTAATTGTAGGTAAGCATTAGCTACACAGAGGTTTCTCTTATGGATACCTAGAACCTTTGCTGCTTTGCTAAGTCGATAGATTTTCTGTTGCCACCATGTTCATTGAAACCATCACCATTAAGTACCATCATTAGAAGATGAAGTCTTCAAGAAAAGCTCATCTTTTGATCGGGGCACTTTGACTTGCGTCAAAGTATTGTGAATTTTGGCTAGCAGAGCTCTTTTTTAACCCATCTCTTCAGGTTGAACATCCCTAAAATTGGGATGGAGGAGTTCTTTAAGTAGCTTTGTCAAGGCCCTTTGTTTGCTTGTACCAAGAGCTAGCTACAACTCTACAAATCTTCTTTCTTTCCTTCTCATCGGCCTATTCTCTTCAACCCTTTTCTTCTCCTTGGCTTTTTGTTTGATGCTCCCTTTTCTTTACAGCCTAATACTACCTGATTTTCTCAGTGCCTTCCTAACTAAGAATAACCCTCCCTCCATTTTCTTGCACCTCTACATTGTGCAGAAACTAATCTTGTCCCATTGCATGCCCATGAATATTCATCCTGAAATGAGGTGAAAGTTCTATTGGACTATTTTGACCCTGACCAACCATACTTTATAAGTTTCTTTGACCTTAAAACATTGTTCAAAAAATAGGTATTCAGGTTCAATGGGTTTGGCAATGTGTTTTAGAGAGGGAAAAAGAAAGAGAGATATTTAGTGGTAGTGTGATTGAGAGAGAGAGAGAGAGAGAGAGAGAGAGAGAGAGAGAGAGAGAGAGAGAGAGAGTTTATTTTCAAGGCCTACTTGCCTTTGCGTATGTAAATGTGATACATTTTCCAATCATGAACTAGCTTGCTTCTCTCATGTAAGGCCTTTCGAGGATCATGGTGTATGACCCTCTTCTCATCCATCACTAGGAATGTGTGATGGAACTTAGTCCGAAGGCCTTCATATTTTGCATCTTGCAAGAAGCATAAGGTTTTTCTTATGTTTCCATCTTCAAGATTGATGATGAGGCTTGCCTATGAGTGGTCGGCATCCCCAAGCCTCCTGGCAATCCTTGGTAATTATATTAACACCAATAACACCAATAATTATGGAGTTGTCGCGTTGCTTTATACACAGCAGCAGGTAACACAACATTTATTTTGTCACCTTCAAAGTATTACCCCAGCTTATTCTGGGGTGATACTTTTGGCTATCCTTTGGTTATGGTTATGGACGGAGGATTTTCAATAGCAACACGACTCATCCTTCTCCTCTTCAGGTTATAGTTCAGCTGGTTGTGTGGAATCTTAAGTTTCTATTCATCTAAATGGATGTCTCTACAAAGTTATGAATTTCCTTTCAAAAGAGAATTTTTTGAGGCTCGGACTTCTGAGAATAATAAGGTTGTGAGGCCTGCTATGTCCTATAGGTGATATTCGCACTCGCTTGGTTCATGCTCACTCTAAGGTTGTGAGGCATGCTATGTCCTATAGGTGATATTCGCACTCGCTTGGTTCATGCTCACTCTAAGGTGGGCTAGGACCTGCCAATGTGTAAGGAGACAAAATGAAGTCATTGTTTCCAATCATCTCGACAAAAAATGTTACATTAATTATGATGACCCATGGAAGGCCAACTTCTACCTCCCACTAAGTCCTCCTTCATTACATCTAGCAATGTGGGGTATATGGGTAAATTGGTTCCAGAGGTAGGAGCTCCAAAACAGGCTCTTTTTGGAGCCTCTTAATAATGGTTATGGGTTTGCTTAAGGCCTTTAAAATGCTTTAAGTTTGCCTCCTAGTTTCTATGATTGGCTCTAGTATAAGTTTTGGATACACTCAATCAGTGTTAGTGGTTCATACTCTACATAATCCATGTACATAATTGCTTAAGGCTAGTAATAGAGATTAGATGATTTTAATGTTGGCTCTAGTATAAGTTTTGGATACACTCAATCAGTGTTAGTGGTTCATACTCTACATAATCCATGTACATAATTGCTTAAGGCTAGTAATAGAGATTAGATGATTTTAATGTTGGCTAGCCTAGTAGTGTGAAAATAAGTCATCTATATGTAAGACATTTTTGGCAATAAGCAATGGACAATAATTCCCTTACAATAGTTTACTTATGAGATCCCCTTCTTCCCTCTTCTTTCTTGCTTGCATGCTATTAGATTTTTACATGCTTAATGGATGCTTGTTTGAATAGGTTTGATTGTAGGCTTTTCTCTTCCATTAGCTTCTTTTTCCCTGCCTTTTGTGAGAGAGAACCATCTCAAGATAATCGTTGCTACCTCCATCTAGGCATAGAAAGCTCTCCCTTCACCCCTTTAGCAAAGGAGCATTCCGGTGTGACTGGAGTGAGGACACGATGGATGAGCTAGCATTCTGGTGTGTGACTGGAGTGAGGACACAATGGATGAGCTAGCACACCCACATAGGGAAGTTGTTATTTATGGCTCTAAGGCAAAGACCCAATGATACATACTTTGGCAAGGCTAAGATCTTGACTTGAACAATGGTACGGGCTTTATCAGAGTGGCTTTGGTAATCTTTTGCCATATAGACTTTATAATTCAAATGTTCATGTACCCAGCCTCTAGAAGATTTTGTTTGGTCATGCCCATCTCATTATCAACTTCCCTGGGTGTGGCCCCTGGGTGTGGCCCCATCTTGGAATTGAATAGCAACGCTACATCCCCTTCCTCAAAATATTTTAAATTTTGGGTTCTTGTCCACCTAAATCTTCCTTCATGTACCCTAGGTGTGGCCCCATCTTGGAATTGAATAGCAACGCTACATCCCCTTCCTCAAAATATTTTAAATTTTGGGTTCTTGTCCACCTAAATCTTCCTTCTCTTTTGAACCACTTTAGTTGTCCATGCACTAAATAGCCTCTTTCATCCATCTAATACTATATGCTATGCTTCTCAAATTCTTCTAGAGACAACCTTTCTCCTATAGCTAATGTGAGACTTACCACTAGGAACTCCATGGACACAACCACCTTCAACAACCCATACACCATACTAAAGGATATGTTAGTCTTTCTCCTATAGCTACTATGAGACATGACACTAGGAACTCCATGGACACGACCATCTCCAAGCCATACACGATACTAAAGGATATGTTAGCCTACTTGGCACTAGGAACTCCATTGGACACAACCACCTCCAACCCATACACTATACTAAAGGATATGTTAGTCCTCCGTGCTATTCTCGTAAGCTATTCTAAATGCCCATAGTGTAGAATGTAGCTTCTTGTCCCAATATGTTGAGCTCTCATTTGTAGTCTTGACTATTATTCCCTTCAAGATCCAATTTGTAGATTCTTCTTGATCATGTTATCTCTCCAAAAAGTGTCATCTCCACTGACTCCTAATGTGACTCTGAACACATTTGGCTGCTCATGCTCTAGGATGCACCTTCAGAGTATTTAATCAATGCTCATCTTGTAGAGTTGCCCAATCATTACCATGAATGACTTACTCCTATAAGGGTCAGCTTCTTTCTTTGGTCTCTTGACATATATACGTCAAAATTGTATAATTTCTTCGTACAAATTTAGTTTTTCACTATTCACTATGAGCATCTAGAAAGTCCCATCTTCAAACCTTGTTGGAGCTTCTCTAGACTCCCACCTAGACAAGAAATTAGCTACTACTGCATGTTGATGATTACCTGGGGTGTGCTTGATGATGCTGATTACCTGAGGTGTGCTTGATGGTCAAGTTGAACTCTCTTGAAGTAGCAACATCCATCATGCCAACTTTCTTGCAAGATCGGGTTTGTTCTCACCAAAAACAGATGTGTTTTATGATGCACATGGAACTCAAAAATATTGTTGCCATATATATAAGCAGTGATGTGTGTGAACACACTTAGGACCGTCGGGGCACTTTTTCCCTCTTTAGGAGGTTTTTTCCCCCGGCTTGTATATACGCCCATCATTCTAGGGCTAACTTATCTTTTGTACATTGACACAATCTAATACATTGTGTGTTGTGTGCATTCTTGCTTCTTCTTCTCCAAGCTTTGTGTGCTTTCCTGCAACCCTAATTCCAACAATTGGTATCAGAGCAGGCATCGGCTCCCAGGGCTACGCCACCGGCACCCTCCGACTCACGTTTTTCGATTGAGGTGAGCTTTCACGAGTGCTTGCAGGAGCTTTCACGAGTGCTTGCAGGTTCCTATACTCTGCAAATAAGCTCGTAGGCCTTTGCGTTCTCAGAAATCGAATCTGAGGTCGTTTCGGGCTCCGTTTTTGCATTGCAAGTTCTGCACAGGTGTTTTCGTGATTTTTTGCAAAAATTTCGACAGTGCAGTTTTCTGCAAAACAGGCATACGTATTCTATTGTGGACCGTGCTACATAGCACGAGTTGTTCTCTGTTCAGTCTTTGCTTCATTACAGGTAGCTTTTGCATCAGTTTGAGTCAGTGGCCATGGCTGATAACAGCAATGATATATTTCGCATGTTGTCTGCTGATGACAAATTGGATGGAGACAGCAACTACCCACTTTGGGCATACATGATGCAGCATGTTTTGGTTGCAAAAGGAGTGTGGAACATTGTGCAGGGTATGGATGTACGTCCAGGTCCTGTGGATGTAGGATCTGTGTTGAGGATGTTGCAGGTTCTAGCAGCTCTACTGTTGCTGCTGTTTTACCCACTGCTGAACAAGCTCGTTGGGATGGTAAAGATGCGCAGGCTCATGCCTTGATTGCACTTTCTGTCAAACGTAACATCACCCCACAAAAACAACAAAACAAGCTTGGGATATTCTAGCTGGTTTGTATGCAGGTCGTAACGAGGCAAAAATCTCTTACTTGCGTAAAGAGCTAGAATCGAAGATTATGCAGGAAGATGATGACATGAATGTTTTTCTTGCTGCTGTTGAGATTAAAGATCTTAAGGAACAGTTGATTTCTGCAGGTGAGATTATTCCTAATCATTCTCTTGTGCAGACTGTTCTTGATGCTTTACCTGAGTCATATCAGACTTTTGCTTCCACGTGGAGACTTGTTACTGAGGATAGACCTGATGTTGTCAAGTATGATACTTTAGTCAACAAGCTCTTGTAAGAAGCGCAGTCCAGGCAAAACAGGGCTAGGCAGCGTGCAATTGATCATGCATTTGTTGTTGCCCAGCAAAGAAGAAGTGGTAAGACAGTCCCTTCCACTGTTTCTTCTCCTATTAGTAGGTCTGCAACTTCTTCTCCTTCCACAGGTGTAGCAACAATAGGTCTCAGAAGGCTCTTGATAAAGGCAAGAAAAAAATGAGGTGCAACTATTGTAAGGCAACTGATCATGTCATTAAGAATTGCCCTAAGTTAAAGGCTAAAGAGGCAAAGAAGAAAGAGTCAAATGTAACCACAATAGTGGATGCTTCTACAAATGCAGATTCTGCAAATGTTGTGCAGGATACAGAATGGGCGTTTAGCGTGTATTGCTAGTATGACCCATCTGTACATGATGCATGTTTGGCAGTTTCTGTTGACTCTGATGTTTGGTATTTTGACAGTGGTGCTACAAAGCACATGACCTCGCATCGTGATATGTTTACTTGTCTTGAGGCTGTCCCTAATGGGAATACTGTCACATGTGCCAATAATGCTTCTTACCCAGTGAAGGGCATTGGTAAAATTATGCTTTTACTGCTGCAAATGGCAACGCTTTCACACTTTTAGATGCTTTGTATGTGCCAGGGATAAAGAAGAATCTATTGTCTGTCTCTGCGCTTGCTAGACTTGGACTTGTAGTCAAATTTGTGGATGACAGATGTACTGTTCATGATTTGACTTCTGGTGATACGATTATTGTATCTGGAACCTTGTTTCGTGGGCTGTATAGGCTTAATTCTTATGAAAAGTGTGTGGAAGATTCAACAAATGTAGTTTCTCATGAAAAGGTAGTTTCAGATGTAAAACTATGGCATGCTCGTTTTGGTCATCTGAACTTTGCTAGTTTGCTGCGTTTGCAGAAATTCGATATGGTTGCTTCATTGCCACCTCTTGAGGCACCATTGAAACATGTTTGTGAAGGCTGTATTTTGGGCAAAATGCAGCGTTCTGCGTTTCCAAAGGATGGTTCTGTGCGGGCCACTCGCAAATTGCAACTTGTACATAGTGATGTATGTGGGCCTATGCAAACTCCGTCATTTGGTAACACCGTAGTGTTGACCGATTTTGACCAAAGGCGTTCAAGCAGCTCTGTTGCAAAGAGCATGGAGCATGCCATATCCATGACGGTTCGGTTTTTACACTCGACCACTCCATTTTGTGAGGGGGAGTTGGTGGATGTGAGTTGGTATTGAATGCCCTGTTCTTGCAAGAACTCGGTAAATTGATGGGAGAGAAACTCACCACCATTGTCACTGCGAGCAATCCCAATTGAGATGCCCATTTGGTTAGTGACTAACCAAACCCACGTGGAAAAGTATTGGAAGGCATCTGATTTATGCTTCACGAAATACACCCACATGTACCTCGAATAGTCATCTAGAATCAGCATGTAGTAGAGAGACCCATTCAAGGAGGGGATTGGAAATTGCCCACTCAAGTCGAAGTGAATCAACTTGAGGATACCCTAAGCACGATGAGTAGCATGATGTGGGAACGGTGAACGATGTTGCTTACCCATTTGACATGGTTGACAGACATCCTTTGTCAGTTTGAGTCGAGGTATGCCTTCAGCCAACTGGTCTCTAGACAACTCATAGACTGTGTCATAGGGCAAGTGATCATAGTGATAGTACCATAGTCGTTCAGTGTCCGAAGGATGCATGGGTATATCCATTGAAGGCAAAGTCCGAAGTGTTTTTGTGCTTCAAACAGTTTATGCTTATGGTTGAAAATGTATCCAATTGTACTGTGGGCACCCTCCATTCTGATTGAGGGGGGGAGTACATGTCTAAAGAGTTTGATGCATTTCTGGCTAGTCGTGGGATAAAACACCAATGTACAGTGCCGTATACCCCTCAGCAAAATGGTGTTGCTGAGAGGAAAAACAGGTCACTTATGGAGATGGAACGATGTATGGTCAAGAGCCAAGCTTTGCCACATGCGTTTTGGCTTGAGGCTGTCATGTGTGCTGCATATGTACTCAACAGGTGTCCCACTAAGGCCTTGCAGTCTATTACTCCATACGAAGCTTGGCATGGCAGGAAGCCTTCTATTGGTCACGTGCGTGTCTTTGGTTGCTTGGCCTATGCTTTAGTGCTTGTGCAACAACGTAGAAAATTGGATGATAAGGCTGTCAAATGCATTTTTGTTGGTTACAGTGCTGAGAGCAAGGGTTACAGATTGTATCATCCGCAGTCAAAGCGTATCTTGATTAGTCGAGATGTTGTTTTTGTGGAAGACGTTGTGCAGCCTTTATTATCATGTACCAAAGAGACAGGTGTGAGCTCACGGGATGTATTTGATACGTTGTTGCCTCTATTTACAGGTGGGAATTTAAATGTAAGTCCTAATGAGGCAAATACTCAACCTATGTAGATTTCAAATGACATCATAGATCAGCCTATTTCTGATGCAGATTTACAGGATGTAATTCATGAGGATAGGGCTGAAAATCAGCAGGCTAGAGGTATGCCTAAATGGCTGGTGCAAACCTTGCATGATAGTAAAATTGATACACCTATATCTAGTCGTACTCGTTCAGGTTTTCAGCATGCATCAGATTGTTATGCTTTGGCTGTGTCTAGTATGTGTGAAGAGGAAGAACCTCTTTCATTTGATGAGGCACAAAAATCAGAAAATTGGTTAGCTACAATGCAAAGTGAATATGATGCTATAATGAAGAATGGTACATGGTCTTTGTGTGATTTGCCTATTGGTAAAAAGGCCATTGGATGTAAGTGGGTTTTTAAGTTGAAACGAAAGCCAGATGGCAGTGTTGATCGCTATAAAGCTAGACTTGTTGCAAAGGGTTATGCTCAAGAAAAGGGCATTGATTTTGATGAGACCTTTGCTCCCACTTGTCGTATGACTACCATTCTTAGCATTGGCAGCTCATAATGGTTGGAATGTACATCAGTAGGACATAAAGACTGCGTTCTTGAATGGAGATTTGCATGAGGAGGTGTATGTATCGCAGCCTTGTGGTTTTGTTCAAAGAGGGCAAGAAAACAAAGTGTGCAGGTTGAAAAAGGCTTTATATGGTTTAAAGCAAGCTCCACGAGCTTGGTATGAAAAGATACATGCATATTTGATTGCACATGGTTTTCAGAATAGTCCAACAGAAAGCACTTTTGTATGCTAAACGTGTGGATGATGTACATCTAATCATTGCTCTCTATGTCGATGACATGCTGCTCACAGGACCAAATGAGTCATATTGCTGATTTTAAGGCTGATTTGAATGCCTCTTTTGAGATGCATCTTTGAACCTTGTTGGAGCTTCTCTGGACTCAAACCTGGTACTGCATGTTACCTAGGATGTTCTTGATGATGCTGTGATTACCTGAGGTGTGCTTGATGGTCAAGTTGAACTCTCCTGAAGTAGTAACATCCATCATGCCAACTTTCTTGCAAAATCAGGTTCGTTCTCACCAAAAACAGATGTGTCTTATGATCCACATGGAACTAAAAAATATTCCTCAATAGCTGCATGAACTTTTTGATGGAATAGATTATCCCCAATGATTCCTTTTTTTGTGGTGGAATTTTTCCTCTCTACTTTAGATAGCCTTCTTCTAGCGTAGTACACAGGTCGGAACCATGGTCGGAACCATCCTTCTTATGCTTCTTGTAATCAGGGCACTTTTTATGGCCATATCTAAGGCATCCACAAAGACATGGAATGTGAGAAGGTCATAGTTAGGATGTTGAAGTGTGGGTGTGCAAGCCAACATTTTCTTAAAGTTCCTGAATGCCTCCTTACATCCTCTGGTGGTCCAGACATACTACTCTACATCCTTTCCTATCAAGGAATGCAGAGGTATAGCCGCATTAGCTACTAGAAACCTCTATGCCATTTGATCTTACCTACGAATCTAACTAATTTCTTTGAATTTCTTGGTGCTTGCAGCTTTATAATGACTTTGATCTTGGCTGGATCCACTGCTAATCTATATGTTGACACTATGTGTCCTATAGCAGGAATCCACTGGTATTTGCAAATGTATATTTTGTTAGGTTTTTAATCTGAGCCTTGTCTCTTTGCATTTTTCAATGCTTAGTGTGTAAGGCGATGTAGGTGATCTGCCTTTTTCCCAAAGACACTAAAATCATCCACAAAGACTCTCATAAAGGTGGTTAAGTACTCATAGAAGATCCATAATGCCCATAGCCAGTATTGAATGCTGTCTTTGGGATGTCCTCCTCCTTGATTTTGATCTGGTAGTACCCAGATTTGAGGTCCATCTTTGTGAACATTTGGGTCCCACTTAACCGATCCAGAAGTTCATCAATCCTAGGAATACTCACTTAGCCTTGGATCTTCATTAACATCTGCATACTCACTTAACCACTCTGGTTCTTTAGCCTTGCATTTTACGTCTACTAAGAAAAAATAATACTCATGTCGAGAAAACAACAAAACAGTAATTTTTGCCTGAATTGCCTCTTCTTCTTCTTACTTTTTTCATGCATACAATAGAGGCGACATGCCTTTTAATCAAAAAGTCACACGACGGTGGTCATGCCTTTTCATATCATAAAAGACCCTAAGGTTCAAAAACACTTTATACGAACATAATGACTAACCTAGGTTATGCATTTAACACTGACACACCCGGTGGATATTGTTTTTTGCCAAAAATAGTTGACTTGAATCCACAAAATCCTTGATTGACATTAGAACACTAGTTAGAATAAGATCCAAGTTTCAAGAACTAAACACAGTGCAGAGTGAAGTGGCTGGAATTTAATCCAACTTACACAAATACACTACATAAAGCCAATTAACTATACCCTATTCCATAAAAATCCTAACAAACATCATTCGGCTAAGAGGGTATGTGTGTGGACTATCGTGCACTTGATAGGATCACGGTTAAGAATAGGTTTCCAGTGCCACGTATTGATCATTTGTTTGATAAGCTACAAGGTTCTACTTATTTTAGTAGAATAGACCTTAAAAGTGGCTATCATCAAATCAGAATTGTGAATGAAGATGAAAGTTACTGGTGCATTTTTTAACTTGAATGTCATCACATTGGAAGCAAATGCTCCCCATTATGTCATGAAGGTTGCTTTTCCTTTGTCTTTGGGGGCATCTAGACCTGATTATACCCACTGAATCCATCTGAAAATGAGTATATTTCATGTCCTGCTAAACTACATCCACTAAGAAATCTATGGAAGGGATAGGGAATGGGTTAACAATTGTGGTGGCTGCACGGAGCTTCTTATAATCTATGCAGACCCTCATCTTTCCATTCTTCTTTGGGATGATGACTACTAGTGATAGCCATTTTGCTTTATGCATGGGATAGATGAATCCAACCTTCAATAACTTATCTATTTCCTCCTTGACTTGAGTTGAATTTCATACCTAGAGAGGATTAAGTTGTAGAAATGGATTAGCATCAACATCTTGACATAATAAGAATGCAAGAAGATAATAATTAAGACTAATGCTAAAACTAGAGCATAATGATAAATAAGAGATTTAATAAAAAGCTCATATGCTATTCCATTAGATAGAGGGCCTTTATATAGGCTTGAGTACATCTCCATTAGCTACTAATTGTGATTCCTAAGCTTGATTAGATAGAGATTTAGTAAAAAGCTCATATGCTATTCCATTAGATAGAGGGCCTTTATATAGGCTTGAGTACATCTCCATTAGCTACTAATTGTGATTCCTAAGCTTGATTAAGCCACGATCCTCAAAAATGGCACTTGGTATATTAGAAAATTTACCTTATAGGGTAAAAAGGCCATTCGTAGTACGGATTGGGTTTATAAGCTTAAGCAAAAAGGTAGAGTTGATGATAATCACAAGGAAAGTCTTGGTACAAAGGTTTATGCTTGGGAGGAGAAGGATCGAGGAGAAGGACATATATTATGATGAGACCTTTACCCCCATGTCTTGAATGACTACAATTGAGTGTATGATTACATTGGTATCACACCATGGATGAGTGTACATAAAGTGGATATCAAGTCTCCCTTCTTGAATGGTGATTTGGATAAGAAGGTTTATGTATCCTAGCCTCGTGGTCTTGTTCACAGGTGGAGTGTAGCAATATAGCTCTACATAATAGAGTGAAAACTTGAGGAAAATATAAGCAATTACATTTTACATACACATGAAAACCTTGAACTCAGGATGTGAGAATTGGGAGAAACTCAATGATGCACAATTGAAGCAATCTTCTTTTGGGATCTTTGAACAACTTGATTATAGATCCAGATTCCTTTGATCAATGTTACAAAGAAGCAATCTAGACACACACAACAGATTGGGTTCACAAGTGGAAGGGACTGTACTCGATTGATCTCATCCCCTTCAAATAAAGGGGTTTTTAATATAAAATTTTAAGGTAAATTTACAAAAGGGGGTTTTTAGTTGATTTTGAAAAAAACCCATAAGTCCATAAAGAAAATAGGTAAGGGGTTTTTCAAATACCCCTTGAACGCACGTGATACATAGGGTTTCTTAGATGTGCGTCCCTCGAGTATGTGTGATCGTCTACATTTCAGAGATCTTTAGGCCTTGCCTCCATAGTTTAAATGAGGAATATTTAATTTCATGATTATCCTCCATCCTATTGAGGGTTTGCATAGAATTGTTGTCTAAACCAAAGAGGAGGTGAACATGGCCCAAGCGAGTCATTTACAACCATTTCCATAGAGACCTCCAAGGTAATGGGAAAACATGATGGATCTATGATGCTGGTTGATTCACACAATTTTTGAGCAAGATGTGAAACCTTTGGAAACCCAAATTGTCCCACCAAGGTGCATGCATTGAACCTATGCTTAGTGGGAAAGGCCAGTTGATGGTTCATCACTTTGATAGCCGTGTGTAAGGAAAATTTCAAAACTCTAGAGACAACCTTCATCCATGGATTCTCTAAGCAAGGCCCTGCATGGAGTGTAGCAATATAAAGTTCTACACAATAGAATGAAAACCTGAGGAAACTATAAGTGATTTGAACACACGATGTGAGGATTGGGAGAAACTGAATGATGCATAATTGAAGCAATTTCCTCCTTGGATTGAAGAGAAACACTTTGCTTTACTTGATTATAGTCTTAAATCCATATTCTTTTGATTAATGTTACAAAGAAGCAATCCGTTTAGAGGACAACATGATGGAGGATAAATAAAGTTTGGGCATCTAGGGGTTGCAAGGGTTGTTGTTGAGTGTTGAGTCCCAACATCTGTAAGAGATTGAGACTTGTTGTGGCAAAGGACTAGTCATTGGGAGAATATGAGCCACCAGGGTGTAAACCCTGGTGGCAAACTTGGAAACATAAGATAGGTGATTGGGAGTTGTACGTGAGGCATGGACCTTAAGGGTTGGTAGATTTTGGCTGTTAGATTCAGTTCCATCAAGGGCATGTTTAATCCCCCTAGGTTGGTCGTGCCTTGCATTATGCTGAATACTCCTTTGATGAACTGGTGCACAATTCTTAAGTAGACACTATTTATATTTTCTAATTTGATTCAATTGTTAAAATTTAATAATTTATTTGGATATTTTTTGGTTTTGTAATTTGTTTAGATTTTTTAAGGTTCTAGATGTTTTTGTTTTTGTTTTTGTTTTTGTTCCTTTTTTCTTTTTTTTGGGCGTTCATATACCAGGAGGATAAGAGAGGCTGCAAAATAACCTCTAAAATGGAGTGTAAATGTTAAGCCAATCCAATTTAAGTCTTGAAGATGCCCAAAAGGAAGCACGTGCATAAGAAGGCACATAGTTTGAATTTGAGATAATTGTGTCTCTCTTTTGATTCTACATATGTATGCACTCAAAGAGGGATCTTGAGCTACTCTAAGAATTAAAAATAACTAAATAAACAGATTCACAATATACGACTAAATAAACAGATTCATAACAAATATAAGGCAAAAAAATAGAGAAAATAAAAAAACATATTTCTTTCTTTTTCTGTTCTTCTTTTTCACTCACCTTTCCAACCGTATACAGGAATTGAACACATCAGTCACCACACTGGGCTATAGAATGCTTTAGAGAATAAATAAAGAAGCAAGACTATAAAAGCACAATGGAGATCCCTCGGTAGTGGCACCAAAAATGTTATAGCCCGCTGCTGTGACTCTCCCACTAAAACTCTCTCTGTCTCTGTCTCATACATAGAGAAAACAAGAGGACAAGACACAACATGTCATGGGGAACTTACCAACGTGCCACAATGGATGAAACCCTCTCGTCTTTCAGAGAACTCTAGGTCGTCATACTCCTCCCCGATCCATTGTCATAGCGGCCTAGTTATTATTCACTAGGTAGTAGCCACACACTTAAACTGTGGAGATTGGGCACCCAAGGCTCATAAGTGGCCTATTTCTCATATAATGTTTAATCTCATAATACATATGTGAGGTACATTCACATGGGATTCATCCTAGCTTGCTAACACACACTTAAATTATGGTCGATCGGGTGCCCTAGGCTCATAAGTGGCCTATTTCTTATTCAATACTTTATCTCATAATAAATATGTGAAGTACATTCACATGTGATACATCCTAGCTTGCTACCACACTCTCTTGGAGCGGGCATCACGCTATACGTATTCCGTAGGACCATTATGAGCACCCATCCAAATTGTAGATTCGGACACTATTGCTTTATAGCTTGGTCATACATCCTTTTAGTGTGTCCATCTTTGGTCTTTGATGTAGACTATTAGTGGCAACATCTATTAATCCCAAAATGGGTTAACAAAGTCTATTATTAGCAATATCTGTTAATCCTAGAATGGGTTAGCAAGGTCACACATATGATGTGTTACATCTAGATACTCCATTCCTTTTTTTTTTCCATACAAGATGATAGTGAACTTAAGCGACCAAGCTTCATTTGGTTAGTGGGGTATGGGTGGGTTTTTTTTTCTTTTTTTTTTGGGGGGGGGGGGATGGAAGCAAGTATATATCTCAAACCCTAGACTTATAGATAAACTTTCTAAGTTTCAACCAAAAAATCAATCTCATAGATATATGTAGAAGCAATTATGTATACACAAAGCGTACATGAAGCACACTTATGTGCATGCACGTGTGCACCATACACATTCATTCATACTCACATGAGAGAGAGAGAGAGAGAGAGAGAGAGAGAGAGAGAGAGAGAGAGAGAGAGATTAATTTTATTTGTCCCAGAAAAGAATTGATTACTTTTACTGTGTATAATAACTATGTTTAAACACATGACCTCTAGAGTAACCTTTGAAATGACATAGAGTAGTCATGAAGATTTGCTACAACAAAAGGGAATCGACAATGCATGAGACCTTAATGCACAATGCTAACTACTTTGATAAGGGTTGAGACCTTCCCCTTAGATAGGGTAGTCGCAATGGCCTCCTCATGACAATAGAAGAGACACTGGTAGGTGTTATTGGCCTCACCACCAAAGAATGTCGTTTCATCTTGATGCTTGTATTAAACTTTGGTTTTTGCATAACCTAGTGACAAGAGAAATCATGTCATTTAAGTTATAGACTTTCAAAACTATAAGACTAGCAAGTGCCTACCTACACAAAAATGAAAAATTTATAAATGCACATATATAAGGAAGATCAAATTTTGAAGACCTTTACACATAAACCTCCACACGTTGGCTAGGACAAGAAATAGGCATTATATGCACCAACCTGGTCCCATCTATCTAATCCCTTTGCCACCATAGGTGGGCTTTGCAAAATAGCACCACCTCCTAGTAATCTTGAGGCACTCCTTGTGGGTGGTTGTTTTGGAATTGCCAAAACACTTGGAAATATTGATTCCTGTACATTATTAGTACAATTAAGAAACAATTCTAAGACAAAAAAATTAAGGAGCATATGAAATTAAGAAGTGTGATATGAACTTCAAAATGTGATTGTGGCTTATGTCTATGTAGCATACTCATTCTGACATTTGTTATGCTTCCGAAAGGAAAGCATGTTTTGTCATGGTTGCAAAAGGAAAACATCTTGTTCTATTAAGTTTTAGTATGCAATACTGGAAATTCCCATGTTATGCATGCAGTATGCCTAACCAACTCTATTCAAATATAATGATTGAAGTTTTTGAACATTTATATTTAATAAGAACAAATCGTAAACGAATCTTCAAGATGGACAGAGGATCAAATCTGTAGTGTTAATTTACACTTGTATTATATTAGTAAGTGTATCTACGATCAAATCTATGGTCTACTTCTACACTTGTATCTTTTTTTATTTTTAATCTTTAAATGCGAGAGTGGGTACATAATTTAGATGCCACTAGGGTAGATTCAAACCTATGGTCTACTTTTACACTTGTATATCTTTTTTTATTTTTAATCTTTAAACGCGAGAGTGGGTACAAAACGAAGATGCCACTAGGGTGGATTCAAACCGACTGGGTACAGAAGTTAGATGCCAGTGAGGTAGATAGATTCATACCCATTAAGTCCACGTCGAGAGACACACGTTGGGAGGCATGGGTGCTACCATTGGGCTAAGGCATTTTACCCCTTTTTTATTATTATTATTTTGAGGAGGTATATATTATCTTTTGGAATAGAGTTTTAAGTTTAGTTTCACTTAAGCGATAAGGGCTCTTGCCCTACACCACCGCATGCCTAAATGGCATGTGGTCGGTCCATTCGCTCGCTAAAAATAAATAAAAATATCCCTAGCAATTTTTTTAAAAAAAGTTTAGTTTCACTATAAATAGTAAAAGAGTACTCTCACCAATAATAATATGGTTGCACAATGCTTGAGCACTTCCACATTTAGACGCACATCAGCAAGGCTTCTGTTGCATTTTTGCAGCACAAGCAAGCAAGCAAGGCAAAAAGCTTTTTAGGAAAAATTCCAAGCAAAGTAAGGCAAAGGTTTTTAGGAAAAAACCCCAAGCAAAGCAAGGCAATGCTTTCAGAATTCCAAGCAAAGCTGTGTTTAATTAAGGTTATACCTGTGTTTTTGTCTGCCAAGGCCGCAATACCTAGCCAGAGAGGCCATCTGTAAAAGGCCAACTTAAGCCACTTAATTATGTGAGCCATGTTCACTGGTGTTTGTTTAAATCTCTAATCTTAAATCGTTGGTGTGCTTAATTAGAAGTTTAGGAGTTAATCTTGAGGTTTCCTGCAGCTGTCTGTAATCTGAAAATTGTTGTGTTTAATTTGAAGTTTAGGAGTTAACCTGCTGTCTGTAATCTGAAATTGGTGTGTTTACTTTGAAGATTAGGAGTTAACCTGCTATCTGTAATCTGAAATTGGTGTGTTTAATTTGAAGATTAGGAGCTAACCTTGAGGTTTCCTGCTCTGGGTCCAAAAGTCTGTCTGAGCAAGGGCAAGGTGTCGATCACAACCGTAGGCTCCGGTGCTGGGCGGCTTGCCGCCGCAAATGCATCCCGTATACACACCATATCAAACTTGATTATATTGTGACCCGCCCACACGCGACCTGTTGCCACCACCATTATCCATAAACCCATACCCACTATTATTCGTTTCACACCTAAATTTTGTCACACCAATAGTTAGACAGATATAGATGTGTGTGTGTTTGTGTGTGTATCCCTTGCATTAAGATGGGGAACATAGCCTAGCAGATTCAATCATCGTGCTTAAATGCGTGTTCATGCTCTATCCTGCAAGCATTCATAATGTGTGTGTGTGTGTGTATCCCTTGCATTAGGTTGCGACAGATAGCACCCCCATTGATAAAGTGTTCGTGCTTAAATGCGTGTTTGTGCTCGATCCAATAGGCGTGAGTTCAATACTCGCCCCCTCCCTTTCCCTAAGGCATGTTACACATACCCCACCGCGGTGGGCTATGTGGGGTATGTGTATGGGCGGGGATTGGGCGGGGGAGATTGCCTCCCCATGAATTATGGGCGGTGCATACCCCCACCACATCACCATGGGCATGCAGGGGTATGGCGATGTGTAATGGGCCTAAGCAAGGAAAGAGATTTACTATAAAATCCTCACAATTTTATTTTATTTTTTCATCCCCTTACATCCTGGAAGATTTCCATAGCTTGATATAATAACTAGCTAGGGTGTTTTATTTAAGCAATAATATTGACATCCAAGCATTTGTCTGAATTTTTCTGAAGAATCCAACTGCTTTTTAGCATCACATTTATTTTGATTGGGTGATTTTTTTGGGGTTTTTTTTAATTGTTTAATGGAGCACTGCACCTATCTTAGCACTGAATCCATAATCTTAACACTAAATACGGTTACTTTTGAGCATCAACTTGATTTTGATTGGGTGATTATTTTTTTAATAATTTGTAATGGAGCACTAGAGTGAGGGGACACTATCTTAAACCATGTGAAGTATTTATTTCCATTAAAAAAAATGTATTGACCATAAGAATTATGGGAAAAGCATGATTATCCATGAAAAATGTATTAACCATAGCATGATTATCCATGAAAAATGTATTAACCATAGCATGATTAAATCCATTAAAAATCCATTAGAATTATGGGAAAAGCATGATGATTAATAGAGGGATTAATTACCGTCGAGCATGTCGAAGACGTGATCGGCGATGTCGACGAATGAGGGCAACTCTGGGATGCGCTGCTGGGCGAGGTTGAACTTGGAGCTCATGGAGGAGACGCCCGGCTGACGGACAAGCGTGGAATAGACCTGCAGCTCCCGGAGGCCTTGGGCCGCCAGCACCACCGCCCCAAACTCCAGCAGCTTCGGCTTCTCTCCGCCTCCCGTCGCCACCGTCGTCTCCAAATCGAAGAACACGATCTGCGCGCTCCTCTCTCTGCTCAAATCATCGCTGCATGATGCTTCCATACGATCATGATCCTTCTTCTTCCCTCCTTGCTGCATCAAATTATGACCATAATTACTCCATGCAGTCCTATCTCCGACAGCCGCCATTGCTTGCTGTTGATTAATTTCAAATTACTGTGTTGATTAATTTCAAAATTAATGGTGGATGAGTGCGCGCCTGCAAATTGAGATGATTATGAAGCCTTAGTTTTGCTGCAAAAATCAGGCCTCACAATACTGTTGCAAAGTGATGATGAATCTAACCCTTGTTGCAAGATTATAATTACAAGGCTTCAATGATGATTGCATTCATTGATTTTGAGCGCTTCAGAGTGTTGTGAGGTGATGATTATGAGAGCCCAATGTAGCAAAACTAATGATGATTAGGGGTGGTGATTATGGAGGCCTTATTATATATTTGCAAGGTGATAAAATGAGGCCTTTTTGTTGCAAGGAGGGGGGCTTAATGGTGCTTACACTTGGGCGTTGGTGTTGCAATAGGATGATTATGAGAGATTTTGATGGTTACAAGGTGAGGATTATGGGAGCCAAGAATTCAATTTATGAGCTAACACTGTTTCCTGTTTCAATTGCCCTTACAAATTCCTCAAGAAAGCAACCCCTACACAAGCAAAGTTACTATTTGGGATCTAATCCAGAGGAATTTGAGTATCATTGCAAAAGAAAGGCATGCCGGATTAGAATATACAAGACAAGACATGAAGGATTTCAGGATACTCCAAAGTATCAATTCCTCCCTACTCAAAGGACAACTCAATTAATGTGTATACTTTAAGCTATATGTGCCCTCAAATCCCTTTCTCATGCTCGTTTTGAGCATCACAAGACCTTACGTTAATCAATTACTTGGCACTTGATCACCCTCGTTGCCAATTCAACTCCACACATAACAAGTACTTGGCTTGCTTTTGATCACCCTGATTTGTCATGGCTCTTATACATGGAAAATTTGCTCCAAAAAGAGAGAAAATTAATACTTGGCTTTTGATCACCCTGATTCTCATGGATCTAACCTCTTATACACGGAAAATTTGCTCCAAAAAGAGAGAAAATTAATACTTGGCTTTTGATCACCCTGATTTTCATGGATCTAACCTCTTCTACATGGCAAATCTACTCCAAAAACAGAAAAAAAGAAAAGTGTGTGTGTGTTTTTTTTATAAATATAGTGAGAGCATGTTCCATTACATATGACATAACCTCTGTTGTAGCAAGTAGGAGTCTAACTCATGACCATCCTCTGGGGCTTCGACCCCCTACCAACTCAACTACAAGATAAACTTATTAGGAAGATCATCTTTCAAGTTATTAGATTTAGCCCAAAGATGAAGCCTTACTCACACATCCTAGTAAAAGTCATCCACTACTAAAACTTCACTTTGCCAAAGTTGAGAGCTCTACTCAAAGACCTCACCATATGTTCTAGAACATTCTTAAACCAGAGAATTGTATAAGCTAGGTAGATATATTTCTTTTTTAGTTTGTACAAATAATAAACATGAAATACAATAGTAAACCCATCAAATAAATTTCACAAGAAAATTTGAACAACCCTCTCTCTTTTTCTTCTTTTTTCCCAACTGGCCTTTGGTCCAAGATCCTCTTGTAGTTACTGTTTTTTCATCGCTGGTAGGCGCTTAATTTCTGCCCGTAGGCCATACCGCCAAGGAAGCACCAAGGGGGGTTTTGAACCAAGGACCTCTTGGTCCTAGGCAAAACACCTTCACCACTTGAGCTATCACCTCATTGGCACCAACCTAACCCTTCTATGAATCATACCTCTCGATTGAGAGGCTAGACCAAAGAATGAACAACTTAAATCTTCTATATTTTTCTTCCAACTTTAGTTTTAAACTTGAGCTACAAAACTCGTGAACAATTCTATTTGTATGGTAGAGACATGCTAGACAAGAAGATTTTTTAAAGATATAAAGATACTTCTGAAATAAAATTAATGACTTGACCATTTATGTAGAGGCCAAAAAAAGGTTGCACATTTGCAAGGTAGGCCCAAAATTGGACCTTATATAATTTGAATACCATTGATACAGCACAAATCTATCAATTTTAGTTTCAGCTCTTGATTTTGAACCATGGTTATTTTAAAAATTGATATTCCAAATAGTGAGAAGCTACTTGCAAGTGATGAAGGTTGAATGTTAGCTAATTGAATGATGAATGTTAGCTAGCTAATTGAATGATGAAGGATGAATGTTAGCTAATTGAATGATGAATGTTGAATGTTACTTAGTCTGATGATGGATCTTGGATGTTAGTGATTTTATGCTTTGTTTTAGCTTCTTCAAAGTAATGTTACAAAAGAAAAGGGAGCTTTTCTTTCCATTTAGCAGGCTCCTATCAACCCTAACTTTCAGTGATCATAGTATAAAAATTTGGAACTCATTAAACTTGTACGAGACGTGATTCACATAACCTCACTCAAAAAATCCTGGCAACTATGTTTTCAACAAACTGTTTTCACACATAGGAATCAAAACCAGTTTGCATAATTTCCACCCAGATAGGCAAAGGCTTGGTGACATCTGTACTACTTTTCTTTGGACACCTTGCAAAACACGTCGAGGTGGCCACATGAACCAATGGAAAAAAGACCATCTTATGATACGAAATTTGGTGAAGGAAATGATGTTGTCAAAACTTGGCATTGGCAAGGTCCCAACACTGTTCTCACGTTTTTGACAAGGAGAAACCATTGCCAACCCCATTGAGACATTTTCAACCAGCCAACCTTTTCCAACCCTATGGAAAGAAACATTGGAAAACATTGATTGGCAAGTTGGGAAAGGCCACACAATTAAGGTTGGACTCATGAATATAATGTCCTAGCAAGTTGTCAGTGGAAAGATTGTGAGCGCCATCATAAGTGCAGCTGTGTCATTGCCATTGTGGTGCACCTTCAAATAACTTCTTCTCATGTTGTAACCTTGCATATAATCCTGCTTGTGCATGTAAAGCATGTTAATGGAATACAACACCCCTTCCTCCCTCTCAAAAAAAAAAACTGGCGTCGCATGATGACATGGAGTTGGGATCCACTTCCGTTTCCATTTTTCGCCGTTTTCAAAACACTTTCCTTTTTCCATTCCATTGGGACATTTTGAAAACTATGCCGTACACATCACCATAGGCAAAGGCAGGGCAGCTCCAGAGAACTCAGAGTTGATAAAAATCATCCTCGTGCAGTATGTAGAACTGATTTCTCTGTTAGCAGGCTGCTAAAACAAAGAAAGGAAGCTGCATCCATGTGCACACAGCCATAAATGCATGAATCTGCATCACACCCATACGCACACATAGGCGTACCAACACAGTAGGTCACAAAGTCCCACGCATTCATGCACGCACAACACCATGTAAGGCTTGTCCTCAGTTTGATCCTCCAATCGGCTGCACTTACGATCTCTTCAAAGTTGCATATATTTAGAAAACCAGTCTTTTAAGATCACACAGATTCTCCAAGTTATGTGTACATTACATACTCGAACTTGGGATATTTACAGACAGGTTCACCATGGACCAAGGAGATCCTATGCCCATCCCTCACAGACAATAAGATCTAACCTTCTCACAAGCAGTTATGTCTGTAAAAACCCTTATCATGCACTGTACAAGACTGAACAATAATGCACATCAAGCTCTCCAGCAAGTGAGAGGGTGGTGGAGACGATGATCATTACTGTAAACTCATACAAAGACAACATACTTGGCCTGTCACTTCAGCCTTGCATTGGTTGGCCTGTTCAGCGGTGTCTCAGTCATCTCTGCACTAAAGTACAATTTTGAGACCCAAGTCAATGGTGACTGAGTCACCGATGGAAACTCAGCTTTCATGCAGCCCGAGTCACCAGCTGTGCCCTAGTGCCAGCTTTTTGGGACACCTCTCTTGCATAAGCCCTGTAATCCTCAAGAAGCTTGCTGTTGACTTTCTCCTTCATGGACTCCAATAAACGTGTCAAGACCTGCATTTGAAATCATCAATATGTTAGAGTCACTGCTCATGGACTCCAACACACGTGTCAAGGCAGCCACACCTGGAGAGCGGAGGTGCTATCAATATGTGTAAGACAGCACCTGAGTTCAACATAGAGGACTTACCGCTTCTCCAACACTTTTGAAGGCTTCGTGTGGTATCATTGACAAGGATGGTGGGATGACAAATTTAACGCTCATTGTCAGATGTCCCTTTAGCCGTGATGAGGCGCCTCTTCTCTCAGAAAATAAAATCCCATTTACACTCAGGAAAAAATCGGAGGGCTTCAAAACATAGTCCAAGCCACGCAACTGCCATTTGGTCTGCAAAAAGTCACTTCAGCTTGAGAGTTTTGAACATAATGCTCTATCTGAATCTTCCTATGTCGCTGACTTGCTCTTGCGTACTGGTCATTCACGCTTAGTTTTTACTTACTGCTTCCAAGGTGAGCACCCTTTCAACATCATTGGGTATGGCAACAGGAAGTCCCAGGTTGGGCTGTTGAACTACTATTCGCATGTCCAAGACTGGATTCACAGACAGAAACAGAAACTCGAGAGGGAGCATGTAAATGCGCCAATCCTTCTACACAAGAACAATCAATCAGGATTCTTTCTGAATATGTCACCAATGTGTCAGAGTTTGGCATGGCTAATTTACATCGTTGAGCTTCTCACACCGCTTTTTGTCTGGAAACAGAGCTTCAAATACCCTCTCGCGATCTTGCAAATAAGTTTGAAAGGGAACCTATGCAAGGGGAGGCTTAGTTAAGAATCATATCACCATTATGCATGTAATTACCTAGAAAGATTAGCATGACCAAGGATGCAACTACATGGGAAGTATGGCAACCAATGTAATAACCTCATGTAAAAACCCATGCTGTGATTCCATGTGAACTACCTGTGGATGTTCACGCAGCGGGAGGTCAGTCCCAAGACTGGACGAAAAACTGGTGAGATTATCTAGATGATTAGTAATCACAGGCGGCTGCTTTGTAGCAGGGTTTACATTGATCCTCTGATGTACTGCATGTTAGATAAGCATCCAAGTAAGCAGCTTAATCCACTCCTATGTGAAAAATGTTTGTAGGTTTACAATTAAGCAAGTAAGCAAGCTTAATCTACTGCTTTATGACAAGATTAAAAGTAATCCTACACCGTGTTGCATATTAAGAGCGTAAAGATCAACATGTCCCTTTGAGATCTCCCCAACCTTTCCACACCACTTCCCCCCGCCACCCCCCCCCCCCCCGAACCCCCCCAAAATTAGTAGTAATAATCGTAGGACTAGTATTAGTGGTGGTGGTGGTCATTGTAGCGGTAGTGGTGGGTAGTTGTTGTAGTGATAGTCATGGTAGTGGTAGGCGTGGTAGTGTAGTAGTTGTGGTAATAGGAGTCATGGTAGTGGTGGTAGTGTTTTGGGGCAAGCCCAAACTTTGATCAGTGTTTTGGGGCAAGCCCAAACATAGAACTGAACCAAGGTGAGAACGGGATTTTCCACAGACCGAAGCTGAGGCATTCACTGGCAAGGATTGGCCTGAAAGATGGCTACACAGCATAAGTAACATGAGATTTTAATCATTCATATAACTTATATGGTTCATAAATCAATGTGTTCACACATTATTAAAGGTTGGCCAGACATATTATTGTTTGGGAATGGATCCCAGGATAGAAAGAGGCGCCTAGTTACAACCTTGGGAAGCAAGCTGGGAAAAAGCAAAAAGGGGGATATTTTTACCGAAGTAGACCACTTTTCGCCAAGAAGGAAAAGCATGGGGGATATAATAGGCTGGTCGACTCCATAAATAAGGAAGGAGAGCTGACAGGAGGTAGCTGCTGTTTTTCTCTCTTGGATGTGCTTGAGAGTACACAAGCGGGCAGCAGCTTTTTGACTCTTCCCTTCTCTACTCTGCGCTGGCCGTACAGTTCTGGGCTGGCTGACAGCAGAACTTGCCGTGTTCTTTGCTAGTCGACTGCAGCTGGTTCCTCTCCTCTCTTGTTCGACTGGATGCTACACAGGCACTGGCCATACAGCAGCACCCGCTTTCAAAAACTGGCCGTACAACAGCCGTACAGCCGCACGTGGGACAGAACTGGCCGTACAGCTGCTGGTTTCTCTTTCTCTCTCTCTCTTCTGGCCACCTTTAAGGTGGTGGTTGCAGCCCTAAAGTATCTATCTAAAGCTGGTCACCTACAGGGGTGTTTTGATACAGTTTTGGCTGATTTGAAGTCAGCTTTGGGCTGATTTTGGGACTGTTTCTGGGAAGAGAATGCTTTGTGGAAGGTTGCTCGGTATATTGTGGAAAATCCGGTGCATGACTGCACCCTCGCCTTGAGTTCTTGTAAAGCTTGTACTGAATAAAGAAGTTCCTACGGGGGGTGGCCGTTCTAGCTTAGTGTGTTGTCTAGTTATATTTTTGTGGCTTCTTGCTGTGTTTTTACTCTCTATACTCTCTCATTAAATATTTGAAGTGTTTATCTTCTGTTGTGGGTCCCCCATCCGTTACAGTGGTATCAAAGCATAGGCTTTCTTGGAAGCACAGGCTTCCTTCCAACAATGAGGAAGAGAGAAGATCAGAAGTGGGGACCACACTGACCAACAGTTTTGCTATTGAGCATGGACAACTTATTCACTTATGGAAGCAGTCATGTGTCAAGAGCCACCTTGGTCTAAGGATTTCTGAATTCATAGAATTTATCCTCAAAGTATGGAGTTGGCTTTATGTGCCCATGTTCAACACTCTTTCCATATGGATTATTGTGGACTATAAATCAAGCTTACAAGTAAGCTAGATGGAGCTATATCTCAAGATATCTTATGGATATGGTGAGGAGATATTTCTTTTGGCTTCATGTCGAACCTAGCAAAGAAAAGCTAAGTATACTTTGAATTTTGCAAAGTTGATGCTTTTTGGCAATTTATTGTGAGTGTTTTTGGACACTTAACCCTTGTATGCCCGTACAAGGAGAATTGTGTGTTGCCTTGATTTGTTTGAGGTAAACAATATTAATGTGTCACGATTTGGCCACCCAATTGGTCCACCCGTGCTTTCTCATCATGTATGTATATTGGACTGGTGTCCATGGCAGTTGTATATGCTGGGGATTAATGCCACTCATGTGATACTGTGGACTTGGCTTTCCGTTGGGACTTGTGCCTCCGTGTACATGACCGGAAATGCTTGGTGGATTGGTGTTCCATTGGGTCTGGTACCTTGTGTACTTGCCTGGAACATGTCTATTTTGGTATAGTCTCATGATACAAATTGATATTCAGAATGAAGATTCATAAATTGGTAATTGGGTCTTCGCAATCGTATGGAATCCCTTACTTGCTTGAGGCCTAGATATGATGGTATTTACCTTATAACTCCAAGGACCGTGACTACCCGTATATGCCGTGGATATATCTGCAGCTCTTTACTGACAATATATACGAGTAAATCTAAGACCTTGAAATTATAAGCAAAAATGCTATCCAAATGATGAATTCGAATGCTAGTTGATATGATTTTAGAATTCTGTTTGAGAATTGATGAGTTGATTTGAATTCTGATTGAAAGATGATGATTCTTGAATTCTCGTTGAAAGGAGATAAGTTGAACAAAGCCACAATGAGGATGAATGGGACAAATCCCAGTGATGATATTGATAACTGGAATGACGATTATGACTTCAGCAAATCATTATGAGATTAGTGGATTGTGCTGACAAATTGCTACTGTTAACCCTTGACCCAGTGACTCTAATTAAGGGATGATAAATTGAGAACCTGCATAACTGAAATTCCCGTAGAGGAATTATCAGATGAAATTCTCAGTTTGATGGCTCGTGCTCCACGCGTCGCATGGCTTCATCTTCACGTTGTCGGATCTCCAATGCACGCATCTGCAACTCAAGCAAAGAGCTCGGCTGCGGCTGGGACAATGTGAGAGGGTCCCTGTGTCGAGGATTTGGAATCTAGGATACGGAAGGAGAGGGAGGAGGAGATGGAAAACGCGACGCTGGAGAACAGGTACGCTCTTCCAGAGCCAAGATCTGCGCCTTCTGCTCGTCCAACTTGGTTGTCTGGTCTGCGATTGCTTGCAACATCTGCTGGAACATATCTGTAACACTCAAGCCTGGTGCCCTAGCTGGGCTGCATGGTGCACTCTGGTCCCATGGTTCTTGGTCTCTCTCGTCGTCGAAGCTCACCATAGCAGGAAAATGCACTTCCTTTCCGGAATGCAATCTGACCATCCACTATCTGTGTGGGAGACGTCCGGAGGCTTCCGGAGGCTGAAAACCAACCGTCCTTCGAGAGACAGGAGTCACTCCGAAAGGGGTAGTCCACTGGCGTCTGAAAACCAGCCACACGAGCGAGAAAAAATTCTGGTTTCTTTGCTGAATCTTTGCACTTGAAGTAGGCTCTGATACCACTGTAACATGCGGAAGCTTCGGAGAAGATCGGTAACTTCAATGCTCAGAAATCAGCACTCTTTTCGCGACGGAATTAACACACAAACTGAATGAAGATGTGCAGAAAATAGAGAGAGAGAGAGGGAGAGATGGAGAGGACACAGTATTGGGTCCCAAATACCCTCTGTAGGGCCCCCACCACAGATGGTGTATTTGCTTTATTAGAATGATTGAAATCTGAAAAGAAAATACAAAAATCTTGACCTTTCTTGGCTGAGAAAACTCTGCCCTTGACCTGCAGTCCTTCACCTCTTTGCTTAGCAACTTCTTGGCTGTCCTAACCCTTGTATGCTTGAGCTCTTGGTGAAATATGAGATGAAACAATGGGATTGTGGGCTCCTCTATTTATACTACTCCAGAATGAGCAGTCGGCCAACTTAAGTCCAGTCAGCTAGCACTAAATTGTCCCACGACTGATGTATAGCATTAAATGCTGAATAAAATCAGTAAAAATGTTGCGCTTTTCTTCATGGTTGGCTGGGCATCAGGCGCATGAAGACCAAGGGACTGGACACTGTTTTGCAAACAGTTTGGGGACTGGGCAGCCTGTATGGGCTGCCCCATACTTGCCCTATATTCTAGGAACATGCGGATGCGTGTCAGACCTAGAAACATGCGGATGCATGTATGTATTATACCTGGGCATGTGTATGGATATTATGAGTGGATGCATATGAGTCCAAGGACATGGCAGGACATTTGTGGACTTTCGGGCGGTGCCCGTGTGGATTCCGGCCATGCACACATGGTGTGTTATGATGGCAGGCGGAATATTTTCAAGTACAAGAATGATGATAGGTGGTTCTCCAAGTTTACATGTGCACAATGCATAAATGATGCATGCCATAACTTTATTTTACTTTGTGTGACATTGTCTTGCTGCCTGGACAATGCTTGTTATTTTGGCTTGTGAAGTCCGAGGGACCGGGGACGCCCGGGCACCTTGTGGACACGTGTGTGCACTCCTGTTTGGGCCTAAAACTGTGGGCTTATGGGTTTTGCAGGTGGTAAGTGCGTCCACACTCAATTTATAGCTTATTTCATTTACTACTAAAGTTTATTGGTTTGCAGGTACACACTCATTAATAAGTGGCCGGACAACTTATAATGCGTTCACATTTGGTTGGACCAAAATTAATGAAGTCCGGACAGCTTATGGCCATTTCCCATTTGGTTGGACCTAAACTTATACAAACAGGACAAATGGAGCACTATGGGCTGGACACCTACCTGGACATCTTATGGGGACACTTGTCAGCCTGAATGTGTACCCACCAAGCCCATTAGGTGGCACTGGAGAAAGGCGCCTCCTTCAAGAGGCCTTTTGGGCTGTTTTATTCATTATTCAACACATTGGAGAGCTGGTTGGAGCTTTGGGAGTTGCTACAGGGCTGGTTGCTTGCTTCCCGGACTCACACAAGCTTGGATATCGATCCCCACACTCTTCTAAAGGGCTGGTTGGTAAATTTCAGACCTGTAATTTCTGGTTATTGCGAGTTTTGGGCTGGTTACAAGTGTCCAAAGTCAACTTGGATAGTACAGGACTGCTCTAGGGACCTCCACAGGGCTGTAGGACCCTTTACAGGTGGAATTCTCGCGATAGAAAGTTGCTGTTTTGGACTGGTTATTGCACAAAACAGCCCGGACAGCAATGAAATATGTGAGCATGGATGTGTCTCAAGGTTTCCTGGTATAACAGGTGCTTAGGGAAAGCATTGGGGACACTTGCTCGCGGAGAACACAGGTTTCTGGATCAGTTTCTCGCGTGGAAACAGGGCCTAAAGATCCATTTACATCCTGTGCAGGGCGGAGTACCTGTGAGAATTGTGATACTCTTGTGCAGGGCGGATGTACCTGTGAAGAGGCTTGTGCAGGGCCGATGTACCTGTGTGTAGGGCGGATGTACCTACAAATTCTCTTGTTTGAAATGTATTCATTCATGATGTATTTGGAAGAATCAAGTGCAGGCTGGTGGTGAATCCCCAGGCACCCGTAATCTTGTACTTTGCAGACTCTTTTGGTAATATAACCTAAAGGGGGGGGGGTCAGCCTATCATCGGCCCCTTTATGTGGTGTACTGTCATTTTCAGCTTTGTGGTTGAAATACTCAAGTGTTAAGTGCTCAGAATCTTGTTCACATTTATACGATTTCAATAAACGCGTCCGCCCTGAAACCGATCCCGTCAAGTGGGAAAGACTCCGTTGGACATCCACACGCTTAATAGCACAACTTTAAAACCACAAATTTGAAATGGACAACTTTAAAACAACTTGAATTTAAATGAACAGAAATGGAAAGATGGACACCAGCACTGGGGCCGGAACGGGCCGACCCCCCCCTCAATATATGATATATTTATTGGGAGTATTTAATGAATACAATGCTCCATGGGTTCCAAGAACCAGATAATGTCCATGTACATATGAAAACAGTACCAAACAAGTAGGCTCGAATTTCGATGAAGAAGCTCGAAGCAGAACGACCACTAGTGTGGCCCAATCGCTACGGTCCTGTGCTTTCACTGGACTCCGCGGAGAGCGCCTCACTGGTGTTCCGAGACCACGCACAAACAGGCGCTCTCGTACTAACGCCTGGCTCTCCCGATCTCAGCACCTTTGGACCGAGGTTCGCCAATACAGCTTGGACAACCCGGCACCGAACGGGTGTGGCCGTAGAGGGATGAATCCCTTATCAGATTTAAACATAAAATACTTTATTCAAATCTGAAAATCACTTACTTGTAGATGGTTGATAGAAAAACCATACTCGTAGTATGATGAAATCACCCAGGTGATGCGAAGTCTCCTTGTAAAACACCAGTGGAGAGGATGTACCACCACTTTCAAGGTAGAAAAACCAAGAGATAGCTGTAGACAGCCGCCTGCTGGAGCACAGCCTGATGGTGATGGATACACAGCCGCCTGGGGAAACAGTAGAGTTGAGACGTAGCCTTCATGTGATGGCAGCCATCTCTGTGTAGGCAGAGCAGCCTGCTGGAAAACAGGCGCAGCCACCTGTATGGAGGAAGTAGCCGCCTGGAAGAGAGAGTAGTGTGGAGTTAACAGCCGCCTGCAACAGCACTCGACCACCTGTAGAGAGGCAGGTGCAGCCAGCAGAAGAGGGTCGCCTTCAGGAAGAGCATGCGCAGCAGTGCCTTGTGAAGATGGCCCACGTCTGAGAGCAGTAGCAGCCGCCTGAAGGAGTAACAATACATCAGCCGCCTGGTAGGGTAGTAGGCGCAGCCAGCAAAACAAAGGGTACTGCAGTCGCTTGAGGCGTGTACAGCCACCAGCCACGATGGAAGAGAGGTTGATGAATCGTAAGAAGGAAGCGATGGATTCTACGCTTGAAGGGAGCCCTTTTTTTTAATAAAATTAAAGTGAAGATACAACTACAGATTTCCCACGCATGCATGAAGGGGGACTAGTGGGGGTTGGTGACCATGCCCACCCCCACACTCACTTAAAAGTGGGGCTCCCCACCTTGGCCCCTAAGTGGGTGCCCAAAGGGGGTGCCCACTTTTAAATAAATGTGAACACCTAACCTTATAAATTAAAGGGTTAGAATTTAAAGCATTAAAACAACAAGTGCGACATACTTACCACCTGTTCACATGCACTAAAACTCGTCAGAATACAGAGCAGACTTCACGACTCACTGGCAGGCGTCCCCGCTCAGTAAGTAACACGTCAAGCAGGCAAACACACAAATACATGTCATGCGAAAACAGTTTCAAACATGCAAAATATGTGTGCATGTGCAAAAAGTAACATGGACATATCTCCCGTTCATGGAACAAGTACAAAATATCTGTCGGCACAAAACTGGCACGACATAAAAACATAAAAACCTGGTCTTCCTATGGAGTGACAGTCCCATAGGTAAGACACAGTTCCAGGCACGAGTTTCCCTATGGTGTGACAGTCCCATAGGCAAAACACGGCACGAATACTCGCTCTTCCATGGCGTGACAGTCCCATGGGTCGAACACAGTCCAGGTCATACACGGGTGGCACTGGTCTGGCTCCCGTCCATACGACACCATCCTGCTAACACACGGGTGGCACCAGTCTGGCTCCCGTCCATGTCAGCAAAATACTGGCCTCTTCACATGATACACCGGCCTGGCCTCAAGTGAACGAGACGCAAAAACTGGAGATGGACCAAATGGTCGGCCAATTGGTGACATCCCCCCGGGCTTCTAAAGAGTTGACCTCAACTGAAAAGCCTCAAGATATGCCTGCAATAACTGCGGATAATCTGCAAAATAATCCTCATTTACCCATTTGGCATCAATAGGCAAATAATTCTTAAACTTCACAAGGTATCTCCTGGAAAGCTTTCCTGCAGGTAGCTTTCTCTCCTTGTGAAAAACAATCTGTTCTGGCTGGAGGATCTCCTCAAGCTCTTCAATTTCTGGCGGATCTTCTGTGACAGGCTCATCTGGATCTGGCCCCACATATTTCCGAAATAGACTCACATGAAAAGCATTGTGAATCTTCCAATGACTAGGTAAAGCAAGCCTGTAGGACACTTCATTGATCTTGTGAATCACCTTGAAGGGTCCATAATAGCGAGGAGAAAGCTTAGGATATGATCCTTCTCGTCTTGGCCTCTTCCGAAGCCTAGCCTTCTCAAATTTCAGCAATACCCAATCACCTTCTTTGACTTCCATGTCCCTTCTATGCTTGTCAGCAGCCGTTTTATGCTTATCCTGAGATCTTGCAATGGCTGTCCGCACCTGACCAAAGGCAACATCTAAGTCACGAACATATTCATCAGCGGCAAAAATTTCATCCTTTGTACGAAGGATGGGTGGCAAGACCACTCTGCCATAAATAATCTCAAACGGAGCCTTTCCTGTGGAAGCATGGATCGTATTGTTGTAGGCAAACTCAACAAGTGGAAGATACTTCTCCCATGCACTCTTTTGATCTGCCACATAACATTTCAACAAATCCAACACGGCTGAATTTGCAGCTTCACTTTGGCCATCCGTTTGGGGATGATAAGCTGATGAAAACTCAAGCTTAGTACCCATATTATCAAACAAAGCCCTCCAAAATAGGCTTGTAGTCCTGGGATCTCTATCCCCAACAATGGATTTAGGCATACCATGATGCTTGAAAATATTAGCAAGAAAAAGCTTTACCATATGATCAGCTTTGATGGTTTTCTTGACGGGCAAGAAATGAGCTTGCTTGCTAAACCTGTCCACAATAGTCCAAATAGCATCATTCCCATGCTGGGATCTAGGCAAATCCATAATAAAATCCATTGTGATACTTTCCCAAGGTTGCGAGGGAATAGGCAATGGCTGAAGCAAACCTGGAGGCTTTTGGCAAGTAATACATGCACGCACATAAGCCTCAATGTCTTTACGCATGCTTGGCCAAAAGAAGTACCTCTGAATCATGCGAGTAGTAGGCATAATACCTCTATGACCAGCATAAGGTGGAGCGTGACATTCGTCCATAACCTTTGGACGCAAATCGTTCACCACACATAGGCAATTATCCTTCAAGAGATAACCCTCGTTGATAACATAAGAGGCATGTGAATGACCAGCCATCAAATCAGTCCATATATGGCAAAAATCAGCATCCAAATGATACAAATCTCTCATAGCAGATAGATCTCCATGAGAGGCCACTGAGACTGCAACAACATAAGGCCTCCTAGATAGTGCATCGGCCACCACATTTTTCTTTCCTGGAGTATGCACAATCTGAAAATGAAACATGGAAAGAAAGTTTGCCATTCTCATCTGCTTCTCTGAAAGCTTGGTTTGAGATAGAAAGTATCTCAAGCTTTGATGATCTGTCTTGACTACAAATTCAGCCCCAAGAAGGTAATGTTTCCATATCTTTAAGGCGTGAATTACAGCCAAGAGCTCTTTCTCATAGATATCCATATGAAGCTCAGCATCATGCAAACGACGGCTCTCGTATGCAACTGCATGCCCTTCTTGATTTAGGACAGCTCCTATGCAATCACCACAAGCATCACATTCAACCACGAATGACTTGTGCAAGTCAGGAACAATCAATACTGGACCACATATGATCGCATGCTTGAGTTGCAAGAAAGCATCCTGTTCCTTTGAAGTCCATTTGAAAGCAGTTTTCTTCTTTGTGAGATCATGTAGAGGAGTGGCAATCATGGCGAAATGCCTTATAAAACGCCTGTAATACGAACATAATCCCAGAAAACTACGTACTTGATGTACGTTTTGCAATTCGGGCCAATTCCGAATAGTCTCTATCTTTGCAGGATCCATTGTAACTCCATCCTTGGATACAATATGTCCCAGATAATGAATCTCTGAAAGGAAAAACTCACTTTTCTTGGCATTGACGAAAAGTTTATGCTTCCGCAACTCTTCGAACACTGTGACCAAATGAGTTCTGTGTTCCTGTTCATTCTTGGAGAAAACCAAGATATCATCAAAAAAGACTCCTGTAAACTTGCGATGGGATCGGAATATCCTATCCATCATACGATTAAAAGTAGCAAGAGCATTGGTGAGACCAAAAGGCATTACCAAGAATTCATATAATCCAAAGGCTGTCCTGAATGCAGTCTTATGGACATCTTGTGGCACCACGCGTATCTGGTGATAACCACTCTTCAAATCAAGTCTGCTAAAGCAAGCTGAGCCATCAAGCTTATCCAAGATATCATCAATACGTGGAATTGGGAATCTGTTCTTGATGGTAAGCTTGTTCAAAGCTCTATAGTCTACACATACGGAATGATCCGTCCTTCTTTTGAACAAGAAGCACAGGAGAGCAGTAAGGTGAGGAACTGGGTTGAACCAAACCTTTCTCTAAAAGCTCGTTTACCTGCTTCATAATTTCTTCTTGTGGTGCAGCACTCACTCGGTATGCGGGTTTGTTAGGAGGAGAACTACCTGGCACAAGATCTATGCGGTGATCTTCGGGCCTTTGGGGAGGTAATTCACCTGGCAACGAGTCAGCAAAACAGTCGTTGAATGCATTAAGAAAATTCAGCCTATCATTAGACATAGCATCCACATTTTGATGATTTGGCACAAGATTATCACGCACAAAAACCAAGTACGCTGAAATACTCTTTTTCATTGCTTTATTAATTTGGATGTGTGATACAACTGGGATGGAATCCCCTTCTTTGCCAGCATCAATAAAATGCATGCGGCCTTTATGCATAAAGGAAATCATATTGGACTTGTAATCTTTGCGGGGCTCAAGCCTATGGTGCCACGGCTTGCCCAACAATACATCACATCCATTCAGTGGAGCAACTAGGAAATGCTCATTATCAAGGTAGCCCTGGATATGGATACGCAACTTCCCAATCAAAGGGGTAACCTGCACCTCTTTACCAATATATGCAGCTTCGGCTTCAATCTGAGGTCCCATGTTTTCAACCTCAATACCCAATGCAGCTGCTATTTGCATAGAGATGAAATTGTCAGTTGCACAGTCATCAAACATAAAGAGTGCGGGCTGATCCTTGATTTGCCCCCAAGCCTTGCAAACCATGCGCTCTTTTGCATCATGACCTGTATTACCTTGCACATCAGGAACTGCATGAACATTTGCTTTGGTGTGCTTGTCCTCGTGCTTTGGTTTGCGATCTGGGCATTGTCGGAACATGTGGTCTTTGCTACCACAAGAAAAGCATTTTCCATCCTTGGCATATTGCTCTCTTTGCTCCGGAGTTAATCCAAATTTGTTCTTTCTTGGGCCCTGTTCTTTAAATGTGTTATTTTCAGCTTTACCACCCTTGTAAGGCTCCCGGAAGTTCTTTTTAGGTGGCTGTCCACCCTTTTGCTGATTTGGGACAGCCTTGTCCTTCCCCTTGGAACCTCCTTGATCTTGCTTAATCTTGAGCACCAATTGCTCTGTAGCAAGGGCAGAAGCTGTGAGTTGTTGCAACGTATGTTTTGGGTGCAATTCAATACCCGATCTATATGCAGGTTGCAATCCAGAACGAAACTTCCTCTTTCTTTCATCCTCTGTGATTTGCATGAAGGGAGTCACTTCCAGCAACACTTTCCAAAATTTGTTAACATACTGTTGCACACTCTCATTATCTTTTTGTTCCAGCCTATCCCACTTTTGAGTGAGAGTTTGCTCTGCATTGGGTGGCAAGAACTAAGCATAAAATCTGTCTTTGAATTCCTTCCAAGTAGAGATGGGATCCTTGGTGATCTTTTCGGTGATCCACCAATGGGCAGCAGTGCCTTTCAGAAACATGCTAGCATGGCGCACCTTTGACTTTTCTGTAAAGTCCTCATCGCTAAAAGCAATGTCGAACTGTGCCACAAACGCTAACACCTTAGAAGCATCATGTTCACCATGAAAGACATCAAATTTGACAGATTTATCACCTGCTTTGAATTCCTTGAGCTTCCTGGCATGAGGCTCATGGTCTTCTCTTTTTCTTTTCCCCTTATCCAACGGGGTAGCCCTGTCTGCATGGGCTCCATGGGCCATCATAGAAGCTTCATGGGGCACGGTGGCATGTGCTCCACGAACTCGAAGCTCAGATGCATGTGACTTACCTGCATATGGCATGGTCTCTCCATGAGACAACTCAGAAGGCAAAATTTTTCTGGAAGCAGACCTGTCACCATGAGATACATATCTTGCATGCATGTGACTTTCGTGCCCTCCATGAGCACTGGCATACATATATCTATCAGGCTTAGTGCCTTGGGGAGAGGATGCATGTCGAGAGGTGACAGTCACCTCTTCCTTTTGCATAAAAGATTTCAGCCTTTGGGATGCAGGATCTCCATGCTTCAAACGAGGTGGATTTCTGAATTTCAGCTCTCCGTCATCCCCCTCTTTGATATCACCTTTACGAAGGAGATAGGCAAGTGCCAACTCCCTTGGTTTCTTGCCTACTTCACGAGCCATTGATTCAAAAGTTACATCAACCATAGCATCAGCCTTCCTGGCTTCAATAGCACTTTGCAAATGTGGATCTTCATACAAGAACTTTAATTCTTGCTCTTGAGCCTGCAAAAGTTTTCTCATATGTTCCATTTCAGCCCTCATAGCTTCAGGCTCTTGTTCAAGCATAACTGTCTTTCCTGGAGACAGTTGACCCTTGGATTCACTATCAAGAACCCTTTCAAGAGGCTTGTGCCTACCACGCAGGGCAACAGACCCACGAGAAGCACTAGATGGACCCCTCGAATTTGGCACTTCCAAAGGGTTGCCTTGGCTGTCCATTGTGTTTTAAGTTTGCTAAAAGCGGGATGTCCAATACACAGGTTCGTTTCCCCACTAGGAAGAGGGAAACAACCGTGCTCTGATACCAATGAAACCGATCCCGTCAAGTGGGAAAGACTCCGTTGGACATCCACACGCTTAATAGCACAACTTTAAAACCACAAATTTGAAATGGACAACTTTAAAACAACTTGAATTTAAATGAACAGAAATGGAAAGATGGACACCAGCACTGGGGCCGGAACGGGCCGACCCCCCCCCCTCAATATATGATATATTTATTGGGAGTATTTAATGAATACAATGCTCCATGGGTTCCAAGAACCAGATAATGTCCATGTACATATGAAAACAGTACCAAACAAGTAGGCTCGAATTTCGATGAAGAAGCTCGAAGCAGAACGACCACTAGTGTGGCCCAATCGCTACGGTCCTGTGCTTTCACTGGACTCCGCGGAGAGCGCCTCACTGGTGTTCCGAGACCACGCACAAACAGGCGCTCTCGTACTAACGCCTGGCTCTCCCGATCTCAGCACCTTTGGACCGAGGTTCGCCAATACAGCTTGGACAACCCGGCACCGAACGGGTGTGGCCGTAGAGGGATGAATCCCTTATCAGATTTAAACATAAAATACTTTATTCAAATCTGAAAATCACTTACTTGTAGATGGTTGATAGAAAAACCATACTCGTAGTATGATGAAATCACCCAGGTGATGCGAAGTCTCCTTGTAAAACACCAGTGGAGAGGATGTACCACCACTTTCAAGGTAGAAAAACCAAGAGATAGCTGTAGACAGCCGCCTGCTGGAGCACAGCCTGATGGTGATGGATACACAGCCGCCTGGGGAAACAGTAGAGTTGAGACGTAGCCTTCATGTGATGGCAGCCATCTCTGTGTAGGCAGAGCAGCCTGCTGGAAAACAGGCGCAGCCACTTGTATGGAGGAAGTAGCCGCCTGGAAGAGAGAGTAGTGTGGAGTTAACAGCCGCCTGCAACAGCACTCGACCACCTGTAGAGAGGCAGGCGCAGCCAGCAGAAGAGGGTCGCCTTCAGGAAGAGCATGCGCAGCAGTGCCTTGTGAAGATGGCCCACGTCTGAGAGCAGTAGCAGCCGCCTGAAGGAGTAACAATACATCAGCCGCCTGGTAGGGTAGTAGGCGCAGCCAGCAAAACAAAGGGTACTGCAGTCGCTTGAGGCGTGTACAGCCACCAGCCACGATGGAAGAGAGGTTGATGAATCGTAAGAAGGAAGCGATGGATTCTACGCTTGAAGGGAGCCCTTTTTTTTAATAAAATTAAAGTGAAGATACAACTACAGATTTCCCACGCATGCATGAAGGGGGACTAGTGGGGGTTGGTGACCATGCCCACCCCCACACTCACTTAAAAGTGGGGCTCCCCACCTTGGCCCCTAAGTGGGTGCCCAAAGGGGGTGCCCACTTTTAAATAAATGTGAACACCTAACCTTATAAATTAAAGGGTTAGAATTTAAAGCATTAAAACAACAAGTGCGACATACTTACCACCTGTTCACATGCACTAAAACTCGTCAGAATACAGAGCAGACTTCACGACTCACTGGCAGGCGTCCCCGCTCAGTAAGTAACACGTCAAGCAGGCAAACACACAAATACATGTCATGCGAAAACAGTTTCAAACATGCAAAATATGTGTGCATGTGCAAAAAGTAACATGGACATATCTCCCGTTCATGGAACAAGTACAAAATATCTGTCGGCACAAAACTGGCACGACATAAAAACATAAAAACCTGGTCTTCCTATGGAGTGACAGTCCCATAGGTAAGACACAGTTCCAGGCACGAGTTTCCCTATGGTGTGACAGTCCCATAGGCAAAACACGGCACGAATACTCGCTCTTCCATGGCGTGACAGTCCCATGGGTCGAACACAGTCCAGGTCATACACGGGTGGCACTGGTCTGGCTCCCGTCCATACGACACCATCCTGCTAACACACGGGTGGCACCAGTCTGGCTCCCGTCCATGTCAGCAAAATACTGGCCTCTTCACATGATACACCGGCCTGGCCTCAAGTGAACGAGACGCAAAAACTGGAGATGGACCAAATGGTCGGCCAATTGGTGACACGCCCTCCCGTTACATTGGTATTAGAGCTCAGTTTTTTCCCCTCATTGGAAAACGGTCTGAGGCTTGGAATCATAAGTGGTGACTTGATTTGAGTGTCATGGACAGCCACATTTCTGACAGTGTGGAGAACACACAGGACCGTGAATTTCATGGTACAAAGGATGCAAGAGATGCTGCAGGCAATGATGTCTATGGAGATGCAGGTACTCATGACACTATGCATTCTGATTTGGAATCTTTGAGGCGTCAAGTGCGACGCTATATGGCTGAAACCGAAGAGCTTAGGTCATTGAAAAATGACCCGGATGTACAAAGGGTGTTGGCTGTGAAGGCAAAGGCTTCGGTCCATGAAGTCACTTTTGAAGCAATTGCAAAGGAAATGGATGTTGAGAAACCCCGAGAGCTTGCACTTGCATATCTAATGGTTAAGGGTGATGTATACACTGAAGCAGATGGTAGTTTGGCTTTCAAGAAGCCACCCCTCATGGCTGCCCGTGGTGATGCACTGGATGCACAACAAGCAGAAAGAGCACAGCAAGTGCCAAATGCTGAAAGGACAAGAGTCCCTGGTGCTAGGCTTGATGCAGGTCAAGAGAAGAGTAAGGATGAGGGATCCTCTACTCATTCCCGCTTTGCTCCAAGAAGACATATACGTTCTCGTGTTGAGCTTTCCACTCATTTGGAGAGTGTGACTCAAGAGAGAACGAAGAGGGATCGTGAATCTTCATCGCGGCATCATCATCATGCAGATGAACAGGATGTACATAGGGATGCTTATAGAAGGAAGAAGCCTCGAGAGTTCAAGTCCGGTGACAAGGATGTAAAGTTTGAAAACTTTCAGGGACGGATGGACTCTACCAAAGCACTTGCTTTCATTAGACAGTTTGAGATAGCTTTTTGCAATGAAGACTTTTCGGAAAAGTCTATGCTCAGGCATGTGGGAATGCATCTCAAGGATACGGCAAGTGATTGGTGGCTTGCAAAAATACTTGATGGAAGTGCTGCATCAACTTGGTCTTCTTTCAAAATTCAGTTTTATGATCAATTCTTACCACCAAACTTTGCAAAGGATGTACGCAAGGAGTGGGATTGGCTGTCCCAAGATGAGGGAGAGTCCGTTGCTTCTTACATAGCAAAGTTTTGGAAAGTCCTTCTCAAGGTTACTCCCTTCATGAAGATTGGAGAGGACGAGAAGAAGAGAAAGTTTGAATCGGGGCTCCATCACATCATCCAACAAAGCTTGGGAGTGTACCCAAATAAGACCATACAAGAGCTTATACACTCAGCCATGATTGCGGAGAACTTGCACATAAAAGCACCCACAAATAAGCCATTTGCAGGTCAAAACAAGAGCAAATTCAGGGCTGGTTATGACCAGAAAAAGAGTGGACAGCCACCTAAGAATGCTCCCAAAGATGGCCGAGATGCAAAGGATGACTCCGAAAAGAAGCCGGGGGGTAAACGCCACAATTTTGGGCTCTCAAAACAGCAATTGGAAGAGTACAGGAAGGCTGGAAAATGCTTTAAGTGTGGCAATAAAGATCATATATATCCTAAATGCCCACAGAATCCTAAGAATGCTGAGCCTAATGTGGAAAAGCCTCTTGTGAATGTTGTACCCGATGTGCAGGGTAATACAGGGCATGAGCCCAAGAGTAGAGTCATATGCAAGGCTTGGGGCAAATTGAAGGATCGGCCCGCTTTGTTTCTTTTTGATGATGCTTCCACAGATAACTTTATATCCGTACAGATGGCTGCCGCCATAGGTCTCAATGTGGATGACATGGGAATGCAAATGAATGCAGATGCCGCCTTTGAGGGCAAACAGGTTGATGTAACTCCGGTCATTGGTAAGCTCCGTGTACATATACAGGACTACCTCGACTATGAGAGCTTTTTAGTGGCTCCTCTTACAGGTTGTGATGTTTTGTTGGGGATGCCCTGGCATCACCGTTTAGAGCCTATTAAGGCTTACAAAGAGAAGAAAATCAGCTTTGTACATAGAGGCCGTGAGCACTCTATAGATGCTGGTACTACTGGAAGTACCATACCTCTTGTAAGCCATGTACAAATTAATAAGGCAATAAAGAAATCAGCTTGTTCTTACTTGGTTTTTGTACGTGATACCATTGAACATTCTAGTGTTGATGTTAGTGCATTAGATCAAGACAAGCTTAACTTTTTGAATGAGTTCAAAGATTGTTTTGCAAATGCTTTGCCAGCAAGGTTGCCACCAGAGAGGCCGGAAGATCATTGCATAGATCTAATTCCCGGTAGCTCTCCACCTAATAGGCCACCATACAGGGTGAGTGCTAGTCAACAAGAAGAGATTATGGCTCAGGTGAATGAACTTTTGGAAAAGGGTTTGATTCGGCCTAGTTCCTCGCCATATTGCTCGCCGGTACTTCTTGTTCAAAAGAAGGATGGTACTTACAGGATGTGTGTTGATTACCGTGCCCTCAATAAGATAACCATCAAGAATCGGTTTTCGATTCCGCGCATTGATGACATCTTGGACAAGCTTGAAGGTTCGGCATGTTTCCGCCGAATAGACCTCAAGAGTGGGTATCATCAAGTGAGAGTGGCACCTCAAGATGTTCACAAGACTGCATTTAGAACAGCCTTTGGCCTTTATGAGTTTTTGGTGGTGCCTTTTGGTCTTACAAATGCACCCGCTACCTTCAACAGGATGATGGACAGGGTGTTCAGAAAGCATAGAAAGTTCACAGGTATATTCTTTGATGACATTATTGTATTCTCAAAGAATGAAGCCCAACATCGTGAGCACCTGGCTATTGTGTTTAAAGAGCTTAAGGAAAATCAGCTCTACATAAATGCAAAAAAGAGTGAATTCTTTCTCCCAGAGATTCACTATCTTGGTCACATTGTATCAAAGGATGGTGTGCGTATGGATCCCGCAAAGATACAAGCCATGCAAGAATGGCCAGAGCTGAAATCAGTCCATGAAGTGAGGAGCTTCCTTGGTTTATGTGCTTACTATAGGAGGTTCGTCAAGCATTTCGCTTTCATTGCCGCTCCGTTACATGACTTACAAAGAAGAAAGCAATCTTTAAATGGACACAAGAAGAGAGAGATGCCTTTCAAAAGTTGAAGAGTGCAATCATCTCGGGACCGGTACTCATTATTCCGGATTTGCACAAACCTTTTGTGGTGGAATGTGATGCATGTGGGGACTGCATAGGGGCTGTTTTGAACCAAGAAGGACATGCCATTGCCTATGAGAGCAGACGCTTGCAACATGCAAAGCTTCACTTACAGGTTTATGAAAAGGAGTTGTTGGCTGTAATCCATGCCCTTACTATTTGGAAACACTATCTTTTAGGGGCTGATTTTATGGTCAAAACTGATCATCAAAGTTTGAGATACTTTTTGACTCAAAGTAAGCTCTCAGAGAAGCATATGAGATGGGCAAATTTCCTCTCAATGTTTCATTTTCAGATTTTACATACTCCAGGGAAAAAGAATGTGGTGGCGGATGCCTTATCTAGACGACCACAGGTTCATGCTATTACAGTTGCATACCATGAGGACTTATCGGATATGCGTAATACTTATCATTTGGATGAGGATTTTGCACATGTATGGGCTGATTTGCAAGAGGGTATTGCTGTCCCATCTTATGTCATAAGAGATGGATATCTCATGATGCAAAATCGTATGTGTGTGGTAAAGAACCTTCGCCATAAGGTTATGGATGAGTGCCATGCTCCTCCATATGCAGGTCATAGAGGCATTTTGGCCACAGCACAAGCTTTGGAGAGGTATTTCTTTTGGCCACATATTCGCAAGGATATTGAAGCATATGTGCGTGAATGTATGGTGTGTCAAAAGGTCAAGTTTGACAGACATAAAGCACCTGGATTGCTTCAGCCTTTGCCTATACCAAATGAACCATGGGAAAGCATTGCTATGGATTTCATTATGGATTTGCCAAGGACGCCACAGGGAAATGATGCTATTTGGACCATCATTGACAGGTTTAGCAAGCAGGCACATTTCATTCCCGTGCGCAAGACAATAAAGCCAGATCATATGGCTAGGATGTTTTTGGCACAGATATTCAAACACCATGGCATGCCTAAATCTATTGTGGGGGATAGAGATCCTAGAACCACAAGCTTATTTTGGCGCGCATTGTTTGACAATATGGGTACAAAGCTGAACTTCTCATCAGCTTACCATCCACAGACAGATGGGCAAAGTGAAATAGCAAATTCAGCCATCCTCGACTTGCTGAAATCTTATGTATCCGACCGCAAATCGGATTGGGAGAAGTATTTACCACTTGTGGAGTTTGCCTACAACAACACGGTACATACTTCTACGGGCAAGGTGCCCTTTGAGATTATCTATGGCAAGGTGGTACTACCACCCATCCTTCGTACAAAGGATGAGATTTTTGCAGCAGATGAGTACGTCAGAGACTTGGATACTGCATTTGCACAGGTACGGATAGCCATAGAGAGGTCTCAAACCAAGAATAAAAAGGCAGCTGATAAGCATAGAAGGGATGTACAATTCAAACAAGGTGATTGGGTCTTGCTGAAATTCGAAAAGGCACGCCTTCGGAAGAGGCCAGGGAAAGAGGGAAAGTACCCTAAGCTTTCCAACAGGTACTATGGACCTTTTCAGATCTTGGAGAAGATCAATGATGTTGCATTTCGGCTTGTACTCCCAGATCATTGGAACATGCATAATGCTTTTCATGTGAGCCTATTGAGGCCTTATGTGGGACCGACACCGTTTGAGCCGGTTTTGGAAGACCCACCCGAGGTGGATGAGCTGGAAGAGATTCTTCAACCTGAACAGATTGTTTTTCACAAGGAACGAAAGCTTGCGGGAGGCAAACTTGTTCGTAGGTACCTTGTGAAGTTCAAGAATTATTCAGCTTTGGATGCGAAATGGATGGATGAGGCCTACTTCGAGGATTACCCAGGTCTTTTGAAGGCCTATCTGGAGGCTTTTCAGTTGCGGTCAACTGATTAGAAGCCGGGGGGATGTCACAAATCCCTATATTCTAGGGACATGCGGATGCGTGTCAGGCCTAGAAACATGCGGATGCATGTATGTATTATACCTGGGCATGTGTATGGATCATATGAGTGGATGCATATGAGTCCAAGGACATGGCAGGACATTTGTGGACTTTCGGGCGATGCCCGTGTGAATTCCGGCCATGCACACATGGTGTGTTATGATGGCAGGCGGAATATTTTCAAGTACAAGAATGATGATAGGTGGTTCTCCAAGTTTACATGTGCACAATGCATAAATGATGCATGCCATAACTTTATTTTACTTTGTGTGACATTGTCTTGCTGCCAAGACAATGCTTGTTATTTTGGCTTGTGAAGTTCGAGGGACCGGGGACGCCCGGGCACCTTGTGGACACGTGTGTGCACTCCTGTTTGGGCCTAAAACTGTGGGCTTATGGGTTTTGCAGGTGGTAAGTGCATCCACACTCAATTTACAGCTTATTTCATTTACTACTAAAGTTTATTGATTTGCAGGTACACACTCATTAATAAGTGGCCGGACAACTTATAATGCGTTCGCATTTGGTTGGACCAAAATTAATGAAGTCCGGACAACTTATGGCCATTTCCCATTTGGTTGGACCTAAACTTATACAAACAGGACAAATGGAGCACTATGGGCTGGACACCTACCTGGACACCTTATGGGGACACTTGTCAGCCTGAATGTGTACCCACCAAGCCCATTAGGTGGCACTGGAGAAAGGCGCCTCCTTCAAGAGGCCTTTTGGGCTGTTTTATTCATTATTCAACACATTGGAGAGCTGGTTGGAGCTTTGGGAGTTGCTACAGGGCTGGTTGCTTGCTTCCCGGACTCACACAAGCTTGGATATCGATCCCCACACTCTTCTAAAGGGCTGGTTGGTAAATTTCAGACCTGTAATTTCTGGTTATTGTGAGTTTTTGTACACAAAGGCACAAGTCCCAGCGGAAAGCCAAGTCCTCCAGATATTCCGGGCATGCTAACATCAAGTCCCAGCGGAAAATCATATCCAACTATACAGCATGACACGTGTCAATCACCTGCATAGGCATATTCCATAAGCCATGGACACCAATCCAATATGTACATAGTGTGAAAGCAAGAGTGAACCATTTGGGTGGCCAAATGGTGACAAACCAACTGCAGTCGACTGGCAAAGAACAAGGCGAGTTCTGCTGTAGGCCAGCCCAGAACTGTACAGCCAGTGCAGAGTAGAGAAGGAGAGAGTCAAAAAGCTGTTCCCGCCTGTTTACTCTCAAGCGCATCCAAGAGAGAAAAATAGCAGCTGCCGCCTATGCTCCCTCTTGCACATATCTTCAAGGACAGCCCTCCTTCCTTATGTATGGAGTCGACCAGCCTATTATATCCGCCATGGTCAGCAGAGCATAAGGGGATGCTTAGAGTGTTTCTGGGGGTTGAGAGATTGATGCTAGATCGACCAGGAGGACAATACGGGAGCAAGGAGGACAAATATTGGGGTTGGATTCTGCGTCAGGCATCCGAGCCAGTTTACAAGCACCTAGGGAAAAATAGTGTCAATAGGGTGTCAACAGAAGGGAGCTGACAAGTTCTACGAAGTTTAGGACCAGAAGACAGGTGGACGTGTTTCTGTCTGGAATCTACTGCAAACAATTGTTCTAAGCTATGGTCAGGTTTTGGCCATTCCTGCGTCAGATATCTGAGGCAGTTTTTTGTCAGCTTTTCTGTCAGCAGGGGATAAGTGTCAGAATGCGCAGCGGAAGACCAACGCACGTAGGAGACGCATCGCCATCGAGCTCCACGAACACCCCCAACGGGCACTGCAGCATCCCTCCACCGGGCTCCCATCTCCCGATGAGCTGCCTCCCAAAACACCGGCCGGAGGAGATGACTATGACAAGGTGCCACTCTAGCCTATATATGGCTCTTCAACTTCCCATGCTTCCACTTATGGGATAATCCAAGGCACCTTCTAGCCATAGATTACACGCTCGAAATTGCCAACCTTCCAACACCCTCCCTCGATTCGAGCTCCGCAAGCCACCGAGGCGCGAGGGGGTCGCCCAGGACCACACACGCCCGAGCTCTGATACCATGTATATGGCTCTTCAACTTCCCATGCTTCCACTTATGGGATAATCCAAGGCACCTTCTAGCCATAGATTACACGCTCGAAATCGCCAACCTTCCAACACCCTCCCTCGATTCAAGCTCCGCAAGCCACCGAGGCGCGAGGGGGTCGCCCAGGACCACACACGCCCGAGCTCTGATACCATGTCAGAATGCGCAGTGGAAGACTAACGCACATAGGAGACGCATCACCATCGAGCTCCACGAACACCCCCAACGGGCACTGCAGCATCCCTCCACCGGGCTCCCATCTCCCGGTGAGCTGCCTACCAAAACACCGGCCGGAGGAGATGACTATGACAAGGTGCCACTCTAGCCTATATATGGCTCTTCAACTTCCCATGCTTCCACTTAAGGGATAATCCAATGCACCTTCTAGCCATAGATCACACGCTCGAAATCGCCAACCTTCCAACAATAAGAAGGGGGTCGGCCAAGAGTTTGGTAAGCTTCTGGGGTAGTAGCTATAGGGTTAGCTAATGCGAAGAAGATCCAAGAGGGCTCATTTTGGACTGGAAACATAAAGAGGATTTCAGAGGCGGTTTTCTTTTTTTTCCGAGAAAATATCCTTTCATTAGTTATGTAAAAACGCCCGTAGGGCTACAAAAGATCCTCTCCTACTCACAAGGAAACAGAGCAGAGAACAAAACAAGGCAGCCAAGGAGACTCTCCCCAGGTGCTGAAAAGTACAAGTATCAGTACAAAGAAGCCGAGGGGCTATATCATACAATAGGAGGGGGGAAAAGCCAAACAGGTGGCCTATAGTGCCAACGGGGGGACCCCGCGTGTAGGGTATAGAAGGGGCCGCTGCACCAAGTGGTATGAAAAGCCTCGCGCCGCAAGATCGCCTCATCCGAGTCTCCCCGGATGCGGTCATACTGTCCTCGCAGGGTGTGAATCAACTCCTGTCAAATCCCCCGAACAGTCTCTGCTGGTGGCTCCAGTCTCCCCTCAAAGGCCCTGAAACACCGGGCCCTCCAGGTGAACCAGATGGTGAGGCTGCTGAGGAGCTCCCATCGTAGATCCCTCTCCTGAGTCCAGCTGGCGTACGAGAAATCCGCCGGTGCAGGAACAAGGCGAGGCTAGCCCCTAATGAATCTGATGGCCTGGCTGTCCTGCTCCGTCTCATAGCCCATAGCAGGCCCTGACGAAGTCGACCAAGCAGCGGCACCCCACGTATACATACCCTCTGGAGAGAGGGGGGCCAGAATACGCAGCATCCGCAGCCAAATCTGCTGCGCCTGAGGGCAGTCCCATAGGCAATGTCTCTGTGTCTCCATAGGGTGGCCGCATCGGACGCAGGCCGCCGGAAGACCGCTGTAGACAAGCCAGGTGCCAACTGCTGAGCCCCTGTGGGCGACCAGCCACTGGAAAGTCGAGATCCTGCGGGCCTGTCGACTAGCCCAAAGCCGGGTCCAGAAATCCTCCAGGAACTCCTGTGAGAGTCCCTGTAGCCGCCAGTGCCCCGCTGCAGCTAGAGAGACCATCCTCCTCGCCGTCAATATATGCCGTCCCAACCGAACTGTATACTGGAAAAAGGTGATCTCTGTGGCCTCAAGGGATGCATAAGGATCATGCCACTCGTACTCACCAGGGTCCCACTGGAGCCGGGCCAAGGGGCGCGCTGCATATGCCCATATGCGCCAATCCGGGAGCACATCTGCAGGGTCTGGGTCAATATGCCACTTCTGAGAAGTGGCGGCCACTACCCGTATCCTCTGAAAGATGCACTCTACAACCAAAGGCGACTCCACCTCCACTCTCTGAAGTCTGCCCTCATCCTGAATCTCATAGTAGAGGCATCTGCCATCCTCAGTGCAAGCTCTGACAGCAATCAGGATCTCCAACTGTGTAAAGGCTCCCATCCACCGTGGGGCCACTAGCTCGAGAGGCGTGAACCACTCCTCTGTGAGTGCCTCCTGAATGTCGTCCCTCATAATCAAACCCCCTCTGAAGTGACTCAGCCTCTCCACTTGGATCTCCTCTGGGAGACTGCAGAAGGCCTGCCAGTCTCCAAAACTACGTGCTGGGCCTGCCGCCAAAGGTCCCCAGGCTAGACGAGGCCGAGAACCCAGCATATGACCCTGCTCTGTGCGAACCGCTGGGCTCCAGATGAGCGGCTGTCTGGCCCGCTCCTCAACACAAGGTCTCTGAGAGAGCCCTGGTCTCAGCAACTCCCAAGCTCTCAGGATGCTCAAGGCAAATCTGTCCTCCCATCCTCTACTGAGGCCTGTCCTCCTCATCTCTATGAAGATCCATCGTATCTCTGGTGCCCAAGTGCCCCCTGTTGGGGGAGCCCGAGCCTGCAGCCGCTGCAAAAGCTCTTTCCAAGGCTCAGCGCGCCTGGAAGCAGCCCCCGAACAATAAGCTTCCCCAATAAGGCTCTACTCTGATCGACTGGATCTATAATGCCCAATAAGGCTCTACTCTGATCGACTGGATCTATAATGCCCAAGCCTCCCTGGGCCAGCGGAAGTGTGATAACTGCCCAAGCAACCTTTGCCCGGGCTGGCTGACCGTCCCGCCCAGACCAAAGAAAGTTCCTGATCAGCCTCTGTACCTAGCTGATGCAAGAGCTCAAGAAGATCCAGCAAGACGTAATGTACCACATGGTCACTAAAAGCACCTGATTTGCCACCACCACCCTCCCAGCCAAGGATAGCCGAGCTGTACTCCAATATAAAAGCTTCTTCCGAATGCTCAGAAGAAGCGTAGCAATCTGCTGCTCAGGTGACAAATCTAGTCCAATCTGGCATCCCAAATATCACACTGTTGTGCCAGGAGGAATCCATCTAAAACCCGGGTCTGGGCTCCATGCCGGAGTGGGAGCGCTACTGATCCAAAAGGCCACTGTCTTGCGCCAATTGATCAATGCTCCCGAAGCTGCACTAAAAACCTGGAGCGACTGCTCTGCCCGAAGAAGATTGGCCTCCTGGCCATGCAAAAATAAGCCCGTGTCGTCAGCAAACTCAGCATCGAGCAGGTCCTCCCCCCGGACTCGGAGCTGGAGTCCCCTCAAACCAACCTCCTCTGCCGTCAAATACATGCTCATAGCCTCAGCAAAGAAGAGAAAAAGAAACGGGGCGAGAGGACACCCCTGACGGACTGATCTGGTCAGCTCAAAACTCGGCCCCCGTCCTCCTGCAATCAACACCTGGCTACGAGCTGTGGAATACAGAGCCGCCACCCCTCTGATCCAACCTGGCTCAAAGCCCAGGCGAAGCATAGTGCCCTCTAAGAAACCCCAATCGACTCTATCGTATGCCTTCTCAAAATCGAGAAGCATCACGACCAAGTCCTCACCAAGAAATCTAGCTCGGGCCGTCGCCTCCCAGAAGGTGAAAATGTTGTCAAGGATACTACGCTCCTTGACGAATCCTGCCTGGGTAGCATGAATCAACTCCCCCAGGAAGGGCTGGATCCTCAAACTCAAGGCCTTTGCTAAGACCTTGTAGACAGTGTTGAGGATCGTAATAGGTCTCCAATGCCGAATATCATCTGATACTCCCTCCCCCTTGGGGATAAGAAAGATCAAGCCCTCTGAAAAGCTAAGCAAGGCTGCGTCTCAGCCGATGCTCCCGCTCGCGAGTCTCTCCCAACCGTGTCAAGGCTGCAGCGTGCAGAAAAGAGCTAAGCTCGATGAGTCCCTGGACACACTGTCCTGCTGCATCCTGGTCAGAGAACTGACTATCATGCCAGATCCTCTCAATGTCCTCAGCGAGACTAGGATCTGTAAGTACCCTCTCTGGGATCCTCAACTGCAAGCTGGTCTCCCGTGTCCTCTCCTCAAGTGTCAAAATAACTGGCGCATGGTCTGAAAATGAGGTGCCAGCGAGAATGCCAACGGAGCCCCCTCACTCCCCTAACCAGTCGCCCACATAAAAGCGATCAATCCGTGATAGATTAGTCCCTCCCTGCCGGCGATCCGACCGAGAGAAACTAAGACTGTCCTGAGAGCGGGAGAAGGCCCCATGTTGCCATGCATCAGTGATCCTCAGTGACATGCAAAATCGCTCCCAAGCTGCAAGCTCCGTGCCGTGCACTGTAACATGACTGCCTCCCACCCTATCGGCCGGGTCCTCAAGCATGTTGAAGTCTCCTCCAACACACCAATGTGCGGCCTCTGGCAATGCATCCGTAACCTGGGTCCAGAACTCTGCTCTGGGACTAGCATGGTTGGGCGCATAGACGTTGAGCACGCCCAAGAGCTCATCATGCGTCCTCAGAATGACATACTGTGCTCTACCAGGCACAATGATCCCTCGATCCACAATGGCCTGCCGCCATACATCTGCAATGACCATACATACTCCTCCCTGTCCACCCAAAGGGCCAAACCCTGCAGACCAAAAGGTGTCCCATCTACCAGGCATCACCGAACCATATCTCCGGATCCTGCTCTCACCCAAGTGGTGCTCCTGCATCATCAAAATATCAATACTGCCACCAACCAGGCATCTCTGAAGCTCCTGTCTCAAGCAACCACGATAACGTATATAATGTGCTCCGCCAAGGCCCTGTACATTCCATGAGATGATCCTCATGGATGACCTGCTAAGGTGGATGCTGTCTCAGCCGTACGGCGGGCCTTCGCAAGCGGCTTGGATGGAGAATAGTCCCCATCCGAGCGGCTACGAATCTGCCCACCCGGTGTGCTGCAAGAATCACGGATCAGGCGCCAGTGGTGGCTGTGTCCCATGGCGACTCCCTCCCGCTCAGACAAAGCAACCTCGTGTATGCATACATATCCAGGGTCGCATGCTAAGTCTGCCACTATGCGAACGACCAAATGATGAATCCCTAAGGCATCCACACTCCAGGGATCCAAGAAAAAATGAGCCAACTCCCATAGTCGGCCTATCACATCTGTCACCTCCAGATCGCTCACATGGTGAGAAAACTCAACTGCCTGAGTCTTCAAAGTGCTAAGAGCGAGCTCCAGAGTCCACTCCCGATCGCATGGGCCACAGAGAGGGAACGAGAAGGCCACCGCTAAATCAAGTGCCTCCTCCCCGCGGGCCGGCGGTATCACTACATGAACTCTGATGGGTACTGGCTCATGGGGGCCCTCTGCTCCAAAAAGCCGTGTGAAGGAGTAATCAAAAGCCTCCGAGCGCTGTCTAGTGCCGAGGTGACTCAGCCGACTGCGGATAGATGATATCCGTGAAGCCCGAATCGGCATGGTAAGTCTCCTCTGTGGTGCTCGAGCAAGGTCGGTGCTCAGAGCCCTCCGGACTGCAGGTGAACGCCAAGGGACTGCCAGGGCCTCCCGGGGAGCTAAGGTGGGCGGGGGGGGAGGAGGGGGGAGGTGGAGAAGGAGCCGCTGCCGAAACCGGAGCGGGGACGGGAGGAGGCGAAGGTGGAAGCGAGGCGGTAGGGGGGGACGGGGGAGGGGGGGGTGAAGGAGGGGGTGCTGGCATCTCCTGGTCCTCAGTCGGCGCAGGGGTCTCCTCCTGGAGGGGAGCAAAGCTGTTCCTCACGAGAACCCAGTGATGCTGAGACTGTGGCTGCTGCTGCATCGGTCTCTGGGCGTGCTGCTGTGGCTGTCTCCCTCGACAGCGCCCCTGTCCAGGCTGCCACTCCGAGGTCTCTGTGGCCTGAGCAGGTGTCCCGGAGGCTGCCTGCCGAGCCACATCTGTGGGCGGGCCATCAGGGGCCTGCTGCTGCAGTGAAGGTCGGGATCTCCTGCGAGGGCAGGCCTTGGCCAGATGGCCGACCTGCCTGCAAATAAAGCACTGGTTCAGGAGCCCCGAGAACTCCACTCTCTGATCAATCCATCCCCCCCCTATGCTAGGTAGCTGAATGACCTTCGGAAGTGAGGAGATGTCAGGAGCCAAAACTCTGAAGGTAGCCCAACTGCTCTGGCCACCACTGAAGCTGCTGTGGGGCCAGTCTCTAGCACCGAACCCACCAATGCTCCTAGTCTAGAAAGGAGCGGAAGGTACTCACGGCGGAGTCTAGGCAAGCAAACTGTAACATGGAAAAGGCGCTCTCCCTGCTCGGCCGCTGCTGGGTCAAAGCCATGCTGCCAAGGTCTGAAGAATGCCCGAGCACCCCTGATGTCAAGGGGACTCATGGCTAGGACCTTGGCCACACTTTGGGTTGTCTCGAACTCGATCTGGTAGTGTCCACGGCCCAGTAGCTGAACGTCTAGGATCTTGCCCACATCTGCAAGAAGGCGGGCCTGGAGAAGATCCCGGATCTCCCCTCTGCTGGGGCGAGTGCCGACTATACGGCAGATGGTGGAATGTGCCTGGAGGCGTTCCACCTCTACGGCGAGGCTCACTTCCTCTTTTGGCGAAAGAGAAAGCCTGATGGGGGTATCCTCAGGGGCGGGCGAGGAGGCTACGGGAGAGTGCGGAGAGTCCTGCAAGAACCGAGCTGCACACAAAGGACGGAGGGGGAAGGCGGAAGGCAAAGAGAAAACCCCAGGGGACGGAAAAAACAGAAAAAAGAGGGGGGAGTAAGGCGGCGAAGACAAAAAAGCCCCCGGGGGGAGGCGGAAGCAGCGCGAAAAAGGGGGTGGAGGGGAAGAAAGGGCGACGGTGGCGAAAGGGGGAGCGGGGCGCTGAAGAAGGACGGGAGGGCGCGAAGGAGAGGAGCAGGGGCAGGGGGCGGCGGGCGCTACAGCGCTGGGACGCGCAGGACAACCACGCGGGGGAGGGGGGGCAAACGTGAGGGCAGGCTGGGGGGGGAGCAGACGCGAGGGCGGGAATGGGGGGAGGGCTTGCAGTCAGCGCGAGCAGGGGGGGAGCGAGAGCTTCAGCGAGCAGTAGTTTCTGTCTTCAGAGGCGGTTTTCTATCATTTCTGTATCAATTGAAGTGAATTCTGGTCAGCAGAAGGATAATGAGTGCTATGGAGTTCTGAAACAAGTTTTTGAAGTGTTCTGATATCGACGGATAGTTTTTGGCTTGGGATCATCAGCTAGTGTCTGTTTCAGGGTAGCAATCAATATATAATCTGTCTGGGGCAGCCGGGAGAGATTTAGGTCAGCTACTCGTCAACTGGGGTGTCAGCTAAGGCTTTTGGGTTAAAGATTTGAAGTCTTGGAGGTTTGGTCTGACCGTGGAGGACAGTAGCAAGTAATAGCCCACTCGGATTGAAGGTATAGAGGTGACCATTTGTGTCAGCCAGATGACAAGGGATAGAGTCTGAGCTGATTGGTGCCATTTGAGCTCAGATCCTAGTATCCCCAAGTTCTGATCCTCTTACATATTCTTCTTGTATGTCTGCTGGTGGTGTTATAGAGGTCATCACCAAGCCACCACACAACGTCATGACCCATTGTGAGCCCTAATCTAGGGACATGTCAAGCACGGGCTACGTAGGTCATAGCTGAAGCCTTAGGTGTCAGTAAGTGTAACTTAACCCACTTGGAGCACATAGCTCCCACAAGAGCTAGCAACAAGTAGTAGTAGAAGTAGTAGAAGAAGAAGAAGAAGAAGAAACCAAGTCTATAAATAAAACTAGTTAGTGGCCCACACCCTGTTGTTCCCCTCATGCTGAGCACGAGGAGCTGTCACAGCCACGTGGCAGCAGCTCCTAAAATAGTGTGCACGTGGCCGGGCTCCCAAAATAGTGTGGATATAGTAATAATAAATTATAGTAGTAGCAGCAGCGGAGTGCTTAAGCACATGATCTCTAAAGTTAATGATGATCTTATAGTAGCCGGGCTAAACATTGAAGCTAATCATGATGTTTCAGTGCTTAAGCACATGACCTCTGAAGTTAATGATGACTTACAATTTTGCTGCAAAATTTGCTCAATAATTGGGGAAATTCAAAAGCAAAAATTAGTGAAATTAAAAATGGGATAACCTGGCGGTAGCAAAGCGGGCGAAGTGGAGAAGAAGGTGGAGGAAAAGTTGGCAACGACGCAGGGCCCGGCGGCCATGGCGATCATTTTCTTCTCTCTTTCTGCCTTCTGTTCGTTTTCCCGTCTTTAAAAGGCACTTTTCTTCTGTTTGATCAGAAGCTCGGCCACGCGGCGCGTGAACACCCGCTTCACGACAAGCGCTTCATTTTTTTGAATGTGTCCGGACGGAGTGGGCCAGCTCATTTCACAAGGTGGGCACCCCGTTCGTGAACCCTTGGAGCCCACTGTGAACCACCTATTGGTGTATTTTTTGCATCTAACAAAACCAAGCTTTCATGCATACTAGTCGGCTGACCCGTGCTCTGCCAACCTCCAAATTCAAATTCTATCCCGACCTGCTCGAACCTCCTCCTCCTCTTCCCAAACCTTCAAATCCGTGCCATGTGGGAGCTTTGTGAAACTCTCCCTTAAGATAATATAGTGATATAGTGATGGAACATTCTAGCATTTGTGTTATTGTTTGTTGTGCAGAGGCCAGAAACGGGGAAAAGATCGTAGTCCAAAGAAAAAAATAGAAAATGTAGGTGATCTACCATCCACACATCTAATACCACATCACTTTTTGGAGGTGAAAACTCTTTTTCTTATGCATGCACGATGGCCTTCATGCACAACACTTAGAGCCAACCCTTTGGGTGCTCCTATTAATTATTAACAACTCCCAATCAAAACAAACAAAAAAAATGATGCGAAAGTAGACACTAATACCTCCTTCTTGGGCTCGTCCTTGGGGGAGGCAAGTATATTCGAAGGTTATTCCTCCTCCTTGGGAGGCATGGGCGCTACCACTAGGCTATAGCCCAAGAGGCAACTCCCAATCAAAATTGTGTAGTAATGGGTAATGGTCTAGAAATACCTTAGACTTTTCTTGCATCATGGTAAGGCCCTATAGCCCAAGAGGCAACTTCCAATCAAAATTGTGTAGTAATGGTTAATGGTCTAGAAATACCTTAGCCTTTTCTTGCTCCATGGTAAGGCCCTTTGTGTCATGGTAAAGTTTATCATGGTAATTATTTCATATTATTTTTAAAATTTTGTAATGCTTTTCAATACTTTCTTGTATTATGAACGGTTGAAACTTTCTATCAAAGTCTTTCATTTTCTTCCAATATTTTGTGCTAAATAAATGCACTAAGCCTTTTAATTTTATTACAGACAAGTTACAACATAAAAATCATGAAAATTAAACATTTGTATGATTGGGAAAATGAAACATTTACATAGCCTTCAGGAGGCATTTTAAATAGTTTGCTGTTTTGCTATGTTTTTTTAAAAAAGTTTCAATAAAAGTGTTTATTTTACAAGATAATACATTTCATGAGAGTTAAAAAGCTGATACATTCCATGAGAATTCAAATGAAAAAATCAACCAAAAAAAACAGTGTAATTTAGTATCTAATGCATGACAACATTCCCAAAATATATCAACAAGGCATTAACACATAAAAAGCATTCGAACACTTTTGAAATAGTTACTCCTTTTATAGTCACAATCAATGAAAAGAATAACACACATAATCCATAAAAATATTTTTTTATCTAGTATAGTTATGTGAGACATTTAAAGCCAAAATACCTCCATCTAAAGCCTAGTATAGTTTGTGAGACATCAAAAGAAAAAATACCTCCATTAGACCAAGCTTGGTCTTTTTGTACAATAATGTCATTAATTATTTGGCTTGAAGGGAACAAAAGTGGATTGATTAATACATTTCTCATGGTGTAACATGGCTACAAACAAATGCAGACATTATAGATGTTAAAATATGTGATCTCACATTTGTGTGTTGTAATTAATCTTTATGGTTCAAATGTAGACATTATAGATGTTAAAATATGTGATCTCACATTCGTCTGAGTTGCAATTAATCTTTTTGTGTGGAACCATAGGTGATGGTTTGAAGAGAGAAAAGGTGTGTAAAACGTTAGAGGTTAAAGTTATTAGTTTATTTGTTGGTGGCATGGATCATGTGAGGTGCTAGATGTAATTCAAAAATCATATAAGAGGTAGATTCAGTTTAAGAATCCATGGAGAAATTATAGCGCTTAGACTTTCTTCAAAGATATAAACATGTAACATTATAATGAGAAGCATTTTTTGAGTCTTCAACCAAGGGGCATGGCTATATGCATTACTTTAGAAATATTTTATCATCTCCACTATGTATTGTGGTGACTTAAGTAAGAACTAGGTTTACTTTAGAAATATTTTATCATCTCCACTATGTATTGTGGTGACTTGAGTAAGAACTAGGTTTACTTTTCCTTCACTAAAGGTAATAGGAGTTGCTTTTTCAAATATTGTGTGATGGTTCCATGGTTGTTGCATACATGGAAGGGTAGGTTGCAACTTTATTTAAGAGATAAAGTGTTTTGTTAGAACCTTTAAGACACTTGGAGAAGAAATTCTAATTCTCAAGCACAAAAATTTGGGTAATAGAACTGCCCAAATTAAAAGCATAAACCTTAATAAGCAAAATAAACAAGAGAGCCAGAGAGTAGGAAAGAGATCACCATCGACACAAGATTGAGTTGAATCTCCCCTGAATAAGTGTGGCCCTTGTACCACTCGCCCATATTTATATGTATTAGAAAGCTTGGTTTTCAAAAAGATAACTCCAAAAACAAAGCACAAGTGCTTTTGAGTTTTTGAGCATAAAAGCTCTACAAAAAATATAGCAAGCTACAAATATAAAGTCTTGGGCCTACCAAAAGTATAAAATACTAGTTGGTATGGTTAAAGGTTTAAGTCCTTAGCTGCACAAAATATTAATGCCAAAAAATGAAACCATAAAGTCTTGGGCCTACCAAAAATATAAAATACTAATTGGTATGTATAAAGGTTTAAGGCCTTAGTCATACAAATATAAAGTCTTGGGCCTACCAAAAGTATAAAATACTAATTGGCATGTATAAAGGTTCAAGGCATTAGCCATACAAAAATATTAATGCCAAAATATAAAACCATAAAAGGTGTTCACATGTCTTCCAAAATATCTCATAGTGGTCCCAACATATGTTCCACTTGCGATTAACAAATAATCCGCCACTCAGTCTCATCGCTTATATCCAAAATAATATTAATTAGTGCACACAACTGATTAAACACACTAATCTTGGTAAATGATATAAATAAAAGGCGCATCCAAAAAAAATATCCCCAAGATAAAATAATGGGCATCCCCATAGAGGTTATGACTAACATGTTTATTATGAAGAGATGCCCATCTTACCCACTCGAACACGGGCACGCATCCGACAGGGTACTTAACCCTCCTAGACCTGCCTACACCTAGATCATTGCTGCCAGATGTCCTCGAAACAGCCCTGGTTCTCCTTACACTAGTAGTAACCACAGACGTAATGCCAAGCTCCTCCCTCATCAAGGCTCTTCTCAGAGCCACTAGAATCACCATCCACATATGAGTGACCTACTCACAGATCAGGCACAAAAGGTTGATCTATCTTTTCCTTCCCTTTGTGTGATACATATGTACCTACATCTGTCCTCAACCTGCCTGACCATAGACTGATATTGGATCCACTACTAGAGGACTTGCTAGGTCCACTAAGCACCTGTAATTGTTGCTGCTCTACATGTGGTGCAACATCAACATTTCTTACATCTACATCTTCTGTTGTCTTCATCGTCTCGCTGGCGTATACCAGCAGCCACTCATCTCGTCAAAGACATCTCTGCTTACTCGTATCTCATGAGTGGTAGGGTTATAACATCTATAACCTTTCTACTCCATAACATAACTAATAAAGATGAATTTCTTTGCCTTTAGATCCAACTTTGTTCTTACTTCATCAGGAACATGCACATATGCAATACACCCAAACACTTTCAAATGAGACATATCTGGTCTTATACCTGTAAACTTATGTTCAAGCATCATACCATGAATAGCTGCAGTGGGGGTGTCTTGTTCATAATGTACACAATAATTGCTACTGCTTTTACCCAAAAATAATGTGGCATATTCTTTACATTCCCATCAAGGCACATGCCACTTCTGCAATGTGCCTATTTTCTTCTTTCTGCAACACCTTGGCAGAGTGTACATGCATGTAAACTGTCTCTTGATTCCCTGATTTCTCAAAAAATCATTGAACTCATTGGAGAAATATTCTCCCCCACCATCTGATCTCATTGGAGAAATATTCTCCCCCACCATCTGATCTCGGGCACTTTATTTGTATGTCTTTTTCCTTCTCAACCAAAGCTTTAAATCTCTAAAAGTGAGCAAACACCTCACTTCTCTCCTTCATGAATTAACCCACACTTTCCTAATGTGGTCTCCAATGAATATAACATGATACAAGCAACCTGCAATTGTTGCAGTCTTGGTCGGTCTCTTTACACCTGAAAGTATAACGTCTAATGGCCTTGCACTCACATGCTTTTCATGTGGGAGAGCATGTTTTGCCTGCTTACCAAGCTGGCATGTTTCACATACTTTATGCATATCATCAACCTTAAACTTTGGCAAACTTGAACAATATTTTGGGCCTACATAGATTTCAGTCTCTGTATATTCACATGATCAATGTGCTTGTTCCATGCGCAAACATGGCTACCTTTACCTAAGGCATATTCACATCCAAAGTAAACATCTTGCTATTTATGTTACCCTTTACAACTAAGCAACACTGATTTTGTCTTCCACAAAACATCCTTGAGGATTAAACCTCACTTGTAGAACCTACTTAACCATATGTCCAATAGAAACCAGATTCTTTGTAATATTTGGAACATGAAGTACATATGCCAAGTACTTCATTTTGCCATCAAGCATAGACAATAGTAGTTTACCAGCATGCACAATGGGATGCGCATTATCATCACCTGTTTCTACATAACCTAGTTTTTCCATTTTCTGCATGTCTCTAAACCACTCGTTGTGATTGGTGAGCTATTTTCACTCTAATTTCTTTGCCAACCACCTCGGCCTCTTTGGCTCCCTCTGCCTCTAGACTGGCCTCTTCCACTTGTGTATGATTTGCTGTTGTTGTGAATCATTGGATTGTTGTTATCTAGAATTCTGGTTTCCTTGTTGGCACCACCTTGGCCTCGACCATGACCTCTACCTCTACCTCTACCTGAATTAGAGTAGAAGGCTTGTTTTGATGTGTTCTTACTTTTTGTGAAGAAAAATCCTCACCTAGAGACTTTTCTTCTATGATCAGCATATAGACACCAAGTCTCAAAAGTTAGGAATATTCTCTCTGGCTTGCAAAGGAGGTCTTGAATGTACTCTTTGCCAAGCCCATTCAAACAAACACTCACCAAATCATCATCTTCCATCGATACATTAATAGACCCAAAGGACTTGATCTTTAAAGAATACTCATTGATAGACATGATTTTTTTCCATTGTATGCAACTCTTGTGTTAGCTGCAGTTTCCTTGCCTTTGTATTAGTTTGGAACATCTGCATCAAGTTAACCCTTTCTGTTGTTGCAGTGTTGGCATCCTATATGTGTCCTATAATTGTGTATATGACACTGATCGAAAGCCAATACATGACTTTCCTTGCATCTTGATTCCAATCCTTGAATGCCTTTATATCTGTTGGAGTGGCATTCTCATCAGACAACTCTAGAGGCTCCTCATTGTCTCCTTCGACATTGTCCCAAAATCCTTTACCCATCCACTAGGAAATTGGTCATTCTAAACTTCGAGGCATGGAAGTTGTTCTTGTCCAACTTCTCACTAACAATATGATTGAGTCCATTAGACATTTCTACATGTAACAATTAGAAACCTATAAACATACAATTTTTGTATGCAATCTGCAACACAACAGTGTCTTCTGTAAAACTGTTGTATAGCGGTACTTCAGCACAACGTGTATGTCACCAGATCTAACCAGAGTACATGTACATACACTCATTATCAACAATACATGTGAAAACATTGTCTGCACTCCCAAAATGCACTTTTGCACTACAATAACTAAATTTCAACCAGAAACAGTTCTCCAAAACTTTCAAAACTATTGAAAATACCTTGCAGTGTGACCGAATGGAGACCGAAACATGATTCTAGACACAAAATAAGACTACATAGTACTGTGTACCTCGCATGCACCTCCAAGCCTTTGAAGACAGCTTCTCGATCGTCAGAGATGTGTAGCTCTCGAAGCTACCAAGGGGGTGTTATACCTAAACTAAGAAAGGGAAGACATAATGATGCTCTTACCTGTGTACCTCTGATTGCCTTCTTAGCTTTCACATGAACATGAGCTCTGATACCATAAAGGTAATGTAGGGGAGAGGGAGAGTTTGAGTTCCTTGCAAGTAAAACACACACACACAAGAGAGTGCAAAACACAAGAGAGAGATGGATGGCTAAATTTTCTTCTGACTTCTTCTCTTCCCTACAACCATATAACTAAAAGATAAGAGTATATACATAAAGGGAAAGTATTCTCCTACAACAACATATAATATTTGGTCTATAATGTGAACCCGACTATATATAAGCTAGAAATATAGCTATGCCATAACTCTAGTACTCTAAAGTGGCTATCACATAGCCTGTCATCCCCACTGGCAGCATATCAACCATAATCTCACCAACCATGCCAGTGGCATAATTGCAGAAGCTATCACTTAGGCAGGTCATCAATGCCCATCATAGCACTAGTTAAAGGTCTTGCCTTAGAGCCACAGTTGCAACTTCCCTACATGGGTACGCTAACTCTTCGTCTGTGTTGTGTCCTCACTCTATTGTCACATTAGAATTCTCCTTATTTACTGATGGGGTGAAGGGAGAGCTCTCTTTGCCTAGATGGAGGAAAATAGAGATTGGCCTTCCTGATGGTTATCTCTTACAAAAGGTGAGGGAAGAAGAGGAAGCTAAGGCAAGCCGAAAACCTATTATCAATCCTATCTAGCAAGCATCCATCAAGCATGCAAGGTTCAATAAACCACAAGCAAAAAAGAGTAGAGGGGAGAAGAACTCACAAATATTATATTATAAGGTAATTATTGAAAAGATGCAAGGGAAAAGAGAACTTGAGCTCTTGCAAGCAAGCACACACACACTCACATAAACCCTAGAAGAGAACACACAAGGTAAGAAGCTGAAAATTCTTCTTTTTTTTCACACAACAAAAGAGGTCTACAAAGAAGATAAAGTGACTACTACTAGCACACATAATAGAGTATATACAAGTGGTCCATAATATGAACACGCTAATAGGAGTGGGTAGATGTGGACTAGTCAGTGTAGTCCAGTTGTCGAATCTTTGGCGAAGATAAATCGGTGCCAGTTACCAAACCCGCCAGTGATACAAATGTCGAACAGTCATGCAAGCGTCTCGTGAGTGTTAGCTCATGTTAAGCTTGACATCTCAACACTCCCCCTCAAGCTCAACTCCAACTTATGAACTCCAAGCATATCTCAAAATCTGCGGAGCTTCTCAGCTCCCAAGGCCTTCGTGAAGATCTCAACTACCTAATCATGTGTGCTGACGTAGACCAAGTCTATGTCGCCTGCCAAGACTCTCTCTGTCATGAAGTGGTAATGCACCTCAATGTGTTTCGTCCGCGCATGAAAAATTGGGTTCTTGGCCAACTGTATACTGCTAAGATTGTCACAATATATGATAATCTTTCTCTCCACATGCAACCCCAAATCAGCACAAGAAGCTTGTGTAACCAAGCTACCTCACATGCTGCCACACAATAGCTCCTCTGTACTCGCGACTGCGACTACGGGTTGCTTCTTGTTGCTCCATGTCATAGCAGCACTTCCCAATGAAAACATAAATCCACTAGTAGATCTCTTTGTTTGAGATGCTACCTGCCCAATCTGTATCTGTGTACCCATATAGCTCTAATGGTACACCTACTCTGCATAAAACAATGCATAATCAACAGTGGTCCTTAAGTACCGAAGTGTGTGTCGCACACTGTTAAGATGTGGCTTGCATAAACTGGCTCTCTAAGCCAACAGTGTAGCTCAAATTTGGCGTGTTGATAGTGACATAGATCAAACTCCCCACAATGTTCTTGTACGTATTAGGATCCTCCAACACATAACCTGCATCCGTACTAAGCTTTCCATTTTGATCTAATGGCATCGAGATTAGCTTACAATCAGCCATCCTATACTTGGATAGCATGTCCAATGCATAATGTCTCTGTGAGACAGCCAAATACCCTCATGTGTGCGAATGACCTCGATTCCCAAAAAATAGCGCAGATCTCCCAAATCCTTCATCTCAAATACCCTTATCACTCTTGCGCACATACAAAGAGTGATCTGCATCTGCCATATGAAAACCAATAGTAACAAGATACTCAACATCTTGTCATGCCATGCTCGTGGAGCTTGCTTCATCCCATATAAGGCCTTATGAAGCTTACATGGCACATGCACATGCAATACATCTAAAAAAATTCAAGTGAGACAAATCAAGTTTCCTGCCAGTAAACCTCTCCTCTGGCGTTACATCATGTATGGTTGCAGTAGGACTCCTATTCATGATATAAAGTGCTGTAGACATAGCCTCAACCCAATAGCTATGCGGCATATTCTTATCTGCCATCAATGCTTATGCTATCTCTGCAATGTGCCTGTTTTTCGCTCAGCAACCCCATTTTGCTGCTGTTGTGAAGTGTATCTACATGTAAATTCGCTCTCTGAATGCCATTCTTTCGCAAGAATTCAAAGAACTCATTGGAGAAGTATTATCCCCCTCCATCTGACCTTGGGCACTTCACATACTTTCCTATCTATTTTTCAGCCATAACTCTGAAATTCTGAAAATGAGTGAACACTTCACTCTTCTCCTTCATGAAGTACACCCACACTTTCCTTGTGTGGTCATCAATGAATGTTACGTAGTACCTGCAGCCACCCATAGACATAGTCTATCAGAGGACTCCATACATCTGAATGCACAACATCTAGCACATTCCTGCTTACATTACTGTCATGTGGAAATACATGTTTTGTTTGCTTTCCAAATTAATATGCTTCACAAACTTTTTGCATACCTTCAACTTTAAACTTAGGCAGCCCTGTCACAATTTCTTTAGTCTACATAGACTTCATTCTTTGCACATTTACATGCCCAATTCTTTTATGCCAAATGTCTGTATCTACAACAACTCTTGAACTATTTGCAAACATTGCAGCACTCACTTCAGGCATATTTACATTCAATGTAAACATTCTGCCCACTCTCTTGCCTTTTGCAACCAACCTACACTTTCTTTAAAGTCTTCTACATAACAGCCATCAGGGTTAAACCAAACTTGCAAACCCTCCTCAATCATTTGGCCACCAACAGAAACCAGATTCTTTGTAATGTTCGAAACATGAAGTATATCTACAAGGTACTTCACTTTACCATCCTGCATAGACAATGACACATCTCCAACATGGTCAATCGGATGAGCAGTGTCATCCCCTGTTTCAACAAAACTTGGTCTTTCAAGACTCTTCATTTCCTTGAACCACTCACCATGACTTGTCATGTGGTTCGAAGCACCTGAATCAACATACCATACTCATCCTTACATGCTGCTACGTCATTTCAAACACAACATTAACCACATGTTGCATAACAAACAACCTCTCGTTATGCTCATTATTTCTGCTACTAGAGGATGCATAGTTGTTTTTTGTTGCACTTTTTCATTTCGCATGTCACTTTGCTTTTTATAGTATTGATCTGCCTGCACATGCCCAGGATCACCACAGTAAAAACACCCTCGTGTATCATTATGGTGCCTTTGCCAATTACCATGACCTCTTTGGCTCCATGCGCCTTTAAACTGGCCTCTTCCACCTGTATGTTGTGTTGTGAATCCTGGGATTGTTGCTGCTGCTGACCATAATTCTAATTACTTGTTCGGCATCGCCTTGGCCACATCCACGACCTCTACCTAAACTTGTGTAAAAGGCTTGCTGCTCTGAATTATTTTTATTTTGTGAAGACTGTTGATCTTTACCCAAGTTATTCTCTTCAACGATCAGCATATTGACACCAAATCTATGAAGTTGGGAATGTTCTCCTGAGTCTGAATAGACATCTTGAACGCCTTGTATTGTGGCCCGAGACCACGCAAACACTTCCACCTTATTATCATCATCCCATAGAAACACCAATTGATGCAAGGGATTCCACAATGCCCTTAATCTTCAAAGCATAATCATTCACAGACATATTCTTCTTCTCCACAGTATGAAACTCATTCTTCAAAATTGAATCTTTCGTGGCTTGGTGTTGGTTTCATACAGCTTCACCAAGGTGTCCCATGTCTCCTTAGGTGACGGCATCCTGTATATGCCCAATCATAGTGTCTTGTATGCTGATAGAAAGCCAATACATAACTCTCCTTTCTCCTTGATTCCAATCCTTGAACTCTTTGATATCTGCAGTAGTTGGATTAATCTCCGGTTTATTACCTTCAATGTAATCTCAGTAACCTTTTCCCATCAGGAAATTTGTCAATCTAAACCTCCAAGCATGGAAGTTATTCTTGTCAAGCTTCTCAGCAACAATCTAGTTTATTCCATCATTTGACATCTTTTCTGCAACATAAATTTACCAACAACAACACTCTTGCTTACAAACTGTTGTATTCTCTGCAGTGGTACTATACTGCACCCAAACTGTCACAACTAGTGACCTTACTTTGCATACATACACCCAATGGCAACTATAAGACCTCTTTGCAGCACACACAGTGTCTGCACAACCAATCGCCCTTCCTGCAGTTCCAAAAATAGAGTTTTGCAGAGAATCAAAACTTACCCGCAGTGCTTGTGAACGCCTACGAACTGAAAAAAGGAGGTCTGGACGCGTCGCCGCCTGAAATACATTTTTAGCCCGAAAATTATGGCCCCGTAGCTCTCCTTCCACGAAGAAAGCTCCTCAATCAGAGTTCGTTTGCTAGTGCCTCTCCCGAAGAGCTCCCGACAAGGGTGTAGTAGCCAAACACAAAGGGGGAAGAGTAGATGAAGCTCTTACCCTCGTACCGCTCCTTGTGCTTCTCTTGTTTGCTGCTCAGCCCTTCGCACGAACCAGACTCTGATACCATGAAAATATGCAGGGGAGAAGAGAGCTTGAGCTCTTACAAGCACACACACACTCACATAAACCCTAGAAGAGAACACACAAGGTGAGAGGCTGAAAATTCTTCTTCTTCTTCATACAACAAAAGAGGTCTACAATGAAGATAAAGTGACTAACACACATAATAGAGTATATACAAGCGGTCCATAATGTGAACATGCTAAGAGGAGTGGGTGGATGTGGATTAGTCAGTGTAGTCCAGATGTCGAATCTCTAGCAAAGATATGTCAATGCTAGCTACCAAACCTTCTAGTGATATAAATGTCAAACAGTCATGCATGCCCCTCGTGAGTGTGAGCTCATGTTGAGATTGGCATCTCAACAATTATTATATATTGCTTATATAAGTGACTAGTTTTCACACTAGGCGACCCATAACTAATCCTATCTAACAAGCATCCATCAAGCATGCAAGCTTCAATATGATGGATATACAACCCATCATTATGCTTACATAGTTAAAGAAATACACGAGTTGGAGCCCACTTGTTTTGAGCAAGCACTTGGAAATAAGAAATGGGAAGATGCCATGAATGAGGAGATGGTAGCATTGGATGCAAATGCAACATGGTAGTTCATGTCTTTGCCTAAGGAAAAGAAGACAATTGGATGTAAGTGGGTGTGTAAGGTCAAGCATAATGCTAATGGTTCAGTGGAGTAGGTATAAGGTAAGATTGGTTGAAGGGCTATGCGCAGACTTATGGCATTGACTATGAGGAAACAATTAACCCGATTGCAAGAATGGAAAGCGTGAGAGTTGTCACTACTATCGCTGTAGTAAAGGGTTGGTCTTTGCAACAACAGATGGATGTAAAGAATGCCTTCTTGCATGGTGATTTGCAAGAAGAAGTATACATGATGCAACCACCAGGTTATGAGAGTGATACACACCCAGATTTTGTGTGTAGGTTACGCAAAGCCTTGTATAGCTTGAAGCAGGAATCCAGAGCATGGTCAAACAAGACCAAGGAGTATCTTGTTACCATTGGATTTCAGATATCCAATGCAGACTTTTCACTTTATATGAAAAAGACGGATAGAGGGATCATGCTATAAGTCATCTATGCAGATGACTTAATTATCATTGGTGAGACAGTGATGCTGACATACATGATGTCAAGAGGCTTTTGGGTGAGCTGCAATATTTCTTAGGCATAGAGATGGTGAGATCACCTCAGGACATTTTGTTATTGTAGAGGCAGTATGGCTTGGACATGTTGTCCAAGTATGATTTGACAGGCTGTAAGCTCATTTCAGTGCCATTGGAGTAGAACACAAAGCTTTCCATAGATAAAGGTGAGATTTCGGAGGACCCCTATAAGGACCACCATAGCCAGACAACCTCCATCCAAAGGAACGGGACTGTGAGCCCTCTGCGTTTTCTCCACCCAACCTTAGAGAATCTTCCACATGGCTAGGCTCACATTTGTAAGCTCGCACATGTTCAGGCTCGCATCTACAAGCTCACATCTTTTCTATATGAACTAGGCTCATGTACTTTCCTTTAATGAAATAAGCCTCCTTGAGGCATGGGCTTTTAGGAACAAGGCCTACGATAAGGTTGGTGTATTTATTGGGTAATAATTATACTTTAATTCCCCAATAATTATGAAGCATAAGAATTTTTCTTAGAATTTGTAGGTGGTACATATTTTATAACCAAAAAATCCTCAAAAGACAAAAGTAGGTATGTCCTTACAAGTCTTCAAGGTAGTAATAATTGCTTTGTACAATTTTAAGTATACCTAGCTCTAGGCTCGTGGGTCTAGAGTCATGGCTCACATCTCATGGTTGCTTGAGGGGCTCACATCTGTAGGCTAAAGTGTCTAGACTATGGTTTCACATCCCCTAATCTAAGAGTTGGTTTAACCTGATTTTGGGAGTTTTTTTTAAGATTTCTTTAACTTGATGGGGTGTGATTAATCCTAGTTAATGGTTGGTATACAAGTAATTAAGTGTTTTTTGGTTGTTTTTTGATGGATTTACATGCTTCTAAGAGCTACCAATTCAACAATGCATGAAAAAATTATGAAATGCATAAACATAGTTAACTTAACCACTCTACTCAAGACTTGATGGAGCTTAATAATTATATTTTTAGAGTGGATTCCACTCCTAATCATAATTGCTAGTCTACTCTACTAAACACCTGATGGAGCTTAATAATTATGTTTTTAGATTGGATTCCACTCCTAGTCATAATTGCTAAGCTATTCCTTGGCTCAATGTAATGAAATCTAAGCCTCTTAAGCTCTAAAAATCATGCAAATAACTAAGAAACCATGGTTTTTTTCCTTCAAAGAGATGAAAATAGAATGCCCTAATCCAATTAAACTTTAAATAAAATTAAAAAGGACAACCTAAACACATCTAAGACTCCAAAACTGTATGGAGTGTGTTCTCTAATCAACATAATAAAATATTAAGTAATCCCAACAGCTTGGAATGGATGGATGGGCAGAGCTAGCAAGTGGTGCAAAATATGTTCAAGTTAAGAGCCTACCTTAGCATTGTGGAAGCATATCTGGTTGGGTCTAAAGAGAATGCAGGGGAGAGGGAGAGCTTAAGTTCCTTATAAGAAAAACACACACACACAAGAGAGTGCGACACAGAGAGAGATGGATGGCTGAATTTTCTTCTATCTTCTTTTGTTCTCTACAACCATATAACTAAACGATAAGAGTACATACACAAAGGAAAAGTACTCTCCTACAACAACATACAATAGTCGGTCTATAGTGTGAACTCGACTATATGAGCTGGTGCTATAACTATGCCATAACTCTAGTTCTCCAAAGTGGCTGCCACACACAGCCTGGCATCCATTGGCGACATATCAACCATAATCTCACCAACCATGCCAATGGCATAAGTGTGGAAGTTATCACCCAGGCGGATCATCAATGTCTGTGTCATAGTACTAGTTGAGCTCGATATCTCAACACTCTCCCTTGATCTCAACTCCATACACTGCACTGAAAGGAAGCTCCTAAACCTGTGGAAGCTATCACCCAGGCGGATCATCAATGTCTGTCTCATAGCACTAGTTGAGCTCGATATCTCAACACTCTCCCTTGATCTCAACTCCATACACTACACTGAAAGGAAGCTCCTAAACCTATGGAGCTTCTCTATTCCCAATGCCTTCGTGAAGATGTCAGCCACCTGATCCTCTGTGCTGACATATACCAGATCTATATCACCTACTAGAACCTTCTCCCTCACAAAGTGATAATGTACCTCAATGTGCTTTGTTCTAGCATGGTAATTGGGTTACTGGCCATCTGTATGCTACTCATGTGATCGCTCGCAATAAATGACAACTGCCCTATCCACGAGCTCACCCATATCACCAAGTAGCTTCTGAAACCAAGCTACCTCACAAGCTACCATAGCAACAGCCCTGTACTCTCTGTACTCGACAAGGCAACTATTGGCTGCTTCTTACTGCTCCAACTCACAGTAACACTCCCAAATAAGAATATAAAACCAGTGGTAGGTCTTCTGCTTGCAACACTACCAGCCCAATCAGCATCTGTGTACCCATGTAGTTATATCTCTATGCCAGCCTCGTAGAAAAGTCCATAATCAACTGTGGACTTTATGTACCTGAGAATTTGTCTAGCCGCATCCAAGTCTATCTCCTAGGAGCTTGCAAAAATTGAGTCACAAGTCCAACAACATAGCTCAAGTCTGGTCTAGTAATGGTCATGTAGATCAAGCTACCTACTATACGTTTGTACTACGTAGTGGGGTTGTCACAACAACAACGGTAGTTCTGGGAGCCTAGAGAGCTCAACCTTCCGGACAAGGCACGGTTTAGGGGAGCCAATATGACAACTGGTAAAGGACTCAAGGGTGGCCGGGCACTAATAAAAGTGGCTAGGCACATGTAAAGGGCGAATAGCTATTAAAAGAGATGGAGTCCAAACATAGAGGAGCCATGTGGAAGATTGGCTAAGGTTGGGTGGAGAAAACGCAGAGAGCCCACTATCCGGATGGAGGTCGTCTATAGCTATGGTGGTCCTTATATTGGTATCAGAGCATGTGATAGATCTTGTGGAGAACTTGAGGAATCTACATAATCAAGAGATTGACAACAAGTGATAACCAATGTTTTAGTCATGCCTTGAATGGCAAGTGTTGTCGACGGGTCAAGTTTAAATAAAGACTATGCCCAATTCAAAGTACAAGAAGAAAGTTTGGATTAGTGAAGGTTGAAGAAGCAATGGATAAGGAGAGAACTATATTATGTAGACATATAGCAACTTGGTGACGAGAGAGTGACTTGAGGAGGAGCAACATATGAGAGGCCATAATAAGCCAAATACAACTATATAGGATTATAATGGTACCTTGTGCATAGAATTATAATACCTTGGTGCTGCTCAAATGGGTGGTATTCAAGATAATTTTAATTGTAGTAGCTAGTAACCACACCCTACTCACAATGCATTGCTATAAGAAGATTAGAGTGATGTTGTGAGGAGCATCCCGACCCCAATCTAAACATGATGAATAGATATAGGAAACGTACATATGATGGTACACAATGGATCCCAAGTGGAAAAAGACACGTGGCGACTGAGTGGATAAGAGCAAGTGCGCAAAATAAAAAAAGCAAGTGCATGGGCGATCAAACTAGAAGGAAAGAAGGTGGCAACGGGATAGAAGAGGGAAGATTGCAAATGATCGAGGTGTGGTTTTTGCAACAAGAGGCAAGAGAGACCACTAGAGGGACTACAGTAGAGTGGACTCCTACAAATTGATTTGTTTTGGTTGAAGGCTGCAAGCTAGAGTTCTTGCAGTTATTGAAGGTTTGCAGACAGAAGGACAGAGCAATGGGAGAAGGTTTGTTTGTGCCAGAGTGGAGGAAGAGCTGAAGACGAAGAGAGTCTTATAGGATGCGTCTCCTAGGGTCTCCGTATATGGCGCCTTTGTTAGAGACTTTGCCCAATCTAGAGCTTTCTCATATGTACCTACTATCAATTAGTTCAAAGCTGGTTTGTCGTGGATGAAGATGATGCTCTGGAGAGTTGTTTTTGAGACCTATCAGTAGAGGACCTCGAAGTTTTCTGTGTTTCCTTTTTTCTTAAAGCCCGGAGTCTAGGGATGTTAAGGTTGTGTGGTTTAGTTTCAATGAAGAATAGAATGTGTTGAGCTTGAGCTCTTTGTGATTTGTGATTTGTTGAGGTTTTGTGTCATGGAACTATACTTGTATTGTTTGGATTGAGAATATGGAGGAGGAACACCTGGAAGTGTAAGTCCATAGTTAGTTGTGTCAGAAACTAAGCCAATCACCTTCAATTGGGAGGCTAGAGTAAAACTGAGTCAGTTAAATATCAAAAACAGTCAGCTGAAGGTTTTTGAGGTTAGATCTAGTCTTTCTAAGTTAAGTGAAACCTTTTTGGGATTTGGTCTGACACTCCGGACTATCAGCAATCAACAGCAGTCAGAAGGGCTAGTGAGCTGAAGGTGTCTCAGAGTCAGCAAGATTTCAACTGCTACTGCCAGCTGAGGGTTTATTGTGATGGATCCTCATTGGGCTTGAGTGTTTTGAGAGTGTAGAGGTATTAGAGGACACTGGGGTGAAGGGTTCTAAGTCAACTATAAGCTAGCTCAAATTTGGATCAGAAGGTGTCAAAGAATAACTGACTGGTTCAGAGATGCTCTAAGGGTCAGAGCTTGAGGTTAGATGATGTTTGAGGAAGGTTGGAGAGCTCGAGGACATTTACTTGACTGGGGATCAAGGTTAGTATTTTGAGTCAGATTTCGGACAGTCGTGGGTTGTATCTAAGTCAGAAGGTCAGTAGGGAGTTGGCAGGGAGAGATGATAAGGTAGGTGAAGCTGTGGAGCAAGGGTATAAAGTGTGTTGATGTGAGAGGACAGTTTGGGAGTCAAGCGGATGTATATCTAACTGGAATCAGCATCAGCCATTCAAAGGCAAAATCCAACTGGTTCTGTGTCAATTGGAGAGGATTTTGATCAGGTGAGGTTTATAGGTGTATGATTAGTGCTTTTGGAGGTCAGTGTTGACCTAGGAGGATAGCTGGAGGAGGCAGCTGGATGAGATAGGGAGGTTGGGAGGGTGTTGAGGTGTGTGGAGGATAGGTGCGGGTTTGATTGGTGTCCCTAGAGCTGGGATTTCAGTATCCCCCAATTTTGATCCCATTGTGTCTTCTTATTGTGTTTCTTTTGGTGGTGTAGTAGAGGCCGTCACCTAGTCACCACACATGCTTTGGTGCCCCCATTGAGGATCAGAAGGTTCTTGTTAAAGGCTTTGGTCAGCAGTTTGGAATCCACTTGTATTGAAGGACCCACTCACTTTTGTTGAAGCTGTAAAGACTGTTGTGTACCAGGAGAAGAAGATGAGACGGAAGGCTGGTATGCCACCCACTAGACCCAGAAGAGTTGCTGTGTTTGATGTACATGATGTATGTCCTCCTAGGAGCAGTGTGCATGTGATGGATCATTGTGTCAGTGTCGTGTCAAAAGCTGCACCGACAACAAAACAGTGTGTTTGTGAAGTTGAAGAGAATGCAGTTTGCATATCCGTGGACCTAGAGGAGATAGAAGATGCCGACAAAGCGATGGAAGATTGCTCAAATGTTGGTGAGACTGTTAAGGAAGGGCAGGTGGTCCCAAGTGTGCTAGAGGAAATGTACCTATGATGGTATCCCAAGTGGAAAAAGACACGTGGCGATCAAGTGGATAAGAGCAGGTGCGCCCAAAATAAAAAAAAGCAAGTGCATGGGCGATCAAAAGAAGCGGGCAATGTAGGTTCTAAAAGGAAAGAAGATGACAACGGGGTGGAAGAGGGAGGATTGCAAATGATCGAGGTGTGTTTTTTTTGCGACAAGAGGCGAGAGAGACCACCAGAGGGACTGCAGTAGAGTGGACTCCTACACGTTGATTTGTTTTGGTTGTTGAAGGTTTGTAGATAGAAGGATAAAGCAATGGGAGAAGGTTTGTTTGTGCTAGAGCAGACGGAGAGATGAAGACGAAGACAGTCTTGTAGGAGGTGTGTCTCCTAGGGTCTCCGTGCAGCACCTTCGTTACAGACTTGGCCCAATCCAGATCTTGCTCTTCTGCACATGTTGTCAATCAATTAAAAGCTAGTTTTTCCTGGATAAAGATGATGCTACAGAGAGTTGCTTTTGAGGTCTATCAAGGGAGGACCCCAAAGTTTTTTATGTTTTCTTCTTTTTTCTTAATGTTTGAAGTCTCAAGGATGTTGAGACTATTTGGTTTAGTTTCATTGAAGAATAGAGTGTGTTGAGCTTGAGCTCTTTGTGATTTATTAAGTTTTTGTATCATGGAGCTATACTTGTGTTGTTTGGATTGAGAATATGGAGGAGGAACACCTGGAAGTGCAAGTCCATAGTCAGCTGTGTCAAAACTAAGTCAGCCACATTCAATTGAGAGGCTAGAGTCAAACTAAGTCAGTTAAATATCAAAAACAGTAAGTTGAAGGTTTTGGAGGTTAGATCTAGTCTTTCTAAGTTAAGTGAAATCTTTTTAGGATTTTGTCCGACAATCAAGACTGTCAACAGTCAGCAATCAAAAGGGTTAGTGAGCTAAAGGTGTCTTAGAGTCATCAAGATGTCAGTTGCTATCAGTTCAGGGTTATTGTGATGGATCCTGATTGGGTTTGAGTGTTTTGAGAGTGTAGAGGTATTAGAGGACACTGGGGTGAAGGGTTCTGATTCAGCTGTAAGCTAGTTCAGATTTGGATTAGAAGGTGTCAACTGAGAGCAGCTGACTGGTTCAAAGATGCTCTAAGGATCAGAGCTTGAGGTTAGATGATGTTTGAGGAAGGTTGGAGAGGTTGGAGGACATTTACCTGACTCGAGATCAAGGTCAGCATTTTGAGTCAAATTTCAAATAGTTGTGGATCAACTATGATATATCCAAGTTAGAAGGTCAGCAAGGAGTCAGTAGGGGAGAGCTGATAAGGTAGGAGAAGCTTTGAAGCAAGGTTACGAAGTGTGTTGATGTGGGAGGACAGCTTGGGAGTCAGACGTATATCTGACTAGAATTAACATCAACCATTCCGAGCCAGAATCCAACCAGTTCTATGTCAACTGGAGAGGATTTTGGTCAGTTGAGGTTTATACGTGAATGATCAATGCTTTCGGAGGTCAGTGTTGACCTAGGAGGACAACTGGATCAAATAGGGAGGTTAGAAGTGTGTTGAGGTGTCCAGAGGTGTCAACTGAAGAGCAGGACAGGTGCAGGTTTGATTGGTGCCCTTGAAGCTGGGATTTCAGTATGCCCTAGTTCTGATCCCATTGTGTCTTCTTCTTATGTGTATGTTGGTGGTGTAGTAGAGTTTATATATATATTATTCACAAAACTCGTTAAAGGTGCATTAATAACACCTTACCAACACTAAAGTTCAAAAAAAATTATGACCAAGGTTACCCAGTCGTGCTATCCACGAGGCATCCCCATTGCTTGCGCATTCCTTCTCTCATTGTCTCCCTCCGTCTCCTCGACCCTCCCTCTCAGCCTGGACAAGCAAGAGCGTGCAGAGAAACAACCCCACCCCCCTCCGCCTCTGTGATTGAGGGGGAGAGAGAGAGAGAGAGAGAGAGAGAGAGAGACCTGCTCAACCTGGACAGGAGAGAGAGGCTACTCGACATGTCTGCACAGAGACAACCCACCCTCCTCCGCTGAGACCTGCTCAACCTGGACAGGAGAGAGAGGCTGCTCGACATGTCTGCACAGAGACAACCCACCCTCCTCCGCTACCGTAATTCTCTCTCTCTCTCTCTCTCTCTCTCTCTCACACACACACACACACACACACACACACACACAACCTGCTCAGCATGTCTGCAGAGACACAACCCCCCATGCTATCCCTTACATATCAATGAGAAGAGAACAAAACTCCTGCACTGCTATGTTTTGGCGCACATTTGGAAATTAAATCGGGACATCACACCACAAACTTTTTAAAGATCCCATCATAAACTCATCTCTTGACTACTACTCCTCGAGGAATCTCTTAGTGAATTCCTTTTAAGTCTACTCACAATCCCCTGCCTTAACACCAACACCACCTTCCTACCACCCAACACCAATGCAACAGCTTGTTAATGCATGCCATCAACTCGTCTCGTCTTCTCTCCACCCTATACAAACTTAACATGAAGGAAAGTGAACCTCTAACCACACACTTGAACAAATACAAAAGCATTAAGCAACAACTGGAACTATTCATTGATGCTCCTTAACTAACACTGCACTGCAGATGCACTCATGCTATCACCCTACCTTGTTTACCTCTGCTACACCTTCCTCCATTTTCCCTTTGATTATTGAAATTTGAAAGAAACAAGTTCAAATTGACTAGACAAGGTGATATAACTTTCAAAAAAAAAGGACAGGAGAAACGCTTTGCTTTAACACGTGTGCCGAAGATGTTCCACATAATATGTCAACTGTGCTAAAAGGTCATCTGCACATGCCAGTTGTTGCCCACATCAAGCAGTTGTTTATGCATTTTGCAAGTCATAATCAATGAACTGTCCAAGGCTATAGCCCAATGGTAGCACCCATGCCTCCCAAAGTGGAGACAGTGGGTTCAAAGTGGAGGTAGTGGGTTCAAATCTACCCTAATGGCATACCTTACCGGAGATTTGTAATCTAAGTCACCTCTTATTACCAAACGTGGCCACACCACATCTACCAAGGCTATAGGCCAATGGTAGCACCCATGCCTCCCAAAGTGGAGATAGTGGGTTCAAAGTGGAGGTAGTGGGTTAAAATCTACCTAAAGGCATACCTAACTGGAGATTTGTAATCTAAGTTACCTCTTATTACCAAACGTGGCCACCACATCTAACATAGCATTGTGTTGCTTCACAGTTCAAAGGCGAGACCCAGTATACCTCTTCTTAATGCCAAACCTAGCCACACCAAGCCTAACATAGCATTGTGGTGCTTCGAAGGCTAGAGTTGGTAAATCTCCTCTTAATACCAAACCTAGACACCATGCCTAGTGTCGATAAACCTCTTCTTAATACATGCATGCAGATGTGTATGATTAAATGGCTTTGCATGCATAACAACCTAAAAACCTTTTGCAATCAAAAAGACTATCCTACATTTCTCACAACAAATCATAGAACCCATAAGTTCAAATGTTTAGGGGGTAATCTTAAAGTTTTGCACATTTTTTTAATTAAGTTACAACCGAAATGCCCTAATATAGCTAAAGAACGCTCTCCTATTTGATACACAAAACAAAGCAGCTGTGAAACTGAAAAGAAAATATTCCTATGCTTAAGCCATGGAGCCGAATACACCCGCAGCCTTAACTGGAGACGACCATCTCCACTCCCCTCTGCCTCATACCAGAATGCCCATTAGGAGGATCATACAACACCTTCATTACATCTCACTAGAAGGGGAAAAATGCACTACCTCTTGCTCCCATATTTGCAAAGGTTTAGCACACAAAAGAAGCAAACCTGGGCACGCTCTAAGCTTGACCTTGCAAATTCAGCTACCTTGACACTGGCTGCCCGGCCTCGCTCTAAGCAGTTCAGATAATCATCAGCTGCAAGAAACTCAGTATCTTAGCATTCTTCATAATATATACAAATGAGTGATGCCAACACAAAAGACGTGATTTAGGGGTATAACCCACCGACGGCTGCTCATGGACAGGCAATCATGCCCGTCCATATCGCGCTTGCCTGTCCGCTAAATGCAGACTGCTGTGTGAAGGCCCTGAGTCTCGGAAGTTAAGTAAAGAGTTCATACCAGACAAGGCACCTTTTGAGACTGAGGTAATAATGCCACGCTCTGTTGGCTCATTGTCAACTGTTGGGGGCCCTACTGATGCCACAGATAATGCGCGGCCTGGAAAAACGAGACACACATGCCCACGAAGCTCCTGTGAACACAACAAATCATGGGGGCGGTCATTGCTAATATGATATAGAAAAACATTGCAGATTGTGATATTCTACCGAGGGACACCAAAAGGGGATGCTATACACCTTTTCCTCTTTCTTCATTGGATCAAGGAAGACTACACCCTCGTGATCAACAACACAACTCACCGCCGCTGTAAAAAAAGGACATAAAAGAATATCAGCACACAGATTTTGAACATCAAGCTTGGATAACTGTCCTGCCAAAAGTGCAGCATGAGACAAGAACGTGAACTGGGAGATAGGTATGGTACCAATGAGACCGCTTAAAGGAACTCCAGCATCAACAAGGGCAGCACAAGCTGCATTTATAGCACAAGCCAGCAGCTTTTGATAGGTTAAGGAAGAGCTCTCTTTTCAAAACATAATACGCCTTTACATTTGAGGATGACACCCTTAAGATAGTGAAATCTCACACTTGATTGGGAGTGGCCTTTTTAAGGTAGAAAATTCATCACCCGCATCAGCAGCCAACTTAGCTACATGATATGTATCACCGTTGAGGGACAATGCTCAGTCACACTTTCAGCAAAGCACAGACCAAATGCTTTCTCTCTGACTATAGAGATAGAAAGAGAGCAGTGGAATAAAACACATACAGCACACACAAGAGTCCTAAACTACTAATCTGTATTATGTACAAGAAAGAAGTGTTACAACTGAATCTCTGGTTTAAAAGATGACTGAGAAATAAAGATGACAAATCTGAAGACAGGAGGGGATTAGGGTTAGGGTTTACACAAAGCAAATAGGCGTGGAAAACCAAGCAGAGAGTGAACACGACTGCTGTAGATATCTCAATGATCGAAAAATGTGAAGTACAAGCCACATGATAGTGACCCCTAAAGGATAAGTGTTCACATGACCGGCCATAAATGTGCCGGGTGGACCAAAACACTTATAAACTGCATATAAGTGAAAATGAACTAAACTGGGGGAAAAAACCTCCACTAACTGAAGTAAAAAGTGCCCCAGTAACCTACTGATGATCACTAGCACTCCTCTGGGTGCATACACAGCATAAAACCCAACAAACCCCCCTGGAGTGATATGTGATCACTGTACATCATCCACCGAAAGGAAACAAATTCAAAGCATTGCGGAATGGTTCAAATTTCGGACGTGGTAATGCCTTGGTGAAGATGTCTGCCACATTCTGATCTGTAGGACAGTAGATCAGACTGATATCTCTTGCCTGGAGTCTCTCCCGAACAAAATGATAGTGAATCTCAATGTGTTTCGTGCGAGCATGAAACACAGGATTCCTGGCCACAGCAATGGCACTCTGACTATCAGTATAGATAGGTGTAGGCTCCTCCACTGAAATATCCATATCAGTCATAAGACGACGCAGCCAAACACACTCAACAGTAGTAGTGTAGGCTGCTCTGTACTCTGCCTCACAAGATGAAGTGGCCACTGTGGTCTGTTTCTTGCTTAGCCAAGAAATGCATGAAGCGCCAAGGAAGAAACAATTCCCACTAGTGGAATGTCTGGTATCAAAATCACCAGCCCAATCTGAATCACTGTAAGCATGTAACTGCATGTCACCCCCCTCAGGATAAAGCAACCCAAGAGACAAGGTACCTTGCAAATAACGGAATACACGCTTCACAGCTTGCCAATGTGACAACCGTGGGCTGTGCATGAATCTGCTCAACTGAGAGACTGCATACTGAATATCTGGCCTTGTATTACACAAGTATATGAGGCACCCAACAGCCTGAGCATATGTAGTGGCATCAAAGGAAACACTGTCATCTTGTAGTGACAGTTTCATCCCAGGCTCCATAGGAGTACTAATAGGCTTGCAATCCTGAAATTTAAACTTCTCCAGAAGTTTAGCAACATAACGTGATTGCAACAACCCAATGCCTCTATTATCCTGCACAAACTGTATGCCCAAATAGTAATGTACAAGGCCCAAGTCAGACATGTCAAATGTCTGTTGCAGTATCTCTTTAAATGCTGCAATTTTGTCATCATTTGATCCCATGAGCAAGAGATCATCCACATAAAGACTGATGACCAGCAGATCTGTCTCTTCTTTCTTCACATACAAAGTGGTCTCTGATGGACTGTTCACAAATCCCTGAGTGAGTAGAAAAGCATCTATTTTTGAATACCAAGCTCGTGGAGCTTGTTTCAAACCATACAAGGCCTTTTTCAGCCTACATACTTTCCCTTCATGACCATGTTCTGCAAATTTCATGGGCTGAAATACATAAACTTCCTCCTCGAGGTCCCCATGTAGGAATGCAGTCTTTATGTCCAACTGATGAACAACCCAACCACGATGTGCAGCCAATGCAATGACACACCTAAGTGTCGACATACGGGATGTAGGAGCAAATGTCTCCTCATAATCAATGCCCTTCTTCTGTGCATAGCCCTTTGCAACTAGACGGGCTTTGTACTTGTCAATGGATCCATCTGCATGTCTTTTCAACTTGTAGACCCATTTAGTACCAATGGCTTTCTTGCCTTTGGGCAGATCAACCAAATCCCATGTTTGATTCTTTTTAATAGAATCAATCTCATCCTGCATGGCTTTGTTCCAATGCACATTATCTCGTGCATCCACGAATGAATCAGGCTCATCATCATCCTGTAAACTGGCTGCCATAACCAGATTCAAATCCATGATGTGTGCATGCTCATTGGTCCTTGTCTCCCTACGAGTACGACCAGCAAGAGGACCTTCTAAATGGCTGTCCTGTAATGTCCTCAAATACCATCTAGGTATATGTCTAACCTGTGGTGCCTGCTGTCCCATATTTGGTTCAGCTTCTGGCTGATTTGGCTGCTGAATTTCTGCACCACCTACATCATTTGCTGGCTGTCCAGTACCCTCATAAGTTGGATCACCAACTGTGGAATGAAACTCCATGGGTAGTAGACCTTCAAACACATCATTTTCAGCCTGATTTGCCTCATAACCAGCCATGGATAATTCTGATTTTTCATCAAAAATCACATCCCGACTGATGAATATCTTCCTGGATAGTGGGTCATATAACCTGTAGCCCTTGCTCTCACGGCTATACCCAACAAAAATGCATTTTGTGGCTTTATCATCAAGCTTCCTCCTCAACTCTTTGGGTATGTGTGCATATGCAAGGCACCCAAAGATACGAAAATGCGATACAGAAGGCTTGCGGCCATGCCAAGCCTCAAAAGGAGTAATAGAAACCAATGCCTTTGTGGGACATCGATTCAAAATATGACAAGCACACATTACTGCTTCCACCCAAAAGATATGTGGTAGTCTTTTTGCCTTTAGCATACATCTGGCCATCTCCATGAGTGACCGATTTTTCCTTTCTGCAACCCCATTCTGCTGTGGAGTGTAAGGAGTAGTATACTGATGTTTTATACCTCTACTCCCAAGAAAGGAATTCAGCACATGTGACATATATTCCCCCCCTCGGTCAGAACGGAGAGTCTTCACTTTGCATCCTGACTCTGTCTCAGCAAGTGCTACAAAGGCCAAAAATGCATCATATACCTGTGATTTCTGTGTCAAAGGATAGACCCAGCAAATACGAGAGAAGTCATCAATAAATGTTGCAAAATAAAAGCAACCACCTAATGACTTCGTCTGCATGGGACCACAAAGATCACTGTGTATAAGTTGCAACTTTGCAGTTGCTCTTAGAGCCTGATCACGTGGGAAGGAAAACCTGTGCATTTTTCCCAAAATACATCCTTCACAAATGTGATCTGGAGGCTTCTCCATGAGAGGTAGATCTGTAAACATATTATGTCGCTGCATAAGCATAAGACTACCAAAATTTACATGCCCCATGCGAGCATGCCATAACTCCGCATCAACCATAGCTGGAGTAAGAGTGAATGCATGATAAGCAGACTGATCCACTGGCTGAAATGCATCCAACTCATAAAGTCCATGACATAATGTACCAGTAAGCATCAAGGTCAAGGCATTTGCTTTGTCTCTGACCATGCATTTATCATCATCAAAGTGGACTTGCATTCCACAATGTGCTAAAGAAGAAATGGACAACAAATTCTTCTTTATCCCTGGTACATATAAGGCATCTGTAAGGCGGAGAATGGAGCCATCAATGGCTGTAAGCTGAATCTCCCCAATGCCACACACTGGATATGAAGCATTGTTGGCACACTGAACAGTTTTGCCAACAGGGGCAGGGCTAACATGACTAAACAAATCCCTGCGAGATGTGATATGCTTTGAGGCACCACTATCAAAATACCAAGTACATGCATGCTCTGTCATACTGAGTGCCTGTGAAGACCAAGAGGCATCATAGCTGCATGTATAGAAACAGTAATCCCTGTCCTCAACAAAAGAAGCAGTCTCTGCAGGAGCTTTAGGAGCATCATTTACAGACATCCCAGCTTCCTTTGCCTTCTCTTTGGCAATCCTCTTCCTACATTCCGTGATGTAGTGACCTGGCTTCTTACAGTAATGACATTTGTCCTTCTTCTTGGGCTGTCCATCACTTTTCTTGGTATCCTGTGAAGAACCACCATCACCTGAATTTTGATTTGCACTCTTTGGCTGAGATTTCCCTTTCCTCTTTTGACCTGTAGTAAATGCTTGTTCAGCATTTGTGTTCATATTCATATTCTTCCTCATTTGCTCCTCTTGTAGTAAGAGAGCAACAAGTTCCTGATACTTGAGGGGTTCAATAGCATTCCTCATGCTGAGGTTCAAAGAGGTATGGAAAGCCAAGTAAGATCTTGGCAAAGAGTGCAAGATGGTGGACACAAGCTGTGTCTCAGGAATAATCTCATCCACATTGATGAGTTGCTCTCTCAAATCCTGCAGCTTGTTCAAGTGGCTAGACATATCATCTCCTTCATTCATTTTCTGATTTTCCAGCTCTCTTTTCAAAAATGAGATCCTAGCCTCATTACGAGCAGCATACATTTGCTCCAAAGTCACCCATGCATTCTGTGAAGTGCCAGCTGAACGAATATGAGGTATAATAGACCTCTGAACTGACAATGCAATGAGTGACAAAGCTTGTGCATCCCTGGCATCCCATGTCTTTTGAGCATTTGTTCTCTGAACAGGCAATGGCTGTCCTGGAGCCTGTACCTGTTGTCCTCGTCCACGAGCACCCCCTTGAGGAGGAGTCTCTGGAGCCAATGGACCTGGACGTGGTTCATCACCACTAACAAAATCCCAAAGACCTTTTGCCACAAGCACATTTTTCAGCATAAAACTCCACAAGGAGTAGTTCGTGCCATCCAATTTGTCTTCCTTAGACAAATATGTGAATACATCACTTTGCTGTTGATTTGCCATTATGCTTTACGCACAATGTTGTACCTGTTTACCAAAAAACCAATAGCAAAAACCCTGATAACAACTGTACTCCACTGAATACAGTTTACCCAAATCTGCCTGCACTCTGAATCCTTAGAATGTGCAGCTCAATGCACCAATGACTGAGTAGAGCAGCAAATGGCGTACACAATGCCAAAATGCCCCAAAAATGCCCAAATTTGCTGCACCCAAACTGTGCAAAAAACTGTATATTTTCTTGCTAGAAAATCTGCCTGTTGTGCCTGTATATTTTTCACAGAGAAAAATAAGAATGCCCAAAACTCAAAGCCTGTAATGCTTACCAGCTGAGATATGAGTTGATTGTTGTACTCATGCAGGTACAGTCCACCAAAGAGCAAGTACTGTTGACTGTACTGTGCAGGTACAGTCGACTGGTACTGTACGGAAGCAGTGCTAAGACTGGGCGAGCAGGTACAGTACGGAACAGGAGGAGAAAATGGAGTCGAATGCACTGCAGGTACTGTTGACTGGTACAGAACAAGTACGGAACACCAGATGCTGCTGGTCGCTTGTACTGACAGTTGTACGGCTGTCTGCGCAGGTGTGTACAGAAGACTGTACGGAGAAGGAACACCAGATACACAGCAGGTACACGTCAGCTGCAGTCGAGCTGTATGCAGGTACAAGCGTACGTAGCAAGTACAACAGCGCTGATGACAGGCGCAGTCTTTCGAAGCTGATGCACGTGCGCTGACTGGAACTGAAGCGGAGGGCGGCGCTGACTGTTCGAGGCTGGTACACGTACGCATACAGTACGGGGCTGGTACACGTACGTAACTGCAGGCGACGCCTGTTGTAGTACCTGATTGAAGGCGACGTGCGACTGGATGTACGGGCAGCTAGCGTAAAGATTAACTGACGGCGCACAGGTGAAGGTGACTTCGATTGAATGTACGGGTAGTGCTGAGCGCAGGCAGTGTACAGCAATGGGCAAAGGTAAAACTTCAATGGCTCTGATACCAATTGAAGACAGGAGGGGATTAGGGTTAGGGTTTACACAAAGCAAATAGGCGTGGAAAACCAAGCAGAGAGTGAACACGACTGCTGTAGATATCTCAATGATCGAAAAATGTGAAGTACAAGCCACATGATAGTGACCCCTAAAGGATAAGTGTTCACATGACCGGCCATAAATGTGCCGGGTGGACCAAAACACTTATAAACTGCATATAAGTGAAAATGAACTAAACTGGGGGAAAAAACCTCCACTAACTGAAGTAAAAAGTGCCCCAGTAACCTACTGATGATCACTAGCACTCCTCTGGGTGCATACACAGCATAAAACCCAACAAAATCACAGCCCAAACACTGCTGAAGATCTCCTGGCCAGCCCATGCTCTGTAGAAAGACTAATATAAATGCTCTGTAGAAAGACTAGTGATGAGAAATGCAAATGATTTTGGTGATTTTCTAGCGCATGTATATCTATGCACCCGAGGTGCTGGTCGGCCACTTCAGATAGTGCCGGCCCGTGGCGAGGACTGCCCACGACCTGTTTCCAACCTGGCCGACAGCTATCCACTGGCCCCCTGCACGTGGCACGAGCACCAGTCCTTAATGCTATGCATGCTGCCTGACTGCCCTGCTATCTGATCTCCAGCTGGTCCATGCATGTGGGTTGTGCCCTGAATACTCGTAGGTGTGTCACATTCTCCCCCACTTGCATCGTAGCTATCCTCAGCTGCATGGCCTCCTGATAAGCCTCTCAACAATAGGCAAGACTCGTCTGTGAACTAATCCTCGTCAAACTAGAACTTGAGGAGATAATGTAGTTGCTTCCGACAAGAACCCTGCTTATACGGGTGCAAAACAACTTGCTCTAGTACTACGACCTCTTGTAATCCTCTGTCATCCACCAACTTGGGTTCATCCTCATCCAGGATAGTGCTTAACTCTAGCCCATGATACTCCACGAGGTTGCTCGAAAGGAACACCGGATGCATCCTCCAATGGCTTGGTAACTCCAGTTTGAAGACTACAACACTGAGCTTCTTGATAACCTTGAATGAGCCTTTTTTCTTCAGAGCTAGTTGGGAAGAATATCCCCGAACTGTTTGAGCCTCTGAGATCTTCAAACATACCCAATCTTCTTTGAAGTTACTATCCCATGATGCTTGTCAGCCTCTCGGACTTGCTTTGTATGTGCCTTCCGTATTTCTTTCCAAACATGTCGCAACATTTAGTCCAAATCCTGAACCACCTGATCAACACCATAGTACCCCGTGGAAGTTTCAAGAGCTCAGGTCATCGGGTTAATAATGGGACTACCATACACCACCTCAAATGGAGGCTTCTTAGTTGACACCTACACTATCATTGATGGCATGCTCCACCAATGGCAAGAACTCCTCTAAAGAGTCTGATGCTCTTGAAAAAAACATCATAGCATTGTGATCATAGTCTTGTTTGTGCTCTTGGTCTGGCCGTCTGTCTGAGGATGAAAGGCAGTAGTGAACTATAATTTCGTCCCCACGACCTGTTTGACAGCTGTCCACTGGCTGACTGCCACATGGCCCAAGCGCATGTCCTAAATGCTACATGTGCTGCCTGACTGCCTGCTTCCGGTTGGTCCATGCTTGGAGGTTGTGCCCTGAGTACTCGTACATGTCACATTGACTCACTAGTTAGACTGGCAGCAATGTATGGGGCAGCTTTTTGGGCAGAAGAACTCACTCCTTCAGACTGGAGCCAAGAAGAGACTTCAAGTCATCATGCTCTCACGAATCACAACCCATACACACTAAACCTTCTCTCCCAAACCACATCATTCTAGCAAAGCTTGCAGCCCATCCCTTTCACACAGACACCTTATTTTAGTTGGTCACGTATATATTCAGGATGGGACACCTAGCAGACAGAGGGCGGACCAGCTACCATGGCTTCTTGCTTTCACATCATCTATGCACTTAGCCTCGCAGAGGGTAGAATTGCAGGTATGCTCATGTCATGAGGCAGTTGACGTCACATGTCTCTCTTGATGCACTGCCACCAATACAGTATGATGAAGTGTCCCATAAATGAAGTGTCCCGTAAACCATTTCCAAATGAAAAAACAGACATTTGGCAACTGAATAGCCACAAGACATGGATTGCGCCAGAGATGCTCCCATCTAGAATGGCCATGTACTATTCAGATGTCAGCTTCCTTAGGAAAAAACACGTTACATGCACTTATAGAGCAGTTTAGGCACTGCACATTGAGACAGGAAAAGAGGATTTAAGTGCTAGGCACTCTACCTTGGATGGCAAAAATAATTTAATGAGGACATCAGAATCCCCTTACATCATCTGAGATGCAAGTGGGGATTGCAGTCACAAAGCCCTCACAGCAACTCCCAGCTACAGGAGATAGGTGAAGATGAGACTGAGGGGCACTATATTTCAAATGCCCTGTCTACTATGAGGGTTGATAGCACCAGGTTTTGCACTTCCATCAGAGTAAGAGTTGCTTGAGCCACTTCTTCCTTTAGAAGCTGTGAGAAAGATTGATAGCTACTAGAGAGAGAAGTAACAACAGTCATCCCCTCTTTTGTTCGAACCACCAACTCTCATTGCCCCGTCTGTTCGGTATATATAGAGATCAACAGGAAGCATGGCAGGGAGGACCAAAACAGAAATGCATGTAGATATCTTTATATAGCTCTTTACAATGCCAATAACAATTAATAAAGGATACTCCTCCATCATCATTCACCACCTGCATAAAGTGAGCAATAGAGACGTTAGCACAGATGGACAAAAAACTGGTATTCTTGAGTATTGCATATTTCATGAACACTACAACAAATGAGCTAGACTCCAATTAAAAACTTTTACCACAAGATTTTTGAAAGGTTGATGAAAATGACTAAAGAAATTATACCATCGAAAGTAGCAATCCTTTGTAACAGTGCCAAAATCACCAAGGGGCATGTAGCATAGTGGTTAGGTCTAGTTATAATCATGCAGGTCTTGAGTTCAGATCCCAATTTTGACAAGTTTGCTTCTAAAGGTCACCTAAGGTCTACTATACCTATCTGGACTTTAAATTAATTATGTGGGCCTTGCCAGGCTCAATTGAATAAAAGGAGAAAATAAATAAAGCCATTAGTAGACATAGATAGAACAATATAGGCACTATCGACACCAGAATTTGTCTGAGTCTGGTGGGCCGCAGAAGCAATTAATTAACAACCTTAATTAGACAATCCATGGATGGAGACTCGATTCCATATGGGACACACCATGCTGGATGCTCTTAAGTTGTAGAGGATTGAGGTGCTGCTATAATGCTCAAGTCCTTTCATGACCTACGCACGGGATTGCTTCATCTTTGGTAGAAGCAGCTTTCAAATAAAATATGGCTTACTTACAGGAAAAAAAAGATATGTGATAGGTTTAGATTAATTATGCCTTTTTTTAAAACAACCATCACACATACGGGAACCTTACCTGTATTATTACAGAAATAGCTGTATTAGGGTGCATGGTGGTAAGAACAATATGCTCCAAAGTCCTTTTTAATACAAATTCTGCTTCTCTCTCAGCAGTGCCTACACATATAATTTACAAAGGATGAGCAGCACAGATTAGTGAAATCACGCTCTAGCACCCTCCATAAAATCATCATGCCATCAAAAGCTATTTAAGCAATAAAAATGAAATAGACTACAATTTTTTTGTGACATGTCGATCCCATTTCAAGAGAGTAAAAGAAAGTGCACTCAAAATTCTCTCATTATTTTATCAGAAGTGTAGCAGGCCATCCCCACTAGAGATCAATGTGACCCATATCACCATCAGCAGTGTTAAAGGCATAGTTCGGAAGCAAAGTGAGCCCCACCACATGGGCGCCAGGCAGCAGATGAGCAGCAAGACAGTATATATGGGCGCCTAGGCAGCAGAGATGGGCGTTCAAATATGGATTTGGGCTGGTAGTCCAGCCAGGCCGACCTGCACTTGGTGGAAGCCGGGGCCTTATTTAAAGCACCCACCACTCCATGTTTAGAGCATTCAGCACCTAAGAAACCCCAACAGTCAGAAGCAAGTCTCTCTAGAAGGCAATTTGGGCACACAGTTCAGCCAACCTTTGTCCTTTGTCAGAGCTAGATCTAGGACTTTCCTGATTTCAGCCTGCAAATTGATTGCAGCAATTGTTTATTATTTTTCACTTCCAAGCGAACGCGGACAACAATGCAGCTCTCGAGTGGAGTAACATTAAATCCTCAAAGTGAGGTAAAGCAGAAAAGCAAGAGGAGGGACTGTTACAACCCCACGGATCTGAAAGAAAGAGCAGACACAGGTTGTAGGCAAAAGCACAAACTGTAGAAGGATGTGGACAATTGAATATTGCTGAAAATGAGCATGAGGGAAGCCCATAGATGCTTACAAGCATAAGAGACTATTGCAACAGCCAATGAACTCCAGCAAATATGCAAGAATGAGATGAAATATGAGGAGAAGGATGTGCTCCCTTATACATCCCTCATATGAGCTGGTCGTCCAGCTGTAGCAGGCCGACAACAGTCGTGTAGCATAAATATGCTATAAAATGCCTAAGAAAAACTCATAAATGGTAAAACAATCCTCGGTGATGCCTACAATGTAGGGCCTCATAGAAATGACCAGTATAAGCATGCAAAGGTACATGTAGACCCTTTGGAGATGATATATATTCCAACACCTCCTCTTCAGCACCAGAGGGGCAGTCCAATACCAGCACGTTGAAGTAACACCTCCAAAGTAGCTCTCGGAAGTGGTCTGGTGAAGAGATCAGCCACATTGTCCTTGGTAGAACAATATGCTAGCCGAAGAAGTCCCAACTCAATCCAATCACGTACAAAATGATAATGCACCTCAATATGCTTGGATCGTCCCCGTATCACATGCTTCTAAGCCAGAGCAATAGCACTCTTAGAATCCGAGAAGATGGCAACCAAGGAAGTGTTGGCACAGCACAAATGCTCCAAAATCTGATGAATCCAAAGTGCCTCAATGGAGGAGAGAAAGTAGGACTTGTACTCAGCCTTAGTGGAAGAAGCAAAAACAGTCCTCCGCTTCTGAGACTTCCAAGAAACCAATCCTGTACCAAGCATGAAGCAATATCCAGATGTAGACCTCCGAGGATCAATGCAGCCTGCCCAATCAAAATCTGTGAAACCAACCAAATCAGCACCATTGGAATAGGTGATGCCATAATCTGAAGTACCTCGAAGATAACGAAGAATTCTCAAAGCTGCCTACCAATCAGACCTTCGAGCGGCTGATGAGAACTGGCTAAGAACACTCATAGCATAGGAGATATCTGGACGGGTGTTGGCAAGGTAAAGCAATGAGCCAACAATCTGTCAGTACTCTATGGAATCCACCAAGGGTGTATCATCCTCCTTGGATAACTTGGCATAGGGATCCATGTGACAAGAGAGAAGTGTACAGTCTGATAACCCATATAAATGAGAGCACCTTCTTCACATACTTTTGCCAAACCTCTAGCCCAAGAAAATAATAAAGAAGGCCAAGATCAGTCATCTCAAATGTCTCTGAAAGCTTGGACTGAACCTGTGTGACCAACTCAATATCTGAGCCAAAAAGGATGAGATTATCAACATACAAAACAATGACACAAATATCCCCATCAGAAAGAAGCACATAGAGATTGTTGTTTGCATATGCCCTCTCAAAGCCAAGAGATAACAAGAAGGCATCAATCTTTTGATCCCAAGCACGGGGTGCATGTTTGAGACCATAAAGAGCCTTCTTCAGAAGATACACATGGGTGTCCTGTCCGTGAATCACAAAACCAGGAGGCTGCTCAACATAAACTTCCTCCTCTAAATCGCCATTAAGAAAAGCAGTTTCGACATCTATCTGGAACACGAGCCATCTGAAGTGTGCAGCCAGAGCCAAAGCAATCCTGATGGTGGTATACCTGGCTTTAGGAGCAAAAGTCTCATCAAAGTCTTCATCTGCCTTCTGAGCATATCCTGGAGCAACAAGGCGGGCTTTGTACTTGTCCAAAGTACCATCGACATGAAACTTAACTTTGAAAATCCATTTCACACCAATCAAGGCCGTGGCACCAAAGACCAAGTGTGATTCCTCTCAATAGAGAACATCTCTGCTTCCATGGCTTGCCGCCACTGCGACTATGAAAGAGCCTCCTCTGGACTCTCAAGCTCATCGATCTCCTGGAGAGAACTCATGAGAGCATAATTCACTGTGTGACGAGATGTGGAAGCCCGAGATGAATGGCAAGGTCCACGGATAGTGGAAGAGATCTGGTTATGGAACTGTGCATCAATGAGACCAGAATCTCTAAAGAGTTGCTGAACCCACCAAGGTAGACCAGCCTTCCTTTCAAAGTGTGAAGAAGAAGATCCAGTTGCAGTAGAGGACTCATCCGATACTGCTGGGAAAGTGAGCTGGGAAGTAAAGTTGGTGATCTTGTAGAGACCGCCATCATGGACTCCATTGGCAAGAACCGAGAGAGTCTTCCTATCAATCACTTCAATGACCTCATCATCAAAGTACACACCAAGTCCCTTCCGAAAAGCTTTGTACACTGAAAACAGATTTTTGGAAATCCGTGGTACATATAAAACATGTAAGGTGGCAAAGAAACCGAAAGAAACATTACCAACACCGGTGACAGGAAGCGAGGAGTTGTCGCCGATGCGAACTAAAGAAGAGAGAGTCTGGTAGTCCTCCAAGATATGGGCTTGATTGGTCATGTGGACAGAAGCACCACTATCACCAACCCATTCCACCGCTTCAGGTGTGTCATTGACCTCTTCTGGAGAAGTCATCTTTGTGATCACGAGGAGTGAATCCTGTGAAGAAGTGGATGAATCTGTGACTACCATGTATGCTACTTTGGCAGATCTCTGATGGGGAGAAAACAGAATTAGGGTTAGAGTTCATTCATGGGAGACATACACAGAGAAGAACAAGGGAGAGAGAGAGAGTTGTGGGGATAAGTCAACTCATCAATAGCATGAGTGTGTGACTCCCCTATCACACATGTATATTGCACTAGTACACATAGTGCACTTAGTACATTAAAAGTACTAAGTGTACTATGTACTATAACTTATGGGCTTGTACACACTATAAGGGTGGGCATAACGCCTTTACCCCAACAACCTCCCACTTAAAGGCAAAGTGCCCTTAAGTAAAGGAAAAGAAAAAATCAGCATGTACATGATAATATACAAGGCCATATCAAGGCTGAAAATGGCCTCATCCAATGCCCATCAAGTGTCTGCAATGAGCAAACCGCTCCGTAGGCAAACTCTTTGTCAACAGATCAGCCGGGTTGTCATCCGTGTGAATCTTAACAAGCTAAATTTGCTTGTTCTCTATCACCTCTCTGATGAAGTGATACTTCACATCCACATGCTTCGTCTTTGCATGAAAGACAGGGTTCTTTGCCAACTGAATGGCACTCTGACTGTCACAATGCAACAATGGAATATCCCCTGTATAGCCCAAATCAACCACTAACCGAGATAGCCATAATGCCTCCTTGCAAGCCTCTGTGGCTGCAATATACTCGGCCTCTGTAGTAGATAAGGCAGTGCACTTCTGCATCCTGGATATCCATGACACAGCACCTCCTGTGAATGTAAACACATAACCGGTAGTAGACTTCCGGTTATCTGGATGACCGGCATAATCCGAATCCGTGTAACCATGCACTAATGCATCCTGTTTGCCAAAGCAAATGCACATATCCTGTGTGCCCTTCAGGTATCTCATGACACCTTTCACTGCTTCCCAATGCTTCTTGCCAGGGTTGGCCATGTATCTAGAAACCACTCCCACTGCAAATGCAATGTCCGGCCTAGTAGCAACCATGGCATACATGAGACTGCCACAAGCTGAAGCATACGGAATTTTGGCCATATCAGCCCTGTCTCTATCTGACTGTGGGCTGTCCAGAGCACTGAGTTTCACATATGGAGGCAAAGGAGTACTAGCTTTCTTCCCCCCGTCCATATTGAACCTCTGCAAGACTTTGCCAATGTATTCCTTCTGAGACAAATACAACACATGCTGATTTCTGTCCCGAAGTATCCGCATACCCAAGATGTGATTTGCATCACCCAAATCCTTCATATCAAAGGTTTCATGCAGCCTCTTCTTCAAAGCATCCATCTCTTTACGAGATTTCCCGGCAATCAACATATCATCAACATACAAAATGAGAATCAATAGACTGCCATCCAAAGCTTTTTTGGTGTACAAGCAGTGATCTATGTCACTTCTCCTGAATTTTTGAGATTTCATGAATGTATCAAATTTATGATACCATTCTCTTGGTGCCTGTTTGAGCCCATAAAGACTCTTTTTCAGCTTGCATACAAGCTTCTCCTTTCCACTTACTGCATAACCCTCTGGCTGCTGCATATATATCTCCTCATGGAGATCACCGTGAAGAAAAGCAGTCTTCACATCCATCTGAATCAAGTCCAGATCATCATGCGCAACCAAAGCCAACACAGCTCTAAGTGTGGTCATTTTGACCACTGGAGAGAAGATCTCATCAAAGTCCACACCATATTCCTGCTTGAAGCCCTTAGCCACTAACCTGGCTTTGTATCTTGGCTTTGCATCTGATGCAACTTTGAGCCTGTATACCCACTTGCATGGCAAAACCTTCTTGCCTGCAGGTAAATGCACCAACTTCCAAGTTCCATTTTTATGCAGAGAATCCATCTCTGACTTCATGGCACGCTCCCATAGAGCCTTGTCTGCCCTCTGTAAAGCCTCTTTATAACATGAGGGCTCCCCACAGTCAGTGAGCATCAAGTAGTCAACCCCTGGAACAAACGTGTCAGGGACTCTGGAGGGTCTAGTGGACCTCCGTACCCAATGACCATCATTTGCAGGTTGCTGTCCAGCCTGCGTATCACCCATAGGTGGCTCCTGTTCCATGCCATAAGGCTGAAAAATCATGCCCGGTATCTCCTCCAACTGTGGTATATCCATAGGGATATCTCCTGCCATCTCTGGCTGTCCATTTGGACCATTTTCAGCACCATTTAAGGGCTGGTTTTCCTGCTGTAATGGCTGATTTACAGCCCTTTGTTGTTGTCCATGATGTCCATCATCATCAAAGATGACTCTGCCAGGCTCCTGTTGCCTTGCAAGCTCCTTATACATGCATGTTTCATCAAAAATGACATCATTGCTGCGTATGATCTTTCTATTCATGGGATCCCAAAGTCTATACCCCATTTCACCTCTGTCACCATATCCTAGGAATATGCATTTGTGAGACTTAGGATCAAGTTTGGTGCGCATTTCCCTGCGTATGTGCACGTACGCAACGCAACCAAACACTCTCAAGTGCTTGTATGACGGAGGCTTCCCTGTCCATACTTCCTCTGGCACTTTCCCACCAAGCCTCGTGTTAGGTGACCTGTTTATAAGGTGAACGGCTGTCATAACAGCTTCAGCCCAAAAACCATGAGGTAATGCAGCATGTGACAACATAGAACGGACCTTCTCCTGAATGGTCCTGTTCATCCTCTCTGCTGTCCCGTTTTGTGGAGGATCATAAGGAGTAGAGAGCTCCCTCTTGATGCCTTTAGCATCACAAAAGTCCTGAAACTGTTTGGACATATACTCTCCACCATTGTCGGAACGCAAAGCCTTCAGTGTTTTGCCAGTTTGATTCTCAACATGAGCAACAAACTTCTGAAACACTGAGAATGTATCACTCTTCAAACGAAGAGGATAAACCCACACCTTGCGTGTGGCATCATCAATAAAAGACACAAAATATTTTGCCCCTCCCAAAGAAAGCTGAGGCATCTCACATACATCTGTATGCACAAGCTCTAACTGAGCATCTTTCTGTCCAAGAGCTTTCTTGTGGGGGCACTGTAGTTGCCTACCATATATACAATGCTCACAAAACTGAAAACTTGAAAACTTTAGAGAAGGCAAGTAACCCAAACGAGACAATTGCTCCATTCCCTTGACACTCATGTGTCCCAACCGGCTATGCCACATAGAAATTTCCGGCAGCTCGGTTGCATTTACATTAGCATGGTGACAAACACCTGCATGCATAAAGTAAAGAGTGTCCACCTTAGAGCCTCTGGCAACAACCAGTGAGCCCTTACTAATTTTCCACTTTCCACTACCAAATGTGGTAACATAATCAGCATCATCAAGCTGTCCAGTAGAAAGCAGGTTCTTCTTGATCTCAGGCACATGCCTGACATCATGGAGCATAAGCTGTGAGCCATCTGAAAATACAAGCCTCACATCACCTCTGCCAAGAATCTTGCATGCATGGTTATCACCCAAATAAACCACTCCTTCATTGCCAGCAGTGTACCTGACAAACAAGTCTCTGCAACCTGTGACATGAAAGGAGGCACCTGAATCAATGATCCATGAGTGCATACCATGACCACCTGTAAGAAGTGAATGGGCATCAAGTGAAGAAGTAAATAGGACCTCATCCTCACTGCCACCTGCATGTGACACATTGATTTCTTCAATCTTGACTCCACTTTTGCCCTTTGGCTTTACATCTTTGGCTTCATCCTTCTCTTTGTCTTTGCCTTTTCCCTTTTCTTTTTGATCATTTTTCCATTTGTAGCATTGCTTTTTAATGTGTCCCTTCTTGCCACAATAATGGCATTCCAAATCCTTTTTGGAGCGAGACTTGCTCCTTCCCCTTTCTTGGCTTTTACCCCTTTGCTGGGATCTCCCACGTGCATTCATTGCATTGGACTTTCCAACAGAGTTGTTCTTCCTGTTCATCTCTTCTTGAAGAAGAGCACCCTCAACATCTGCATATGACAGCATAGCATTCGAATTGCTAGTGGCTGTCCTGAATGTGTCCCAACTCTCTGGCAAAGTGCATAACAAAAAAGTGGCTTTGAACTCATCGTCCATTGCCAACTTTTGATTAATGACCTGGCTGACAATACCATTAAACTCATTTAGATGGGCTGTCATAGACGCCCCTTCCTTCATCTGAAGGCCTATGAGTTTCTTCAACCAATACACTTTGCTTGAGGCACTTTGTTGGGCATACAAGTCCTGCAATCTCTGCCACATTCCCCAAGCTGTCTTCTCTTCACGAATGCTGAAAAGTAATGAGTCTGACACAGACAACATGATAGTAGATCTTGCCAGCTCATCCATATCTTCCCACTCTTCAGCAGTAAGAGAAGCGGGCATCACACCCCTTTCTTTGATAGGCTTGTGCTGCTTTTTCTGGAGCAACACATTGTAGCACTGGGTTTGCCAAATATCATAATTATGCGAGCCTTCAAGCTTCTTGATGTGAAGCAATGAAGAGCTCTCACCTGTGGTTGCCATAGCAAAATGCAACCTGTCAATGCCTGACTCCCTGCAAGTGTGCAAACACTGCACCAAAAGCACACAAAGTGCTCACAGTTTTTCTCCCAAGCTTTATCTCCCACTGCGGAAGCAAGAATGCAACTTTTCTCCCACTTTTTGTGATGAAAACACCAAAATCTGGTTGCTGCAGATTTTGGACAGCACCTTAAATGTGCTCTTTTGCCCTTCCAAAGTACTGTACAGCAGTACCAAGTGCTCACCAATGATGTACCAAACCTGTACCGGCAAGTATAGCAGCTGAAATTCAACCTTTTCCTCACTCAAATCAGTGTACAGCCATGCCAAAACATGTACAAATCTGTACCAAAACTGTACCAACAGGTACAATAGCAATAAATGCTCTCCTGGCTGTCCAAATGAGTAAAAATCAGACTTTTACAGTCCCGAACACTGCATAAAACAGTCCCGAACAGAAATTGGGCAAAAGCCCCTTGACTGCAAGCTGATTTTTGAGGATTCAAGGCATAAATGTCTTGCCTGCTGCTTTGCCAAGCTCAACAAGCATACAAACTTGAAAAGCCCCTTGATTTAAGATCAATTGCTGATCATACATGGTACATTGACGCACATGAAGGCATCCAGAGTGTTCACGATGCTTCCCCTGGCCACATATACATCAAATACATGAAAACCCCTTGATTTACAGGCACATTGAGTGCTTGTAAGGCATCAACACATTATCCACAGCATCAAATACGATTGCCTGCATGCAAATCAACCAAATCGGCACAAAAGCCCCTTGATTTGCACTGCAATTTGCTGCAATTTTGCCCAAATGTGTAATTTTTCACATCATACAGCATGTATGAGTGCTTAATTGCACAATTACATCAAAAGCCCCAAATTTCGACATACAATTTTATTTTTTTTTTCCGAGAAAAGATCCTTTCATTAGTTATGTAAAAAACGCCCGTAGGGCTACAAAAGAGATCTCTCCTGCTCCTAACAGAGAGAAGAGCAGTGAATACATCATGGCAGCCCGGGAGACTCTCCCTAGGTGCTGCAAAATACAAACATCAGTCTAAAGGACTGAACGGCTAAATCATACAATGGGGGGGGGGGAAGAGCCAAACAGGAGGCCTGTAGTGCCAACGGGGGGATCCCGTGTGTAGGGTGTAGAACGGGCCGCAGCGCCAAGTGGTATGAAAGGCCTGGCGCCGTAAGATCGCCTCATCCGAGTCTCCCCGGATGCGGTCGTACTGTCCTCGCAGGGTGTGGATCAACTCCTGCCAAATCCCTCGAACAGTCTCTGCTGGTGGCTCCAATCTCCCCTCAAAGGCCGTGAAGCACCGGGCCCTCCAGGTGAACCAGATGGTGAGGCTGCTGAGGAGCTCCCATCGTAAATCCCTCTCCTGTGTCCAGCTGGCGGACGAGTAATCCGGTGCCGGAACCAGGCGAGGCTGGCCCCTAATAAAGCTGATGGCCTGACTGCCCTGCTCCATCTCATAGCCCATAGCAGGCCCTGACGAAGTCGACCAAGCAGCGGCACCCCACGTAAACATACCCTCTGGAGAGAGGGGGGCCAGAATACGCAGCATCCGCAGCCAAATCTGCTGAGCCTGAGGGCAGTCCCAAAGGCAATGTCGCTGTGTCTCCATAGGGTGGCCGCATCGGACGCAGGCCGCCGGGAGACCGCTGTAAACAAGCCAAGTGCCAACTGCTGAGCCCCTGTGGGCGACCAGCCACTGAAAAGCCGAGATCCTGCGGGCCTGTCGACTAGCCCAGAGCCGAGCCCAGAAATCCTCCAGGAACTCCTGTGATAGTCCCTGCAATCGCCAATGCCCCGATGCCGCTGGAGAAACCGTCCTCCTCGCCGTCAAGATATGCCGTCCCAGCCGAACAGTATACTGGAAAAATGTGATCTCTGTGGCCTCAAGGGATGCATAAGGATCATGCCACTCGTACTCTCCGGGGTCCCACTGCAGCCGGGCCAAGGGGCGCGCTGCATATGCCCATATGCGCCAATCCGGGAGCACGTCAGCAGGGTCGGGGTCAATATGCCACTTCCGAGAAGCGGCAGCCACTACCCGAATCCTCTGAAAGGTGCACTCTGCAACCAAAGGCGACTCCACCTCCACTCTCTGGAGTCGGCCCTCATCCTGAATCTCATAATAGAGGCATCTGCCATCCTCAGTGCTAGCTCTGACAGCAATCAGGATCTCCAACTGTGTGAAGGCACCCATCCACCGTGGGGCCACTGGCTCGAGAGGTGTGAACCACTCCTCTGTAAGTGCCTCCCGAATATCATCCCTCATAATCAACCCCCCTCTGAAGTGACTCAGCCTCTCCACCTGGGTCTCCTCTGGTAGACTGCAGAAAGCCTGCCAGTCTCCAAAACTACGAGCTGGGCCTGCCGCTAAAGGTCCCCAGGCTAGACGAGGCCGAGAACCCAGCATATGACCCTGCTCTGTACGAACCGCTGGGCTCCAGATGAGCGGCTGCCTGGCCCGCTCCTCAACACAAGACGGAGGCCGCTGAGAGAGCCCCGGTCTCAGTAGCTCCCAAGCTCGCAGGATACTCAAAGCAAATCTGTCCTCCCATCCTCTACTGAGGCCTGTCCTCCTCATCTCTATGAATATCCAGCGAATCTCTGGTGCCCAAGTACCCCCTGCAGGAGGCGCCCGGGCCTGCAGTCGCTGCAAGAGGAGCTCTTTCCAAGGCTCAGCGCCTGGAAGCAACCCCCGAACAATAAGCTTCCCCAATAAGGCTCTACTCTGATCGACTGGATCTATAATGCCCAAACCGCCCTGAGCCAACGGAAGTGTAATAACTGCCCATGCAACCTTTGCCCGGGCTGGCTGACCGTCCCGCCCAGACCACAGAAAGTTCCTGATCAGCCTCTGTACCTGGCTGATGCAAGAGCTCGAGAAAATCCAGCAAGACGTAATGTACCACATAGTCGCTAACAGCACCTGATTTGCCACCACCACCCTCCCAGCCAAGGATAGTCGAGCTGTACTCCAATACAATAGCTTCTTCCGAATGCTCAGAAGAAGCGGGGCAATCTGCTGCTCGGGTGACAAATCGAGGCCAATCTGGCATCCCAAATACCGCACTGCTGTGCCGGAAGGAATCCATCTAAAACCGGGGTCCGGACTCCATGCCGGAGTGGGAGCACTACTGATCCAAAAGGCCACTGTCTTGCGCCAATTGATCAATGCTCCCGAAGCTGCACTAAAAACCTGGAGCGACTGCTCTGCCCGAATAAGATTGGCCTCTTGGCCATGCAAAAATAAGCCCGTGTCGTCTGCAAACTCTGCATCAAGCAAATCCTCCCCCCGGACTGGGAGCTGAAGTCCTCTCAAACCAACCTCCTCTGCCGTCAAATACATACTCATAGCCTCCGCAAAGAAGAGAAAAAGGAAAGGGGCGAGAGGACACCCCTGACGGACTGATCTGGTCAGCTCAAAACTCGGCCCCCGACCTCCTGCAATCAGCACCTGGCTGCGAGCTGTGGAATACAAAGCTGCCACCCCTCTGATCCATCCTGGCTCAAAGCCCAGGCGCAGCATAGTGCCCTCTAAGAATCCCCAATCAACTCTATCGTATGCCTTCTCAAAATCGAGAAGCATCACGACCAAGTCCTCGCCAAGAAACCTAGCTCGGGCCGTCGCCTCCCAAAAAGTAAAGATGTTGTCAAGGATACTGCGCTCCTTGACAAATCCTGTCTGAGTAGCATGAATCAACTCCCCCAGGAAGGGCTGGATCCTCAAACTCAAGGCCTTTGCCAAGACCTTGTATACAGTATTGAGGATCGTAATAGGCCTCCAATGCCGAATGTCATCCGATACTCCCTCCCCCTTGGGGATAAGATAGATCAAGCCCTCTGAAAAGCTCTGCGGCATCACCCCAGTGTCCAAAACATGCTGAAAGCCCCTGCGGAGGCCTGGCCCCAAAAGGTCCCAATAGCGCATAAAAAAGGCCGGCGTCAGTCCGTCCTCCCCTGGGCAACTATGTCGCGGCAGGACCCTCAAGGCCTCGGCAAGCTCAATCTCTGACAGAGGCGCACCTAGAACTGTGCGCATATGGTCTGTGACCCTCCTCTGCACATGGGCCCACACTGTCTGTCTGCATACATCTCGATCCTCAGTGGCTGGCTCCGCTGAAAGCAAGTCACGATAAAAAGCAGTGGCAATGGCTCTGATCTCCCCGAGCTCAGTAGCTATCGATCCATCCGGTCTACCAAGCTGGCGAACCCCTGCTCGCGCATGACGGGGTCCAGTGATCTCAAAAAACTCCCCAGTCACTCTATCACCAAGCTGCGTCCACTGAGAGGCCTGACGACGATAATAAAACTCATGTCTCTGCTCCTCTGCCTCTCTAACCTCCTGGCGTGCCTGGCTCAGCTGGGACGCCACCCACTCACATGCAGGCTGCTGCTCCTGAAGGCGCTGTAGCGAAGCAAGGCTGCGTCTCAGCCGTTGCTCCCGCTCGCGAATCTCTCCCAGTCGTGTCAAAGCTGCAGCGTGAAGAAAAGAGCTAAGATCAATGAGTCCCTGGGCACACTGGCCCGCTGCATCCTGGTCAGAGCACTGACTATCATGCCAGATCCTCTCAATGTCCTCAGCGAGACTTGGGTCTGCAAGTACCCTCTCTGGGATCCTCAACTGCAAGCTGGGCTCCCGTGTCCCCTCCTCCAAAGTCAGTATAACTGGCGCATGATCTGAAAATGAGGTGCCAGCAAGAATGCCGACGGAGCCCCCTCGCTCCCCCAACCAATCGCCCACATAAAAGCGATCAATCCGAGATAGATTAGTCCCTCCCTGCCGGCGATCCGACCGAGAGAAACTAAGACTGTCCTGAGACCGGGAGAAAGCCCCATGCTGCCATGCATCAGTGATCCTCAATGTCATACAAAACCGGTCCCAAGCTGCAAGCTCCGTGCCGTGCACTGTAACATGACTGCCTCCCACCCTATCTGCCGGGTCCTCAAGCATGTTGAAGTCTCCCCCAACACACCAATGTGCGGCCTCTGGCAATGCATCTGTAACCTGAGTCCAGAACTCTGCTCTGGCACTAGCATGATTGGGCGCATAGATGTTGAGCACACCCAATAGCTCATCATGCATCCTCAGAATGACATACTGTGCTCTACCAGGCACAATGATCCCTCGATCCACAATGGCCTGCCGCCATGCATCTGCAATAACCATGCATACTCCTCCCTGTCCTCCCAAAGGACCAAACCCTGCAGACCAGAAAGTATCCCATCTACCAGGCATCACCGAACCATATCTCCGGATCCTGCTCTCACCCAAGTGATGCTCCTGCATCATCAGAATGTCAATGCTGCCACCAACCAGGCATCTCTGTAGCTCCTGCCTCAAGCAGCCTCGATAGCGTATAAAGTGTGCTCCGCCAAGGCCCTGTACATTCCATGAGATGATCCTCATGGATGTCCTACTGAGGTGGAGGCTGTCTCAGCCGTGCGGCGGGCCTTCGCAAGCGGCTTGGATGGAGAGTAGTCCCCATCCGAACGGCTGCGAGTCTGCCCACCCGGTGTACTGCAAGTATCCCGGATCAGGCGCCAGTGGCTGTGACCCATGACGACTGCCTCCTGCTCGGACATAGTAACCTCGTGAATACTCACATATCCTGGGTCGCGTGCCAAATCTGCAACTATGCGCACGACCAAATGCCGAATCCCGGATGTATCCACTCCCTCGGGATCCAAGACAAAATGAGCCAACTCCCAAAGTCGGCCTAGCACATCTGTAACCTCCAAGTCGCTCATGTGGTGAGAAAACTCAACTGCCTGAGTCTTCAACGTGCTGAGAGCGAGCTCTAGAGTCCACTCCCGATCACAAGGTCCACATAGAGGGAACGAGAAGGCCACCGCTGAGTCTAGTGCCTCCTCCCCGCGGGCCGGGGGTATCACTACATGCACTCGGATGGGTGCTGGCTCATGGGGGCCCTCTGCTCCAAAAAGCCGTGTAAAGGTATAATCAAACGCCGCCGAGCGCTGTCGAATGCCGAGACGACTCAGCCGACTGCGGATAGATGAAATCCGTGAGGCCCTAATCGGCATAGGTCTCCTCTGTGATGCTCGAGCGAGGTCAGTGCTCAGCGCCCTCCGGACTGCAGGTGAGCGCCAGGGAGCTGCCAGAACCTCCCGGGAAGGCGAGGCAGGCGGAGGGGGAGGAGGGGGAGGCGAGGGAGGAGGAGAGGGAGCCGCTGCCGAGGCCGGAGCGGGGACGGGAGGAGGCGAAGGTGGAAGCGAGGCGGTGGGAGGGGATGGGTGTGGGGGAGGTGAAGGAGGGGGAGCTGGCATCTCCTGGTCCTCGGTCGCTGCAGGGGTCTCCTCCTGAAGGGGAGCAAATCTGTTCCTCACGGGAACCCAGTGAGGCTGAGACTGTTGCTGCTGCTGCAGCGGTACCGGGGCGTGCTGCTGTGGCTGTCTCCCTCGACGGCGCCCCTGTCCAGGCTGCCACTCCGAGGTCTCTGTGGCCTGAGCAGGTGTCCCTGAGGCAGCCTGCCGAGCCGAATCTGTGGGCGGGCCATCCGTGGCCTGCTGCTGTGGTGAGGGCCGAGGTCTCCTGCGAGGGCAGGCCTTGGCCAAATGACCGACCTGCCTGCAAATGAAGCACTGGTTCGGGAGCCCCGAGAACTCCACTCTCTGATCAATCCACCCCCCCCCTATCCTAGGTAGCTGAATGACCTTAGGAAGGGAGGAGATGTCAGATACCAACACTCTGACCGAAGGTAGCCCAGCTGCTCTGGCCACCACTGAAGCTGCTGAGGGGCCCGTCTCAAGAACCGAGCCCACCAATGCTCCGAGCCTGGAGAGGAGCGGAAGATACTCCCGGCGGAGACCAGGGAAACAAACTGTAATATGGAAGAGGCGCTCTCCTTGCTCCGCCGCAGCTGGGTCAAATCCATGCTGCCAAGGCCTGAAGAAAGCCCGAGCACCCCTGATATCCAGAGGACTCATGGCAAGGACCTTGGCAACGCTCTGGGCAGCCTCGAACTCGATCTGATAATGTCCCCGGCCCAAGAGCTGTACATCAAGGATCTTGCCCACATCTGCAAGAAGGCGAGCCTGAAGTAGATCCCTGATCTCCCCTCTGCTGGGGCGAGTGCCGACTATACGGCAGATGGTGGAGTGAGCCTGAAGGCGTTCCACCTCTGCGGTGAGGCTCGCTTCCTCTTCCGGCGAAAGAGAAAGCCTGATGGGGATGACCTCGGGGGCGGGCGAGGGGGCTGCGGAAGAGTCCCTCTGAGGCGAGGCGGGAGGAGTCTCCATCAGAGTCTGAAGCTCAAGCGAAGGCGAGGCGAAAGCGAAAAACCCCAGCAAGAAGCGGGCTGCACACCAAGAGGCGGAAGACGGATGACGAAGAGGAAAAAAAAACCACAAACCCCCAAGGGGGGGAAGGCAGCGCGACAGAGGAGGGAAGGGGGGGGGCGGCGAACGCGAGAAGGAGAGGGGGGGGGGCGCTGCTGAATGGAGGCGGGCGAGATGAGAGCGAGGCGGCGGGGGGGTCAGCAGGCGGAAGCGGGGGGGGGATGGCGAGCAGGTGGAAGCGGGGGGGATGGCGAAAAGGCGGCAGCGGGGGGGGGGGGGGGAACAGGCGGAAGCGGGGGGGGATGGCGAGCAGGCAGCAGCGGGGGGGGCAGGCGCAATGGCGCAGAGGGGAGGGGGCGAAACAGGCGAGAAGGGGGGGGCGGCGCAGCAGCGAGGTAGGAGAGGGGGGGCGCAGCGGCAAGGGGGGGGGGGGGGGGGACGAAGGTGCGCAGAGCTAGGGGGGGGGCGGGAGCTTCAGCGAGCGGGGACTCTCTATACTATTATGTTATGCAAGGACTAGATCACCATGTGTTTTCGACATACAATTTCCTGCAAATTGAACCTGATTGTGACCAATGTCACCCAATTTTGCCAATTTTGCTCAAAAATTGAGCAATTGGGCACCTGTACCTGCTCAATTGTTGATTGTACTTGCTCAATTGCAAATCCCAAAAAAAATTTGAGGAAAATACCTTGTAATTTTTTGATTTTTCTTTTTGTTGCAGGAAAATTGTGTTTGATGAATTTTTGCTGCTGTTGTGCAGAAATGGGCAATATGATCCAGGTGCTCAAGTGGTGAGAACCTTGAGGGCCTGCGTGATTGCAAAGGAGTGCAGAGCGGCCAGAAGAAGATGGTTGCTTGTAGCAAGAATCATTTGATGCAAGAATCGGCCGCTTCACTAGTGGGAGATCAGAAGGTGATGGCGAGCTGCAATGGAGCGCAGCACCAAAAAAAAAAAACGCTGACCCGACTCCTCTTCGCGCTACGGGTATGTCATAGGCGTGTTCGCCTGTTGAGTGCCGCCTCCTACTGCTTCGCCTGAATACGCTGGCCTTCTTTAGTGGCTAACGCTCGCCAGCCGATTAGCGACAAAAACCTTGGCTTACGTGTCCGCTTGTGTCGCCTAGCGCCTAGCTGCTGTTCGCTCCACGCTCGACGCTTAGCGCAGACGACCAAAGCCTTCGCCTACTTACCCGGATTGTGCTCGCCAATGATTTTGTTCGCCTACGGCTACTGCCTTCGCCTATGGCCTCTTCACCGAGTAGCAGATACAGTTGATGATTGGGCAGCCTGGGCAGCCACGTATGCTGGCTGGGGCAGCTGGTTGGCCAGCCCCTTTTGTGCTGCAAGGAGCAGGGCGACCAGGAATCAGAAGGGGGGGCGGCCAGCAGAGCAGAAGAGGGAGGAGAACCTGGTGACCAAAGCTCTGATACCAGTTGATGGGGAGAAAACAGAATTAGGGTTAGAGTTCATTCATGGGAGACATACACAGAGAAGAACAAGGGAGAGAGAGAGAGTTGTGGGGATAAGTCAACTCATCAATAGCATGAGTGTGTGACTCCCCTATCACACATGTATATTGCACTAGTACACATAGTGCACTTAGTACATTAAAAGTACTAAGTGTACTATGTACTATAACTTATGGGCTTGTACACACTATAAGGGTGGGCATAACGCCTTTACCCCAACAATCTCTCCTCTGAAACTTTTTCCTTGCTCTTGTCTTTGGTGTTGTCCTTGTCAGATGCTTTGGAAGCATCTTGGGCTTTATACTTGGCTTTGGCTGCTCGAGAGCTATCGCGAGACGAGCAAAGCAACGAGCCTCAGTATGACCTATCCTGTCCCAGTAATCACATTCATTGCTTTTGTCCTTAGACTCCTTTGAATCATGTTTGTTGGAGTTTCCTTTTCCGCCTTTGCCTTTGCCCTTGTCAGAGGCAACAAAAGCATACTCCGACTTATCTTTTCCGCGAAGTATGCACTTGTTGTGGAGATAACTCATGAGCAACAAAAGCAGACTCCGACTTGACTTTTCCGGGAAGCATGCACTTGTCGTGGAGATAACTCACGACTTCCTCAAAGGGGAAAGAGAATCACAGAATATTATCCCTAAAAGAATCGAAGGAAGCTCGCAATTTACCAAGAAGTTTATGGATAGGATTGTTGATTGTGCTCCTGCACGTCTCAAGCTGCAGCTTGAGACGAGTGAACTCTCCAATCTTCTCAACCATGTTATCTGACTCATTGATTATAAGCTTCTCAGATCTGACTCCAGTTTGGCAATCTACACTGTCGAAACTCTCCCATATCTCCTTTGGATCTCTGTCCACAACTGATATGCCAACACTCCAGCAGTTACATGGCAGAACCTCGTGCAGATGTTCCAAACCAACACAAAGGCAAGGAAGCTACAACTAAAACAAGAGTCACATAATGTGGAGAAGAATGTCTATCAATGAGTATACTTTAAAGATCAAGGGCATTGTTGAATCCCTTGGGTCTATCAATGTATCGGTGGAAGATGATGGTGTTTCACCTATAATGTGGCCCTCTCTTATTTGGGATCAAAAGAGTGTTGTTTTGGGCACTGTCGGTTAAGCCCATTGGTTGGGTTTTTGGCCCATAAAGGAGCCATGACCAAGTTGGGTTGATCCGACCAACAGGCCGAACAGACAACCATCACCCCATTCCCCTATAAAAGGGCACCTCTAGCCCATTTACTCCCATTTCAAGTCACTAGAACCTTAAGTTGAAGCAACACCTTTTGGCAACCTTGGGCAGTGTCAGTAAGGAGGGCAAATGCAAGGGGAAAGCTGAGGTCAACAACCTATGTGGTGTGCTTTGAAGGGAGAAGTAACAATTTCTACCCAGGTCATGGTATGGACCATTCCACAAACTCTTAAATGCCCTCATAGTACATATGGAGTCTTGAATTAGTCAGCCACAACATTAAGGAAGAGTAACTCAAAAACACTCATCAAGGCATCAAAGAGGACCAAGCTAGTCCCCTCAGCCCCCCTTCCCCCTTCTTAGAGTATGTTGTATTATAACAAGCCTTTTTTGCAAGGACTCAACACTTTGTATCAATCAAGCAAAAAGCACATAGAAACTGTCACCATTTGGCTTACTCCCTAATTAGTTTTGTTTTAACATCTCTTATTAGTAATAAAAAGTTATGTTTTGTTCAGCAAAATCCATGGATTTGACACTAGAATATTATAGTCAAGTGGTACTATTTCCGGACCTTGTTAAATGAGCTCATGGATGTACAAGCATTGAGAACAGGAGATTTTCTAGCATGTGTGTGTTTGCGCTAGCATGAGTATGCTTGTGGATATTGAATTTGTGCTTAAAAATGATGTGTGATGATGATGTTGCTTGCATGAGCTGTTTAAGCAACCGATGGAACTGTGGGATGAATTGCCTCCTGACAAAGTGTTTGTCTTATTTGGACAGGTTTGCCTCTTAGTTTTTAGGATGAAACCTTGTAAATTTTGTATTACACACTATTAATAATATGGTGGGCGAGCACTTTCGTTGTAACATGCAACTGGCTAGATTGTCTAACGCACAGCAAGACCTTTATACCTTTATGTAGCGAGCATGAAGCAATCCACTTAAATCTTTTATACACAAAGGTAGAGCTGAGGAGATAGGGAGAGAGAACAGAGACGACACCAAATTGGGTCCCAATATACCCACTAAAGGGCCCCCTCTTGCAAGCAGGAGTATTTGCTTTATTACTTTAGAAAACTGCTACAATGCACGAAACTTACTGAGAATCGACTGACGGATATTGCCAAACGCAAGGACGTTGTAGACCGGACGTTTGCTAAACCATCAAGCGGTATGAAGCCAACTTTGAAGCTATTTCAGATAGCCTTATGCACACCCAGATCTGTTGAGGGAGATGCACTACTAAAGGCTGTCTGCTGAAGCAATCTTTGGGGCTGCCTATGGACTGAAGCACTAGGAGCTTGGCTGAAATTTATGCTGTGAAAGACCAAGGTCTTTAAGCACACATATCTGCACACTGTTTTCTATGACTGAAGAATGATTTATGAGATGGTCTTTGCAATAAAATGAGGGGCTGCTTATAAAGTGCCTTGTGCTGCCGGTCGGTTGAGGATAACTGTTGTCAGCCTGTTTTAAATGCCCATGACCTGTTGATTTAAGCATTAAATGCTTGCGCTTGTCTTGTGTGAGGCCTGGCTGATGGGGCACCACTTGATGCTGGTAGACAGGGTTTCTAGGCCCTGAAGGCTGCTATCACATGCACCCTACACTGGAGTGCTATGTGACACACTGGCTCTTCATCAGCACAACATTCGTAAGTAGGATTTTACAATTTTTAGGAATATTTCTCATATGCCGTGACCTCATTGTGAGCCCCAGTCCGGGACATGTCTGGCACAAGCTACATAGGTCAATCTCCACAGCCATAGAGAATCTACATGTGTTAGTCCTCTTACCCACTTGGAGAATTCATAAGATAGGGCATGTAAAAGTCAAACCTTAGCAGTAGATTTCTAGTAGTTGCTGATAGAATGCACAGCGGAAGAAGGGAAAGTGGAAACACACGAGAGAGAGTGAGTGAGAGAGAGAGAGAGAGAGAGAGAGAGAGAGAGAGAGAGATGGAGAGGAAACACAGGTATGGACCTCCTCTCAATATCATCAACCAAAGGAATACATGTCCTGAGCAAGAGAAAACCTCGTATGTGAGGGACTGCAGCAAACAACGCTAAGCAAGCAATGAATAATGAGGGAGGCAAGCTTGGCTATATATATGCCCAAAAGTAGGCAGCCGACTAGCATCCACATGACTGGGATAAATGTCCAAGACTAGGATAAATATCCAAGACACCATGAAAATGGGGATAAAATAGGGGAAAAATGTGTGAGGGATGATCAGCCCCTCTAGCTAACATGGTCAGCCCTAGAGGCTAAAATAGGACACCAAACAGGGAGCCAGCAACAACAAGGGAATGATGTCTAACACCCCTCTTAGCACCGGATGCTGAGTGAACTCCAAGAAGCCAGAGATGCCGTCCTCGATCATAGATGAAAAACTGCAGAAACAAGTACCAGGAAAGCTCCACAAGCAATCTCCTCAACAACTCAGCTACAAAAGCAATAGAACAAGCTGCCAAGTACACCGCTCTGTCAAAATACGCAGCGGAGATGATGACCAAATCTGGGAACACGAGCAAAAACGCAGGCGCAAAAACAGCACAAGAGAGAGAGAGAAGTAGGCGTGTAACTCTGCTCTGATATACACAAGAAGATCCCGAATATGATACAAAGAGTAGTGGGGAGCATGGGGCATATTTATATGCCCTATAGATGCAGTCAGCCTGTGCTAGAGGCCCTCCACGACTGCACAAGGCAGTCGGCCAGCAGTAGTAGCCTCCACGACTGAAGAACCAAGTCGGCCAGCCACCAGCACCTACACGAATGTGTAAAACAGGTTGGCCAACCATGGGGTGCAGTCGGCCAGCCCCATGGGCTCCTGCCAACCATCTGGCATCCATCCACACTACGGAAAAATGGGAAAAATAGGGGAAAAATGCGGGGAGTGAGAAAAAATGATAAAACACCTGATAAGGGCGGGCACACCCACAACAAAGGCCCTGGTGTATAAATCTAGACAGGAGATGACTTCTAACACCCCCTCTCAGCTCCTGGCTGTGAAACCAACCACTGGGAGCTGGGGTGCCGCCTGAGCAAATCCTGAGAGAGCGACTTCGTGAAGAGGTCCACCGTACTGTCCTCCGTCGAACAGAACTCTAGCAAGATGTCATCAGCAACGATCTGTTCACGAACAAAGTGCCTCTGGATGACCATGGGTTCCTCCAGTGGAAGCCCAAACCTGCAATGTAACCTCCTCCTGCTCCGTAAAACTGCTCCTGGGCCTGAAGTAGATCCCCTCGTGTCCGAATCTCCTCCCCAAACCGAGTCACTCCAACCGTGGAGTCGGACTCCATCCAACAATCCCCCTCCTGTGTACAAGAGTCCATGATCCTTCGCATGCCGCAGAAACCACAGGAAACGCGATCCTGCCTCCCAAAGAGACATCTCCAACCATGAGCTCAACCGCCTCATCAGGAAGCTACCGTCCAATCTGGTGTCCATCAACCAGATCAATGAACCATACAGCTTCTGAGTCAAAGAGACATGCCACCTCCTTCTGCAAGTAAGCACCTGCCACCTGCCTGGCTTTCCGAAAGGTCTCCGTGGAAAGAACATCCTCAACTACTGGAAGTTCTATGTCCCGAACACTACGAGACATCAGAGCATAAGTGACCTGTTCAGCTTCCTCTGACTCACTAACACAAGAACTACCAGCATCAGTACTGGAAAGTTCCTGCCTGTCCAGCAAATCAGCCCGCCTTCCTCTTGCACCTCCTCTTCCCGTACAGTCCAAAACAGTCCACCAATCAGCCACAAAACAGCCCCCTCTTGCTCACACAAATCCCAAGACCTATCTAGAGCCTAGTGCTCTGATACCATGTCAGAATACGCAACGGAGATGATGACCAAATCTAGGAACACAAGAGCAAAAACGCAGGCAGAAAAACAACACAAGAGAGAGAGAGAAGTAGGCGTGTAACTCTGCTCTGATATACACAAGAAGATCCCGAATATGATCAAACGCTGACCTTATAGGCAGGAAAGTGCTGCGCTTTTTCTTCTTGGAGTAGAGGCTTCCTCAAGAGTGGTGCGTTTTCTGCAATTGTACCCTAGGACTGATGCATTTTTTGCTGTCGGAGGCTGAAGCCCTCTTCTAGGTGCTAAGGACAGGTTCTTGAGAGATTTGCTTTCTCTATTTCTGTATCCCACCCTCCCTCCATTTCTTCTTTCTCTCCTCTTGCTGTGCACAGTCTGAGAGGGACGCTATTTGTTGTTTTTTTAAAACAGCCCTCTTGCTACAAAGAAGGTTTCTTGTCAGAGGACATGGCTTCAAGAGATTTCTCTACTACCGCTCCTTATCTAGTTGATACTCCAACACGAAACCGGCCTCTGATAGAAAACCAGAGTGCGGTAGAAGCAATCACCCGTCCACTTGTAGTCTAGATGAGAAACAAAACACAGATTGGAGCTAGAGTGCCCAAATCTGAAAACACAGCGACACCTGTTGGCCCCAAAGCTTGGCGCCCCTTGCGGCATTTCTTTATTCAATTATAATAAAATGAATGGCTGAGTACAACACAAAGACCAGCCAAGAGTTTACACCTGTAAGTCCAATCTGACGGCCCACAAATCCTTCTCAGCACAGAGGATCTATGCACACAGATCTGTGTCTTCAAACAACACACTGTGCCTCCCTCTGATCAGCCAAGATCACTAAGCAGGCCAGCCATGGGCATACATCTGGCATAACTCAAGTGCTTGATACATCTTCTCAGCTCAAACATACATGTGCTGTCCAATCTCAGTCTCAACCCTTGTCAATCTGCCATACCCCTCCTCTCACAAGGGGCCAGATAACACATATCTGCAACAGACATCAAGCAGTAGAAAGAGAGATAGATGAACAGAAACAGAGCTTACCAAGTTCAGCTCGTGAAACAAAACTGGAGGAAGCAACAGCACCAATCTGTACTTGCAGGCACTTGTATCCAACCCTGCTTCACACGTGTGCTTGTACTTGCCTGTACCCTCCTCCTGATGTTCACTCTTATGCTGTCCTTGAAATTACAGATCTGAAAATCAGCACTGTACCCGTCTGTACCGCCTCGGGATACGTGCCAAGAGTTGTACTTGCACAAACAGGCGGCTGTCCTGATTCTGGTCGCCTGAATTTGAGTAACCAGGCCTGTCCAGCACCTGTCTGCACCCCTGCAGCAACTGTACTTGCTGTACCTTGCTGCCCATACACTGTACGGCGGCCGTACAATATGTACTTGCTGAAAAACTGACTGTACAGCCTGTACAGGTCCTCTGCGCAGCCAATCCAGCAGTGAAAAAGTCCTACAGCCCTGCGCTCCTCTGTCCACAGCAAAACCAGCAGTCGTACAGCACTGTACGGCTGCTGTACGGCCTGTTACAGCTCACAGCCAACAAAAAACAGCCACAAAACTGGTCTTCAACAGCCGCCTTCTATGTGCTTTTCCACGCTAGTCTTCATGCGCTAGAGAAACTCCTCCACTTTTGCTACACGACTCCCCAAAAAGGGAAGAGAGAGAGAGAGAGGAGAGAGAAACACTCCTCCCCCAAATTAATCCCTAGGGCCCCAAACTTTAATAAGTTCCTAGGGCCACTAAGGCCTAGGGGCAAACTTTAATAAACATTAAAGTTTAATGTTTCTAGTTCACCCCTTCACACCTAGGGATGTCCACACATCTTAAACTCTGTCCGGGCACCCCCCCATGTGAATCATAAAATATTCTGACTCTGCAACCACCATGCCCACACTTGTACTGTTCCATTTTCACAGGGCCATGAATCTGGTGAAATGAAGTTGGCTCTAGCACCTGTGTCAAAGAAGATCAAAGCATTCTGATCTCTCACTTTGCCCCATGCCCTGCACAACTCTGTAGCTTCACCACTTAGCTGCTCCCCCACAAGATCAGGAACTAAGCCTGCAGAAGGCTTTGGTTTCTTTGGCTTGGGCTCTCCTTTATTGTCAGGGTCCTTTTTGGACGTTCTTTTGGGACAATTGAATGACATATGCCCCTCTTCAGTACAGTAAAAACACTTTTGAGCATCTCTCAAAGCCTCAGAAGTCCTTTTGGGCATTGGCAACTTCTTATACTTTGTCTTTGTAGACCCTTTAGCATCACGAGAAGCATGCCCAAATTTTTCAGCTTTCTTGCCCAATTTCTTACTGCCTTTAAATCCAGATGAACCACCTGTGAGTAACGCATTAGCTGTCATAGCATTTTCAATCATCTGTGACATGTTCGTTACTCTTGTCTTTATACAATAATCTCGTACCTCCTTGGGCAGCCCACAACAATACTTGTCTACCGGCTCAGATAATGGCACGGCACGATAAGAAGTCACTGGGAGTAAAGCTTCCCAAAACTTCTTGTTATAATCCTCCAAACTATCACACTTTGAAGCATCCAGCTTGTGCCATGCTGTCATAACATCCACCTCAAATGTAGATGTGAGCCATACGGAAGAGAAAACCTGTTTGAATTGGACCCATGTGGTGGGTGCTATGCCCTGCAAAAGAAGAGTAGACCACCACTGCAAAGCATTGCCCTTGAGAAAAGTGGCAGCTTTCCTCACCTTAGAGGACTCTGTGTAATTCCCACCAGAAAAAGCAGCATCAAACTGCTGTAAAAAGGTAAGTGCCTTCAATTTATCCTTGGCCCCACTGAAAGTGTCAAACTTCACTGCAGCTCCCCCTTCCTTGTAATCCTTCGCCTTTCCCATAGGCGTTAGATTATCATATGGAAGTGGCTTCGCAAGATTGCTGCCCCCAACATTCATACCCATCATTGGGTCAACATTTCCCATTCCCATGCCAGGCATACCATACATTCCAGCCATGTTTCCATACATTCCATTATGCATACCTGGCTGCATGCCACCAAACATATTGCCTTGCATCCCAGGTTGCATGCCTGCAAACATATTTCCAGCCATACCGGACTGCATACCACCATACATATTCCCCTGCATGCCAGGCTGAAAATTGGCTCCAAAAGGCCCATACATACCCATGCCTCCCTGAGGATAACCCCCAGTCATGGATTGAAACACCGAGCCACCACCAAAATAACCTGGATGCATGTTCTGTTGAGGAATAGGTGGCTGTCCATAGAAGGAACTCTGAGATTTTGCTCCATAAGCATGCTGCATATTCGGAAACTGGCCAAAAGATGGTTCCTGTGGAATGGCACCACTATGACCCCGAGGAAGATTCTTCGAACGAACCTTCTTCTTCTTTTTCTGGGGCTCTGTGCGAGATCTCAAAAATTCAGCAAATCTCTCACTCTGTGTGAGCTGCATAAAAGTATCCATAACACTAGCCAAGCGATCTTTGAACCGAGCATCATCATCCTCTTTACCATGCACATCTTCTGGCTGTGTTACATCCTCATAAGGCTCAACATCTGCAGCCTGTTCTCCTGCAAAAATATCCTCAGATACATCTCTCTCAGGAGAAGTCTCTTGCTCTTCTTCTTCATGATCGAAGTACTCTTCCTCTGTATCAGACATGATTGCTGAATTTTCAGCGATGGCTTTCTTCAAAGCAACCACGAGCTCACCCCCTTCAGAAAGTTGATGATTCAAGTCCCGGCAACGGAACCTTGAAACCGGCCTCTGATAGAAAACCAGAGTGCGGTAGAAGCAATCACCCGTCCACTTGTAGTCTAGATGAGAAACAAAACACATATTGGAGCTAGAGTGCCCAAATCTGAAAACACAGCGACACCTGTTGGCCCCAAAGCTTGGCACCCCTTGCGGTATTTCTTTATTCAATTATAATAAAATGAATGGCTGAGTACAACACAAAGACCAGCCAAGAGTTTACACCTGTAAGTCCAATCTGACGGCCCACAAATCCTTCTCAGCACAGAGGATCTATGCACACAGATCTGTGTCTTCAAACAACACACTGTGCCTCCCTCTGATCAGCCAAGATCACTAAGCAGGCCAGCCATGGGCATACATCTGGCATAACTCAAGTGCTTGATACATCTTCTCAGCTCAAACATACATGTGCTGTCCAATCTCAGTCTCAACCCTTGTCAATCTGCCATACCCCTCCTCTCACAAGGGGCCAGATAACACATATCTGCAACAGACATCAAGCAGTAGAAAGAGAGATAGATGAACAGAAACAGAGCTTACCAAGTTCAGCTCGTGAAACAACACTGGAGGAAGCAACAGCACCAATCTGTACTTGCAGGCACTTGTATCCACAACCCTGCTTCACACGTGTGCTTGTACTTGCCTGTACCCTCCTCCTGATGTTCACTCTTATGCTGTCCTTGAAATTACAGATCTGAAAATCAGCACTGTACCCGTCTGTACCGCCTCGGGATACGTGCCAAGAGTTGTACTTGCACAAACAGTCGGCTGTCCTGATTCTGGTCGCCTGAATTTGAGTAACCAGGCCTGTCCAGCACCTGTCTGCACCCCTGCAGCAACTGTACTTGCTGTACCTTGCTGGCCGTACACTGTACGGCGGCCGTACAATATGTACTTGCTGAAAAACTGACTGTACAGCCTGTACAGGTCCTCTGCGCAGCCAATCCAGCAGTGAAAAAGTCCTACAGCCCTGCGCTCCTCTGTCCACAGCAAAACCAGCAGTCGTACAGCACTGTACGGCTGCTGTACGGCCTGTTACAGCTCACAGCCAACAAAAAACAGCCACAAAACTGGTCTTCAGCAGCCGCCTGGAGCTTCTATGTGCTTTTCCACGCTAGTCTTCATGCGCTAGAGAAACTCCTCCACTTTTGCTACACGACTCCCCAAAAAGGGAAGAGAGAGAGAGAGGAGAGAGAAACACTCCTCCCCAAATTAATCCCTAGGGCCCCAAACTTTAATAAGTTCCTAGGGCCACTAAGGCCTAGGGGCAAACTTTAATAAACATTAAAGTTTAATGTTTCTAGTTCCCCCCTTCACACCTAGGGATGTCCACACATCTTAAACTCTGTCCGGGCACCCCCCCATGTGAATCATAAAATATTCTGACTCTGCAACCACCATGCCCACACTTGTACTGTTCCATTTTCACAGGGCCATGACACCTTCACTACCTGGATCCCCTGCTCCCGCTCCCCAGGTGGTTCCTCTTCCCAATCTTTCTTCTTTGAGTTTCTCTCATCCAATTCATGCTCCCACCCCTACCCATTTACCATCCTACAATTCTCCCCAAGTCAGTGACTCCATGAAGCTTACAACCATTAGCTATCATACTTGGTCTTTCTACACTCAGTTATTGCTAGGAGCCATTGTGTGGATGTCCATCTCCACACCTCACTTGGCGGACCGTGCTTTGAGAAGCATATTGGATGCTCGGGCCCGTCCTATCATCATCCACTCCATGACTCTGTCTATACAGGCACAATTTATCTCTACTCGGAGTAATGCTCATCAGATTTGGGCGGAGATCTAGAGGAGATATGGGAGAGTTTTGATAGTGAAGATTGCCAAAGTGGAGTCAGATTTGGAGAAGCTTATAATCAATGAGTCAGATAACATGGTTGGAGGCTGAAGCCCTCTTCTAGGTGCTAAGGACAGGTTCCTGAGAGATTTGCTATTTGCTTCCTCTATTTCTGTATCCCACCCTCCCTCCATTTCTTCTTTCTCTCCTCTTGCTGTGCACAGTCTGAGAGGAGGCTATTTGTTGTTTTTTTAAAACAGCCCTCTTGCTACAGAGAAGGTTTCTTGTCAGAGGACATGGCTTCAAGATATTTCTCTACTACCACTCCTTATCCAGTTGATACTGCAACACCTTCACTGCCTAGATCCCCTTCTCCCGCTCCCCTGGTGGTTCCTCTTTCCAATCTTTCTTCTTTGAGTTTCTCTCATCCAGTTCATGCTCCCACCCCTACCCTTACCATCCTACAATTCTCCCCAAGTCAGTGACTCCATGAAGCTTACAACCATTAGCTATCATACTTGGTCTTTCTACACTCAGTTATTGCTAGGAGCCATTGTGTGGATGTCCATCTCCACAGCTCACTTAGCGGACCGTGCTTTGAGAAGCATATTGGATGCTCGGGCCCGTCTTATCATCATCCACTCCATGACTCTGTCTATACAGGCACAATTTATCTCTACTCGGAGTAATGCTCATCAGATGCGAGCGGAGATCTAGAGGAGATATGGGAGAGTTTTGATAGTGAAGATTGCCAAACTGGAGTTAGATTTGGAGAAGCTTATAATCAATGAGTCAGATAACATGGTTGAGAAGATTGGAGAGTTCACTCGTATCAAGCTATAGCTTGAGGAGTACGGGAGCACAATCAACAATCCTATCCATAAACTTCTTGGTAAATTTTCTGCTTCCTTTGATTCTTTTAGGGATAATATTCTGTGATCCTCTTCCCCCTTTTGAGGAAGTCGTGAGTTATCTCTACAACAAGTGCATGCTTCGCGGAAAAGGCAAGTCGGAGTCTACTTTTGTTGCCTCTGACAAGGGCAAAGGCAAAGGCGGAAAAGGAAACTCCAACAAACAGGATTCAAAGGAGTCTAAGGACAAAAGCAATGAATGTGATTACTGTGGCACGACAGGTCAAACTAAGGCTCGTCGCGATAGCTCTCGAGTAGCCAAAGCCAAGTATAAAGCCCAAGATGCTTCCAAAGCATCTGACAAGGACAACACCAAAGACAAGAGCAAGGAAAAAGTTTCAGAGGAGGGATTTGCTAAAGCAGTATACATGGCAGTCACAGATTTATCCACTTCTTCACAAGATTCACTCCTTGTGATCACAGAGATGACTTCTCCAGAAGAGGTCAGTGACACACCTGAAGCGGTGGAATGGGTTGGTGATAGTGGTGGTGCTTCCCACATGTCCATTCACTGCAAATGTTAGTGATCTTATAGGACTTCCACGTCCAGCTCCTCCTCCTCCTCCTCCTGCACAGCAACTCTGGTGCTCTTTGCTACTTTATAGCTACCAGTTCCTGTTGCACCAGCTTCTGCAGCTCCCAGTCCCTCTATGAGGACTGCTTTAACTCCGAGATCCCTCCCACCGAGGTCCCTCTATGAGTCCAGCTTCTGCAGCTCCCAGTCCCTCTATGAGTCCTTCTTTAACTCCGAGATCCCTCCCACCAGTGCTTACTTCATCACCTCTCCCAAAAGCATCGGATGAGTCCTCTACTACAGCTGGATCTTCTTCTTCACGCTTTGAGAGAAAGGCTGGCCTATCTCGGTGGGTAAGTAACTCTTTAGAGATTTTGGTCTCGCTGATGCACAGTGTTGGAAATTATTTCATCCCCAGATGGACTTTCCCATGCATATTCATGCTTGTATATGGCTCCATATGAAGCCCTGCATTGGCATATCTTAGCAAAGATTATTCAACATTTTTTCTACCATTTTTTGGTATTTTTAAGGCATTTTATAGCATTTTTTGCTACAACCATGCTGTCGGCCTGCTACAACTGGCCGACCAGCATACTGAGGTAGTATAAAAGGGCTGGCTCCCTTTTCCTTCAGATTATCTCTCTTTTCAGCTTTTGCAGTGATAGGCGGCATCTACGGGACCTCCCTCATGCTGCTCCACATGATGCACTACTACCTTTTCTGGTGCCTTGTGAGCAGGTTGATGCCTCCTTGTATCGGAAGCGGTTTGGTTCATTGATTTGGTTGGTGAACACGAGATTGGACTTGAGCTTTCCAGTGGGGTTGTTGAGCTCATTCATGCAAACGCCTTTGAAAAATCATTGGGATGCAAGATTGTGGATCTTGTGGTATCTGCAGGGTATGAAGGATGTTGGACTCTTCTATGACACTAGAGGGGCAACAACGGTTGGAGTGACTTAGATTGGGGAGGAGATCCATACACGAGGAGATCTACATCAGGCTACGGATTTACCCTTGGCTCAGGAGCTATTTCATGGAGCAGCAAGAGGCAACCAACTATTGCCTTGTCATCTCTACAGAGGTAGAGTACCGGGCTGCTTGTGGTGCTGCTTGCGAGGTGGTGAGGTTGCAGAGGTTACTTGGCAAGATTGGGTTTCCACTGGCGGAACCCAAGGTCATCCAAAGTCACTTTGTTCGTGAGAAGTTTTTTGCTGATGACATCTTGCTAGAGTTTTGTTCGACGGAGGACAATGCGGTGGACCTCTTCACGAAGTCTCTACCTTAGGCGATGCTCCGGCAGCACTCTAGCTCATTGGGGTTGGTTCCACATCCAGGAGCTAAGAGGAGGTGTTAGCAGTCATCTCCTGTCTGTATATATTATTACTCAGTGAGGGCCTTTGTTGTGGGTGTGCCTGCCCAGGAGTTTTCCTCAAATTTTTTCCATTTGTGCTTGTTTTTTCCTCCCTGTTTTGGGGTCGTGGGGACTGTCTGTTGTTGTTGCTGGTCGACTCACTCTTCTGCTGGCCGGCTGCTATGGGTGCTGGCTGACTGATGTTTTGTCCTGGCCGACTGATGATGTGTTGGCCGAATGCTTTTTTCCAATCATGGACACCTAGGCAGGCTGTTGGTTGTTTTTGACCTGGCTGACCCTTACCCCCACACGTGTTTTGTATTGGATCTTCATGTATATAGCAGAGTTTATAATGTTTCTCTCTCTCTACACTTTTGTGTTTTGTTCTCCGCAACACTTGTCTCATTTTTCTGCTGTGCATTCCCACAACTTCAGCGTGCTGGTATTGGACCACCCCTCGTGCGCTGAAGAGGAGGTGTTGGAAAATATATCATCTCTAGATGGTCTACATGTACCTAAGCATGCTTGTATTGGTCATTTCTATGAGGCCTTGCATTGCATAACTAGTAGACATCATAAAGGATTTTTCTACCATTTTGATGAGTCTTTTTTAGACTATTTATGGCATATTTATGCCTAATGACTACTGTCAGTTTGCTATAGCTGGCCAACTGGCTCATATGGGACATATATAAGGGTTCACACCCTTCTCATCATTTCGCATTCCATTATTGCATATTTGCTTGAGGTCATTGGCTGTTGCAATAGTCTCTTGCACTTGGAAGCACCTACGGGCTTCCCTCGTGCTCATTTTTAGCAATAATCAACTGTCTACAGCCTTGCGCTTCTGTGGCTCAAAATTACGTACAATAAGCCTAATGTTTCAAAATTACGTACAATAAGCCTAATGTTAGTATCCAAACCTCTAATGGATTGTTTCAATTTATCCTCCTTTGGTATACCTAATTGCTATGTTGACGTGATTACTTTATTAGAGTATGTTAGCACAGGTGACCCATTCTGGGAGAGCTTGTAAAACTCATCCTCAAGGTTGGTTATGTATTGTGGAGGGAGAAATCGTTTCTTTAGGTCGAACACAAAGGTGTCCTATACATACTGTGGAGCCCCCGTGAACGGGTCAACATGTAGACTGCCCTAAATCTCAAGGAAGGATTCAAGAACTCCAAGATTCAAGCAAGAAATACAAGAAGAAGCTTAGCAATTGTTCAAATATCACTAAGAAGCCATAGTCTTGAATGTAGGTTGAAAATTACCCTTGTCTTGGAGAAAAACGTGGGCCTCTATTTGCAAGTTTTTGGAGACTTCATAGGCTTCATTCCTCAAGAAAAAGGACTCCAACAAGGTAGCAAACACTTGAGCAATCCATTGCTAAGCATTATGAAGCATTTAGACGTGATTTTGAAGCTTCTATGATGGATTTCTCACAAAAGCGGCACCCTGCAGCCCCGACTTTCGCCGCCCAGCTGTGGCCTCTCCATGGTTCATATCAAGTGCCTATTATGCTCCATAACTCTCCCATAATGTTGTCTAGATAATGGTTATGAAGTATGAAGTGATTGGAGCAGGAAAGATGATGAAATCAGGGTTTTCTTGAAGCACCTAATGGCTGGAAATTTCTGTATCAAAACATGGTGAAATTTGGAAAAAATGGGATCAATGGAAAGCTCTGATAGCACTGCAAAGAACTAGCTATGGCCACTCAAGGCATGGAGTGACAACATGGGTGTAGGAGCACCATCCATGAGCAGGGAGAAGGGCAAGATTGCCATGAAAGCTGATTAGCTTGTAAATTTGATTAGTATGAATTAATTGTGATTAGCTATTCCATTGGCCTATATACCATGGCCCCCTTTTCACACACTTATTAATGTCCACTCTACTTGGCCTTTGGCCCATAAGCCTATGTCCCCACGTATACTTGACCCTTTGGCCCAATACAAGTTATGCTTGGCCCTTGGACTCATATATACAACTTATATCCACCGCTTCATTACGGGAGGGGGGGGGGAGGGGGGCTCCAGTGGGTAAATTGGGACCCAATAATATGTCAACTACTATCTTCTTTCTCTCTCTTCTCTTCTCTCTCAAAGTGGAATTGCAGAGACTCACGGGTATAAAGAAGGACAGCATCTCACCTTTCTAACGAAGCGGTCACTTGGTGGCAACATTGGTCAAGAGAATACACAAGTTGTAAGTAAAAGCACAAACTATAGAAGGTTGTAGACAGTTGATTATTAAAACGAGCACGAGGGAAGCCCGTAGGTGCTTACAAGCATAAGAGACTTTTGCAACAGCCAATGACCTCCAGCAAATATGCAAGAATGAGATGGGAAATGATGAGAACGGTCTGAACACTCATATATGTCCCATATGAGCCAGTCGGTCGATTATGGCCGACAATAGTCATGAGGCATAAATATGCTATAAATAGGCTAAAAAAAACTCATAAAAATGGCAGAAAAATCCTATATGATGTGTGCTAGTTATGCAATGCACGGCCTCATAGAAATGACCAATACAAGCATGCTAAGATACATATAGACCATCTGGAGATGATATATTTTCCATCAGCTGGCCAAGGGTCTCAGTCATGTACATTCATTAAGTAACCTTTTTGTACCATATAATACAAAGAAAAACCCTGACACCAATCTCTCTCTTCTTCTCTCCTCTCTCTTAATCATGTGTTAATCAGCATCTTGTTCTTAATCAAGCTTAGGACTGTGAATCAGTACAGCAAGGCTTCCGCGCATGCAACACCAAAAGTGTTGGACAGCGTTGGACCTACAAACTGACTTGGAGGTATGAAGACAAAGGTAATCACATATGTATGTATGCATGCATGCATGTGTGTATAAATAAATAATATATATGTCCTGATGTGCTTTTTCACCAAAAAATAATTGAAAGCACGTCCTTGGCAGTCAAATATCAATAGAACCCTCTTTCATAGTCAGTCAACTCGATTCAAAGGCTGGTCAATAAAGGTAAACACGGGGCCGCATGGATGGTGAAAAGATCATTGCAGGATATCATACACAATCAAGTATAACGCTCACATACTATAACGCTCACATACAGTATACCTAGACTAGCATTCTCAAAGGTGGCACAGAGTTGGATATGGCTGGATGCTCCAGTCCACACCATAAATCTAGATATTAGGGCACCTTCTCACCAAATTGATCTGACCCTTTTGCCAATTCCTCCATGTGTAATGCAAAGTTTTGAGATGGCAAGAGCATTATGATTGTGGGGGATCTTAATCCCAAGTCGGGAGTACACCGATAGGAACTAGTAGCATGAGTCATGACTAACTCGAACCTGTTATGGATAGATGGAGGGGATATATCAGATATCATCTGGGGGGGAGGAAATCTGGTAGCCATGCAGACATATCCGCACATGGGCATGCTCTTATCTGGATGGGCAGATGTTTCTTATGAAGGTTATGCCGCCATTGTCAAGTACAAAGGTGTGTACCTTCAAGACAGACTCAGAGGGGAGGAATGCAGTTGGCTATGCTATGATTCTATCCATCATCTGTGTTTGTCACAAATACCTCATTCGGTAATGACCCCTCGGACCAGACTAAGACCATAGGCTTTGAAATTCAAGCTTCTTGCATTATGGGCATATGATTCGATAATGACCCCTTCAAATCAGCTCAGTCCAAAGAGCTGCCCCCCTCTTTCCCATATCCTAGACAAGGGTTTGAGATATTTCACTAGTTAAAATACTTGAGCATGGAAGCTCCATTGAATGCTAAGTAATGCAGCCATGGTCAGGCACAAAGGCATATACATGCATGACAGAGTCAGACGGGAGGAGTACGGTTGACTATGCTTCTATCCATCGTGAGTGTGTTTGTCACAAATACCTCATTAGACCAGACTCAAATCATAGGCTTTGAACTTCAAGTTTCTCGCAGTGTGGGTACACGATTCGATAATGGCCCCTTCAAACCAGATCACTTTCCCATATCTTCAACAAGGGTTTGAGGTACTTGAGTACTTTAAATACTTGGGCATTGAAATTCCATCGAATCATAAGTGGCATAAATGTTTAGAACTCAAATTGATGCAGGTTAGACAAATTATTATGTGGAAAAAGACACTAGTACAGCATAAATCTTTTGATGATGACAATAGTCTTTAGTAGGCCTTATCAATGCAGATATCAAAAATACCTGCAATGCCTGTCTTGGGTTTCCATAAAACCTCTAGGATAGCTCGCTCTGGGTTCTCTCTCCATCCAGATATGGCTTTGGGACCATAGACAGCAGCAACCACAATGGTGTTTTCTGCACGAGGTGGTGGGGGGATAAGGAGGTGTTATGTGGACTTGTACACCATTCACATGTGATGTAAAAAAACCAGTACTTCAGGGGCTCTAACTCAAGTGGTAAGAACTTGGGCTGTCTACTGGCAGACCCACTTCGAACCCTAGAATTACAGTGGGCATAATTGATGTTGGCTACTTTATTCATAGCTGCAAGGAAGTGCTTTCTGACTGAAGCATACCTTGAGACCAGCGAGCAGAGCCGTCCGCCCTGTGCAGCAAGCCGCGTGAGCAGACGAGAGGCCTCAACTGATTGGGATTGCGGCCATCGGCCCTCGCCTCTGCCATCGAATGCAAAATGAGTGCAAGCACACGTGCATGAAGCTTCCTAGGTTGGAAAGTTTTCACGTGGTGAACTGTTTGTGCATAGGGTTTAAGGGTTAAATCCTTTATGAAGTCATCTCTTTTCTGTATCTTTATATATGTATCTATCTTCGATCTATCTTCTAGATCTATTAAGCACATGTTTTTCTCCAATTCCACATGTCACTCTCTCTAACATCTCTTTTAAAACCATCTCCTTTCCTCTAGCCACGTGACAATAGTGTAGGGTGGGTAGTCAGTGCCGTAGCAACAACGTGGACTTCCCAGCAAGGACCCGGTAGGATAGACAAACACTTCAAATACCAGACAGAGCTATGAAAACACAGCGGAAGAAGCACAAATGATATAACAACACCGCACTGACCACAGACCCCCCGCAAAAACTTCTTTATTCACATAGAAGCTTTTACAAGAAACCAAGGTGCGGGTGTAGACTTGCATCATATTTTCCACAAAGCATCCGCAAAACTCTCCACAGAACAAATATAATATCCTAGCTTGTCCCTCTTTGCAGAAGTCAAACCGCAGATCAAACCAAAATTGTCACAAACACCCCTAATAATCAGCCTTCAGATACACTGCATGTTGCACAGCCAAATAAGAGCACTGGTGCTAAAATCACACGTGCGGGCACTATAAGACTGTACAGATGTTGAACTGTAGCTGTTAAAAGTGAACACCGTTGTATGGAGGTGGCTAGGAGAATCTATACATGGCTGGCAATTAGCAGCCCAACAAAGGAGAGAGAGAGAGAGAAGGTGTTGCACAGCCTATGTACGACTAGTTGAGGGAGAGAACCAACTATTGTCGATAGTACAGCCAACGCACAGAGGAAAACAGGAAAAAATAGGGCAGTTGCCTGTTGGCGACTATTGTGTATGGCCAGTGCAAGGAGAGTGCTGATCGTAGCCGTTGTACTATCAGCACTAGAAGGGGACAGAGAGAGAAGGTGTTGCACATCCTACAATGTAGGGTTAGAGCTAAAGAAAAGAGACGGAGAACTGCTAGCCCATCAGGAGTTATAAGCGCTAGATGATGATGATCAGCAATAGCTCCTCCTATTGCTTTTCAAGAAGTCAATCAGCCCTATATTTATGATTGTGCTTTTTATTTTTACCAAAACAGGCTGAGTAGTATGCCCGTGGCCACAAGGGTCATAAAAAGCTATCTGCCCACATCACAACCTATGACCCGCTGGACAAATTGGTTCCAAGAGGCTGCAACATCATTGCAAATAATATGATCTACCCAAGGAAAGGGGGAGCATGTACTCACGCTCGACATTCTAATGCTTCCTCCTTAACCTTCTTCCCTGACCATGTAATTGCCAAATTCAAGGGAATGTATATATATAGCTTCATACACAGAAAGAAAAGAAAAAGAAAAGCAAAAAATAGTAAAAAGAGCAAGAGCACATTAAGAGCAGAGATATCTGTATATACAATCAAGAACTAGATTGACCTGTCATAAACCTACTGATGCTATATCTGTGTTTGCAGATATGGCAGATGCACGATCATCATACACTTCATCCACTCCCACCCTTGGTGAGAGGTATCATCTATACCTTTCTCAGATATTTCACATGTGCTATCCTGTTATTGAAACTGAATGGGATCATATAGATGTACTAGCCAGAGAGGAAAATGTTGAGGAATTAGAATGGCTAATTCGCCTATTGACCATGACTGACCCCTACTCCGTAGAGGAAATATCCCCGATAGCCCAATGCTTTCCTTTTCCACAAGATGACTATCCTCGCATGGTTACATTCTTGATGAGTTTATGTGGATGGGAAAATGAAAAGGAAATATCTGATAATGATGAATGGACGGATGAAACTCATGGCACTACTGAGGTTGACTTTATTTGTTTGGATGATGCGGATAGAGGCTTAGCCTTAGGGCTAGAGCCAGGACTCTACAACATCCTCTTACCGTATCCTCAGTAGTAGTGTGGTAACTGGAAGGTAGGTTAGTGTTTTCTAGTTTTTTCTAGTTTGGATTCTTTAAACGAGTCTTTGATTTTCCACACTGATGTGCCTCTCGAGGTATAGTGCTTGTTAGTTGATTGTACAGGTTAAAAAGTTTGAGGTGGGTTCGCTTCCAAGTCCAGAGACTGCCGCAACATTCATCAAAATATATCTACATCAAATTGCAAGCTGTCTCGTCAAATCAAGGAGATCTCCAATTACAGGTGTAATTCTTCCATACCCACTCTTTTTCGTTTTTACTGTTCAATCAATTGCATAAACTATAATGCATGACCACATGGAAATTGTCAATGTACTACTTAGTTTTTGAAGTTGCTTGCATGCTAGTGTAAATCATTAATGAGCTTAACTTTATTGGAAATATTCCTAGGCAGCATGACGTCTTTAGTTAACCTTGGAATACGATTGTCTTAGGTCTAGGGTAAAACCATCTTAATGTTTGACACCTGGCCATGTGTGTGTTGACCTCTAGGACATAGCTATTACCCCTTTGTCGAAAGGATGCAAGACAAATTATAGTTCAGGAGCGAGGATCAAACGAAATAGATTTTAAAAAAAAAAAAGCCTACAATAAATGGCAATACAAGTCTATGATGTGCTTTAATGTTGGCCTATCGCCTTATTGATACTTGGTAGGCGAGGAGTATTCTACTCCAAACCGATGCCTTGGTTGGTAGGGGGTAGCCTTGCCTAAAGTAAGCTAATAGATTCCTGGATAATGCCTTGTGTTAAACATGGTACCAGGATCGATGTTAGTTTTGCCTTAGGAAGGTCGCCATTGTGTAAAAATTGTCACGTGCATTTTAAAAAAAAAAGGCAAAAGGCTCCTGTAACTCTAATGTTTCTTGTGTCCCTAGACTCGTGGTATTAACTTGTTCTTAGAGTAGACACAGTGTGGTCATCTGTTTATTTATTAAGCTTGGTTATTTACCTTGACTTAGGCCAGTTATAAACCTTGATTAACCTTTGACACCTTGCTTACTCTTGATTTACTTTCAATAATTTTAAACTCCTGTTAATTTGCTACACTAGCTCATTCATGTGACCCTTAAACTAAGTTTACATAACAACATCCATTGTGGTCTAACATGCTTGAATTTATACACTTTCTATCTTTTGAATTCCAGCATACTTTCACTCTACTTCCCTGTTTTGCAGACGGTCAACAACAACAACCCTCTCGAGCTTACCATACCATAGCTTCCGAGGACGGAATCTACATCAGGAAGGGGGGCATGTTAACCCATGGTGGCGGACATTGCGACGTACTATATTTTACGTCATTAATTTAAATATTCTGAGTCATGGGTCGGGCTTGTCGGCACCATATGTTAAGGATGAAGGGATTGGGTGATCGCTGATGAGAGGCGCACCTTGGATATCAGTAGGATAAGGGTTAGGGTCGGCCGGCCATGTATGGGCGCCCAAGTGTGAACGGCCAAGTCACCTATAAGAGTCAAATGTAACCCTAAAATCCTCATTCTCATGTGTTGTGAATACAAGAGTGCTCTTGCCTTATCTCTTTGGTTTCCTTCTCCTGCGTTTGTGAGAGAGAGAGAGAGTGAGTGAGAGAGCGATCGAGCACTGTGTAGCGGCACGGCGGCGGCGGAGAGGCGGTAGAGCGGCGACGGCGGCTCCTCCTTCACGGCTGCGACGCGGGAATCCTTCAAGGCGGCGGTTGAGCGGTGAGTGACACACCCTTTGGCATTCTGTTTGAGCTTCCTTCCCTGGTTGTATGCTTGCAGCCATTCGTGGCTCGCATACGGTGTCTGGCAAGTCCCCAGCTATACGACCTGTGCGGCAAAAGCGCACACAAATCTAGATGATCACAAAGAAATTATTTTTAAGCCAAGTAATGGTGATGCTTTTTTTATCACATAGACCATACTTGAACCTCCCCTTTTTGTAGTAGTGCAGTTAAATTTTTCATAAAGCACATTGAATAATGTAGCTTGTATTCTCCAAATTGCACCATGAAATCTATCTATCTATATGTAAATTTTGATATATCTATATGGACATGAAAAATGAGATCTCAATGTCATAAAATGGGGTGCTAGTAAGTACTCTTTTGAGTTTTCATAGGCTTTCCAACATTTGTCTATTCAGTAAAACATTATGAGAAGTATATATAGTGGTATAAACACAATGAATTTCATATGACAATCCATATGTCCCATAAAGTGTTATATTCTCTTGTAGGTCGTAGGAGGAGATAACTTTTAAAAATCAATTTAACTTTGTTCTCATCGATGCATATCCCATTCTTGGATAAAATGTGAGCAAGGATCACTATGTGTTTGACTTAGAATTGACACTTAAGAGGATTAAATGATATTTGATTAAATCAACACCTCAACTATACCTTTTCCAAACAAGCAAGAGGATTAAATGATATTTGATTAAATCAACACCTCAACTATACCTTTTCCAACACCTCAACTATACCTTTTCCAAACAAGCAAGATGTTCCTTCCAAATGGAATCCAAAGGGAATAAACACAAAGATCATTAATCGAAACTAAACTTACAAGGATATCCCTTATACGTAGTGCTTATTAATCTTAGAAAGTTGTTAGGGCATTGGTTAACCTAAAAGATATAAATTTCCCATTGAGTGGTGGTAAAAGAAATTTTAATAAACTAGTCCTCTAGAGGTATGAATACTTGAAGCCATCTCAGTAACTATAAGATTATTTTCCTACCACTCACTTTGAAGAGTGGACAAAAGTGGATAGTTGTTAGGTCATTAATCTTGGAAAAGTTATTTGGGCATTGATTAGCCCAAAAGGCATAAACTTGTATAAATTTCCCATTGACAAAAGCCATTTTAATAAACTGGTCCTCTAGAGCTATGAATACTTAAAACCATCTAAGAAACTATGATATTATTTTCCTACCACTCACAATAAGGTATGATGAGTGGACAAAAGTGGATAGTTGTCGCTCCTCATTACGGAATTGACCTTTCTAAGATCCATACATATTATCTTTCCATTATTATTTGAAACTAGCATAGTGGGTGCACTACACACTCAACATGCTTTGATGTTGTAGATGAATCTCAGTTTATTGTACCACCTCAAGTAACATTGCTTTCATATATGTATAATTTCATGTGAAATAGTCCAAGAAGGTCAAGTAGTTCTTACTCTTCCTCGTGTGAGGTCCTTTGTTATATACATGGCTTTAGGATTCTCTCTAGGTTTAGCAATATCTACTGTCTTTACTTTAGCTTTGGTTGGACCACCCTACTGCCTTGACTTTAGCTTTGGCTAGACCACCTTACAAAATACCCATCTGACCTCCTATGGAATGTTGGGCTTTCCATAGTGATGAAACTGATTGGGTACTTAACTCAAGTTAGGTTTCTATTGGCTATTTTCCTCCAGGGGGGCGTTCACTCATAAATATGTAAGCGTAGCACATGGGTTCAACAAAAGGGATTTTTAAAATTCCTTTCTTACACATTTTTTACATACATAAGGGTACCATTTAAAGGGGGTATTCACAGGTTGAATAGAAAAAGGGTATGTTTTATTCATGAAAATTTCACATATAAGGGATTTTTAAAATAAGCCTTGAACGCACATGATACAGAGTGTTTACTTATAGTGAACCCCCCGAGCTATTTTCTCATTTAGTTATGTTTTGTTTTGCTTATTTTTTCACCTATGCAAGGCTGTATTTGCAACACGATTTGCTAAATTTGGATATCTTAGGCTATGTTAGTTACTGAATTAAGTTATTGCTTGTGTCTAGGAGGGTGGAGAGTCCATCATTTTTAGTTATTCTCCCAAATTCTTTATGAGTTCATCATGGGATTTGACTACTTTGATGCAATGCAACTATTGGATATCTTTAGGATCCTCTCTAAGTTTAGCAATATCTATTGTCTTTACTTTAGCTTTGGTTGGACCACCCTACTACCTTGAACTTAGATTTGGCTAGACCACCTTACAAAATACCCATCTACCTATCTAACCTCCTATGGAATGTTGGGGTTTCTATCGTGATGAAACTGATTGGGTACTTATCTCGAGTTAGGTTTCTACTGGCTATTTTCTCATTAAGTCATGGTTTGTTTTTCTTCTTTTTTCACCTAAGCGAGGCTTTGTTGCAACACGATTTGATAAATTTAGATAGCTTAGGCTATGTTAGTTACTCAATTAAGTTATTGCTCGTGTCCAAGAGGGTGGAGAGTCCATCATTGTAGTTCTTCTCCCAAATTCTTAGTGAGTTCATCATGGGATTTGACTGTCTCAATGTAATGCAACTATTGGATATCTATTGCTGCACTTCTCATAAAGTTATTTTAGTTGGCTTGATAATGTCTACACTTCCTTGAGTTTTTTAGTTTTTTTATAAGTGAGACTCTTCTAAAGATGAGTCAAAATGCTCACTGTCAAAAAAGTGCCAATGTAAATGTGTTGCATGAGTGTTGCACGGATTATCTGTAGTGGTACATGAGTGTTTCATGGATTGTCTATAGTAAAATTAATCTCATCATTAATGATTGAAGTTATTGGCATTACACACTAGAGCAACTCTAACAGTACACGAGACCAAGTGAAGTGTAGTATGGTCACGATAGGTGGCCCTACTGCTTAGAGTAGTATGGTCACAATATGTGATCTAAAATAGAAGAAAAGCCTGGCATGATAGGCACATCAAATTTTGGAAATTTGAGAATGGAGACCTAATCGTCTTGCTACACATGTCCAGGCTAGGACCCAATGGGACAATTTCCCTGGGGGATTTGGTGAGAGTGTACAATGCCTTAAAGCTAAAAAGATACCTACCAAATATTACATGGGTGACACATATAGAAAAGGATGATTTTGTCACCAACCAAATTAAGATAGCCACCAATCGAAGATCTGCTAACATGCAAGCTGAAAAGAACACCAAATTTCAGTCACAATTCAACCAGCACACTCAAGGGAAGTAATCATTTTCCTCCACTATCACCACACAATTAATGCAATTAACATCACCATTTTTTGTATATACTCTAATTTTCTTCTTTATCTTTTTCATCTTCTTCATACTTTCTTCTCTATTCGGTACTCACATAGCTTTTCCATTCTCTCTTATAGTGCTCACATAGCTTCTTTCTCTTTAGCACTCCTAGTTATATCCTTGCCCCTTTTCTTTCAAAATCTTTGTGCAACATGAAGGAAATAGAGTTTGATGTAGAAACCATGAACTTAATCACCAAAATAGGGCTTAATAAAACTATACGAGCTCGATTCCCAAAACACAATCAAGAAAGCAGTAGAGGTTTAAAGCTAATGATAACAAGATAAGAAATTTTTGGCATCACATAATGAAGAGCCTACGGTGCTAGTTCCTAAGTGAATTTTTAAGGACAAAGGGGATCAAGCATATTCAAAACCTTGAAAGCCCAAGAGAACAAGGCCCTACCTAGAAAAGGAGTAAAAATAAGCAAAAAGGATAAAGACAACTACCTAGATTTCCAAGGAACCCGATGCCATTCATGCCAGGAAAAGATTTCCTACAAAGAATAGCATCTAAAGAATGCGAAAAAAATAAGGGGAGGGTACTTGTGAGGGGACTTTCAAGGAGGGGTTGTTGAGGGATGGACTAGCCAGACTCTCCATATCCAATTTGCAAAGGGTTCCAAAAGGAGTCTTGGTTTTAGCAAATAGACGAGTAAGGCAAGTGGGAAAATAGGTTGTTGACATGTAGAGAGGTAGTTTTCATGTGCATGACATACACAAAAATTGATGGGCAGTCTTATTCTTTTTCTAAAGTTGACGTGTGTATCTATTGGTTATCTATGAAAAAACAATCTACTTTTAGTCTTGGATGTGGATTGGACATCAGAGATATTGTTTTTGTAATATTATATTGGAAGTGCATAGCACTAGGACTTGTGTGTGTGCATTAAGTTGATTAGTGTTTGCCAGCAACTAATGCAAGATGCTATTTGGTATGACAGTTGAGTTGTGACATGTGGGTCTGTGCTAGGGTTATTATGGTATCACTTGTTACACTTTAAGATTGGATGTCCTATTGGGATTCAGCTCTTGGATTGGTAATTTAAAAAATTGGATCTTTGTAGTAGGGTTTATAAGAGGAGTCTTACACTAGCCTAGATACTATTTGTTACTCTCTTGTTACTTTAGTTTTTCCATTTAATTCAAGATGAAAAGCATTAGAGAAATCAAGTTTTGTTTTCAAGATTATTAAACAAAGTAGTCCAAAAGTCACAATATAAATTTCTATCTCTATCAGAAATAGTGATCTTTAGTAAACTATGAAGCACAAACACTTGTTTGATGAAAACATGTGTACCTTAGTAAGTAGTTAATATAAGCATGTCTACTAAATCTATCTACAATAGTCCAAATCATATTATTCTTGTTTTAGTAGTCAAAGGAAAACCAGTAATGAAATCCATACTTATTTGTTCCCATGGCTCATTAGGAATAGGTAATGGTATAAGCAAATCAAATATCTTTCCTTTATGACTCTTAATCCCGAGGCGGTGCACTACTAAGAAACCCTATGTATACGTGCGTTCAAGGGGTATTTAAAAAACCCCTTTGCCTCTGAATTTTTCATGGATAAAATGACCCCTTTTTCTTTATGGACTTACTAGTTTTTTTTTAAAGGATTAAAAAAACCCCTTCTATAAATGTATTTTTGTAAACTTACCTTAAATTTTTGAATTAAAAACCCCCTTCATTTGAACTCACGTACTACACTTACATATTTTTAGGTGAACCCCATGAGCTCTTAATCTTTCGATAAATAACACTTTCAGACATAAACTCAGTAACATCTCTATGCATATTAGGCCAAAAGAAATCTCTGATAATTATTTACAAAGTAGATGAAACTCCTCTATAATAGCTTGCCTAAATAATAGCTTGACAAGATTCTTCAATAATAGCTTGCCTAAATGGTCTAGTAATGCATAACTTCTTTTGAAAAAAAAAAGAGAAAATCATTATTATAAGAATAATTTAAATGAGGTAATCGGTCATTATCTTTCATCTTGTTGTATGCATCAGAAAATTGAAAATCACTTTCATAAGTTCCTTTCATGTTATCAAAAGAAATTCTCTCACTAATGGATATATTATCAATACTAGGTCTCCTACGCAAAGCATCAACAACAACATTCTCGTGACTAGGTATATATTGAATAGCTGGCTAAAAGCTTTGAATAAAAGCTGCCCACTTAATATGTCCATCCAATATTAAAGGTTGTGAAAGTAAATGTTTAATACTTTGTTAAGTTTTAATGTGTATTATTAATTCTAGGTCTCCTACTCAAAGCATCAACAATAACATTCTCATGATCAACATTATCCTCATGAGTGACTAGGTGTATATTAAATAGTTGGTTGAAAACTTTGAATAAAAGATAGCCATTTAATATGTCTATCTGATATTAAAGGTTGTGAAAGCAAATGTTTAATAATTTATTGATCAATTCTAATAATAAACTCATAACTCATAAGATGATGTTTCCAAATTTTCAATGCATGAACAACAACAATCAATTATTTATCATAAGTAATATACTTAAGCTTAGATGGTTTCAACTTTCTACTTTTAAAAACAATTGGATGATTATCTTGCATAAGCACAACACTAATACTATGTCCACCACCACTAGCATAAGTCTCACTACTACAAAGAATAGTCTTAAAAAATTAGGTAATATTAAAACTAGTGCATGGGTTAGTGCATACTTAAGAGCATTGATAAACTTTTTATGCGTCAATCCAATGAAAAACTTTTTTGACAAATCTTCTATAGAATAAGAACATAGATCAAGAAAAGATCTCAACTCATAAGTATCCTTTAGTCTACATCATGATCTAATGGTCTCAATATTTTTAGAATCTACATGAATTCCATCAGTAGACACAATCTATCCAAGGTATTCTTTTTTTTTTGAAAGAACTCGCTCTTGTCTGGATTGGCATAGAGTTGATTTTTCTTTGAAAGATTGAACACTATCTCTAGGTGTTTTTTGTGCTCATCTTCATCTTTTCTAAAGACCAAGATGTCATCAAATAAAACATCCACAAAATTTTGGTGCTTCAAGAATATACGATTCATCATGCAACTAAATGTAGCCAAAGCATTAGTAAGTCCAAAAGGCATTACTAAAACCTTATAATGACCTGTTTGCGTGCAAAAATCAATCTTATACATCTTTTTTAACCATTTCAACCTAATGATAACCTGATTTAAGGTTAATTTTCAAAAACACTGGCTCCTCTTAATTTATCTAAGACATCATCCACACATGGGATATGATATCTATTCCTAATAGTATTCTTATTTAAAGCTCGGTAGTCTATGCACATGCAAAATGTTCTATTCTTCTTTTTTACGAGAAGAACTGGTGCTCCATATGGTAAACTACTAGGCCTAATAAGTTTCCTATCAAGTAGGTCCTCAATTTAAGTCTAGATCTCTTGTCACACTATGGAAAATACTATATAAGGAGCCTTACAAGGCGAAATACTACCAGAGATAATGTCTATCCTATGGTCTTCCTGTCTAGAATTGGGAAATCTAGGAGGCAAGTCATTCATAAAACAATCTGAAAATTGTGAAATGAATGGCTCATACGAGGTGTCCTTAGAAATTGGTTTAGAAGCAGTAAAGCTCTTTTTCTTTTTTCTCATGGCTCGCTTAGCTTAGCCAAGGAGTGCACAACCACTAGATTCCCTTAATCCTTTTCAAATATACTTTCTCACCATTGAATGCAAAAGATGAGTCATGAGAGTTATAATCAATGCAAGGATTGTGCTTGTATCCCCATACCATACCGAGAATGACATCATATTAGTGCAAAGGTACCATAAGAAAGTGTGAGGTTGCCTGGATAATGCAATAGATAAAACTATATCTTTCACTTCCTTAGTGCAATTATAGTTTCTTCCTTGGAAAGCAGCTTTAATCTTGTACTTTGAAGGAATAACATTCAACTTAAGAGCATGCACAAGCTTTTCGGAAATAAAATCATGCGTACTACCATCATCACGTAATATATTTATGTCCTTATCCTTAATTTTTCCTTTCATTTTTATAAGAATATGAGGTGAACTTTCTTTCAATAGGTATCTTCATGTTTAGAGTTACCCTCTTAAAAGTCATCACTCTGCATCCTCCTCCTCGCCATCAATCATGTTGACTTGTGTAGCTAGTTGCTTCTTCTTCTCTAGGAAATAGGGTTCAATATGACCTCTTTGTGTCAACAGTTATAGCATGTCACATTTCTAGGTATGGAATCTTACTTTTCTTTACGTCATTGCCCTTATTGTTGTTGATACTATTAGCACCATGATTATTGTTGTTGTTGGATTCCACACCTTTGGTATCATTGGTGTGCCTATCAAACTTACAAAAAGGAACAAACTTTTATAATTTTTAGCTTGAGAATCTTGAGGTGGTTTGTTGTCCCTTGTAACTCCATTCTTTTGCTCACAATTGTAAGCCAAAGAGATTGCCATGGATAGAGAATGAAGTTGAGGTGGTTTGTTGTCCCTTGTAACTCCATTCTTTTGCTCACAATTGTAAGCCAAAGAGATTGCCATGGATAGAGAATGAAGTTGAAGCATATTGAACTCCGTCGCTTTAAGTGTAGAGTTGAATCCGACAATAAATTTTCGTGTTTTGTCCTTCAATCTCACTTTTTCAATGGCTTCTAGTTGATTGAGACTTTGCCAAAACTTGTTAACGTATACCTGTACAGTCTCTTTGTTAAGTTGGTGAAGCATGTCCCATTGTTGATGTGCTCTAGATTTGTACTGAGGTGGCAAGAAATTCCTTTTGATGAGTTTTTGGAACTCCTTCTAAGGTTTTGGCCTTTCTCGTCTTGCTTAATTGCATTCCACCATAATGATAAACTTTTAACCAAATAATTTTTAGCACACTTAACCTTGTCTTTCTCATAAAATTCTTCCCCAGAAAAATAATCATTGAGCTAGCTAATCCATGACAACATCATCTTTGCATTCTTCTTACCATCAAAATTCTAGAATGTGAAAGCTTTATGACTGGTTTCTTTCCTTTTTATTTCTCTTACTCTCATCGTTGTCGAATGTCAATTTAGGTTCCAACACTCTGAGCACATTTCTTGCTAGAGATTAGTTCTTCCAATTCTATTCTCTTAGCTGGTTCCTCATTTAATTGAGCTTAAATAGATAGGAGTTACTCCAAAATAGAAGGTGGTTGTGGGTTTTTCATGATGAGGAATGGAGAAAGAAAAATCAAATTATAAAAATTTGATAGTAATTTGATAGTAATTAAGATAAGTAAGAAAATATTATGTACATAATAATACATATGGCCTTGCTTCAAATTTGATGAAGTCGTATGTTGTACCAATTTTTCTAGAGTAAGAATCAACTTCAAGTGTCAAAAAGCCCGTTAAGTGGTCTTGTAAGCTTGGGTAAAAAATGTCAAAGAAACCTGTATGGTGGAGAAACTTGACAATGAATTATCCTTGAAGCCCTTGATTTCAATCTCTCACTAGCAACCCTTGAAAAGATTCTTTGGAATTATCCTTGAAGCCCTTGATTTCAATCTCTCTCACTAGCAACCCTTGAAAAGATTCTTTGGAATTCTCCTCTCTCTTTTGTCTCATAAGTGGATGATTTGACACTTCTCTTAAAAAAACTTTGGAATGTAAAGCTTTTAAAGCTTGTAATGTTTAAAGTTTTATAGCTTTAAATACTAAAGCTTGTAGAACTTTTAAAGCTTATAAGGTATTAAGATTAAGAGACTTTTTTTTAAAAGCTTTTAATATATAAAGTTTTAGAGCTTAGCTTGTAAGATAGCTAAGCTAGCAGAGCCAACAAGGTAAGGGAGATGACCAATAAATCAAACAAATTGGGTATAAGGGAGGGTAGTCTAATAAAGGTAATTTTCTTAAGGACAAACATGACTTAGTAACACAAGAAATGTTGGCAATCATCCATATCACAAGAGCATGAGTCTCACATATTAACCTCCCATGTCTTACCACATTATTAGTATAGTTGCATTTGTAGTGGAGGTGAGTGCACTAGCCTCTTAGCTTTGGGATAAGCAAGATCATATACAAGAAAAAGTGTTGTGAGTATGGGTCATTCAAGGATTGAATCTTGAGGACAACCCAAAAAAGTAGGGCAAGGTAGGTAGGCCCATGCATTGAAAAGTTGGTACGGTTTGTCCATTCGTTCTTTTGTGGTTAATTGGGGATGCCTAATTACACGTACGTCATAGCACGTACGTCATAGCACGGCACTTGTTGGGTGATTTCGAATATTCCATGTGTAGGACATATGAAATTAGAGATGGCTAGAACTAAGTATTGGATTTAATGCTTATGTGCTATCGTGTAACTTTAACATGTGTTGCTAATGTGAATGTGTTAGAATGGACAACCTGTGTAGGGTGATGAGATTAATGGGCTTTGTGCTCGTAAGCTGGTATGGCTGGGACGTGATGGCAGTTATTTGGCGTGAGTAATTATCGAGAAGGTTTTTCTCATTTTTGATATTTTGGACGTAGTATCTACTATGAGATTTTATATCATTGATGGCCGCCCACTTTTGTTATACTTGGGCGTGGACTTATTGATTTTGTTGTACGTGAATTAGCCCTTGGGATTCTTTATGTATTTTTCCTTTAGTGGTTTAGATAAGAAGAATTTATCTTAGCTTTGGGTTAAAGCAACTCCTATTTTTGTAAAGGGCAAGCCCATGTGCAAGCATGTAACTATTTTTAACATGTGGACTATTTTTATGAATAAAACATAAATACCCAAGAAGTGGGAGAATGTAGACACTTCGGGGGGGGGGGGGAGATTGGACCCAATCCTGTGTATAAGGTGATGTACACTCTATTTTCTTGTTTTTATTTGAATTTATGCTCATCTTGTCAAATTCAATTCAATTCTACGGTTTAGTCTTGTTGTATTTGTGAGTTTTATATTATTCTTCAAAAATTATTTCAAGATATTGTGTCCATCCTTTTGTGGTTAATTGGGGACACCTAATTACCACTATGTTCGTAGCATGGCACTTGGGTGATTTCGAATATTCCATATGTAGGACATATGAAATTACGGATGGTTGGAAATAAGAAGAATTTGTCTTAGCTTTGGGTTAAATCAACTCCTTATTTTGTAAAGGGCAAGTCCATGTGTAAGCATGCAACTATTTTTGGCATGTGGGTTATTTTTACGAATAAAGCATAAATACCCTAGAAGTGGGGGGATGCCCACTTCTCGGGGGGGCGGGGGGGAGGGGGGGGGAGAGAGAGAGAGAGAGAGAGAGAGAGAGAGAGAGAGAGAGAGAGAGAGAGAGATTGGACCCAATACTGTGTACAAGGTGATGTCCACTCTATTTTCTTGTTTTCTATTTAAATTTATGCTCATCTTGTCAAATTAAATTCAATTCTACGATTTAGTCTTGTTGTATTTATGAGTTTTGTATTATCCTTCAAAAAGTATTTCAAGGTCTTATGTCCATCCTTCTAAGGTTAATTGGGGACACCTAATTACCACTATGTTCATAGCATGGCACTTGGGTGATTTTGAATATTCTATGTGTAGGACATATGAAATTACGGATGGTTGGAAATAAGTATTGGATTTAATGCTTATGTGTTGTCATGTAACTTTAGCATGTGTTGCTAATGTGAATGTGTTTAAATGGACAACCTATGTAGGTTGGTAATGTTTGACGGGCTTTGTGCTCCATACTTTGGTTAGTGTGTAGGTTGGTGACGTGATAATCGCAGTCCATACTTTGGTTAGTGTGATACCATTGTCCTAGTTTAACTTACCATCACTTTCAGGCTAAGGGATTATCTACTATGGGTTAAGTAGTTTTCTCATTGCACTTAGTTTTTCAAGGAATATAAGCTACTTTTTAAATACTCTAAATAATATTGATTGTGAGTTTATTTTTTTCCTTGTCATGATTTGATAAAATACTTTGATGTAGTAAACTTTCCCTTGAATAGGATTTTATTATTAAATATCTTAATAAACTTAAAACTGATGTGAATAGCCCAGTCATGTGTGGTATTGTATTAAGTCCTCAATGTCTTATATGTTTAATGGTTGCTATTTAGACAATATGCATCTTCTAGATAGCTAGCATCATTGACACAATTGGATGGTTGTGAGATGATGTGAAAAATGTTGAGGTAACAATAATATTATTTGATCTTACAATGGGACATTTCAAGAATTATTATTAAATATATATTTATTTTACTTGTTTTTAGGAACTTGTATGTAATGACGAAGTGATTTGTTTTACTTGTTGTTAGGAATTTATACGTAATGACGAAGTGTTCATTATGTTTGCAGGAAGGAAGGTTGGGTGTAAACACACACATACAGAAGTCAACTTGTTCATTCTCGACATATTCCGAAAGGCAATGTTGGAGTCATGATCGAGAATTGTCTAGAGCAAAACAATCCCTTGCCATATCCAATTGAGTAGGGTGACATGTATATTTACATGATGCCGTGAACTCATTTGTGATATAGGAAAAGGTTAACTTGTAAGTATACTTTGTTAGTGTCACTTTCGTGATTTGTGTAATTTGTTTTTACTACTAACTGGAAGTAAACATGTTAAAGGAGATGCGAGTACAATACATACGTCTCGAGTAGATACTCACATAACACATCCAAAAGTCCTCTCTCAATATTAATAAAGGTTTCTAAAATTAAGATAATGAGAAAGAGAGAGAGAAGAAAGAAATAGCAAGATAGTGATGAGGATTACATAATAAAGGTGCCAGACATCTAAAAAGTGAGGCAGAAAAAGGAAAGAAGATGATAGCGACAGTGACTACATAGAGAAGGTTTGCAAGAAGCCAAAAGGTAGAGGAAAATGAAAAGCAGCACATGTGGAGGTGAAGGATGTACAAGTGAAATTAAAAGGCAAATCAAAAGAAAGCAAGAGTGCCACTCAAACAGTAGTGAGTAAGGATGAGTAGGACGAAGATGAGCAGTGAGATGCTTTCGTTATCAACTATGGTAGTGAACTGCACGTCGACATGCTACAAGAGGTCTTAGACAGACTAACAGTATGACATGCTCTCAATATGTGAATACATGAATTGGAAAGTTTATAAAGAAGTTTAATCACTTGTGAATACATGAATTGGAAAGTTTAACCTAAAGGCATGCAACTTCAGTGCCACATCATGATGGGCACCTCATGCATCTTCTTCAATGACCTTCTTCTCTTGCCACCGCTGAGCCAAGGCTACAACCAATAACTCTTCTAAAGCTCATGTAATAATTATTTAGATGTCTCCATCCTTTTGATTATCTCACCAAGTTGGCTAAAAGGTTTGATTGCTTACTAAACTAATTGATTGGCTAGATAAAAATAGAAAATTTTAAATATAACAATAATATGTGAGCCCCTTTGTGACAGAACTAAAAGTAAAATGAAATGTTAGGAAATTTTTTAGGCCAAAGATATCAGTGTCCACAACACATGGGTTATAGCCTAAAAGTGGCAATATTGGTAATTTCTAAGGAAATATTCTCGTGAAATTCCTTGTTGACCAAGAAATAAGGGGTGGGGAGAATAGTCGGGCGGATAAGGTGGCACCCTCTCCTCCTAGACACTACTTCTATTCTAGTCCACCCCTCCCCCTCATTCCACAAAAGGGGTTAAAAAAGGTGTGTGGGTTGTACTCAAAACAAAAAAATAAAAATAAGGCTTATTTTCGAATGAAGATGATTGGGTTATCTTCACTAGAACTAGTGAGTTGGCCCATGCTTTGCGTGCTTTGCACGTATATAATTCCCAGCTTGATATTTTTCAAATTTCTAGAATAATAGGAGCCTACCTCTCCTCAAACCTCCAAATTGCCTAGAATAATAGGAGCCTACCTCTCCTCTAGAATAATACGAGATTGAGCAGGGGAAGAAGCTGTTAACGAAGCTTTGGGGACCCATTTGTATGTACTCTTTGGCATAGTAAGCGAAGCTTTAGGGACCACCTTGCCTGTTTCCACTCTTGGCGTTGAAGCGTGAGGGGTGGCCAACAATCGAAGATGGTTTTGCCACTGGACTTTGTGATTTTTTGTTATCTAATATTTGAGTGGATGACTTAGGTGCGGGATTTTGAGCGGTCAGACCTAGTGTTGGTTCTTGCGTTGTGACTTGTCTAGTTGCCCAATCGATATTGCACTTGGTGGCCATCATCCATTTGCGCCCTAAGATTACAGTCCCTTCCATGGTTCCAGCAAGCATAACCAAAAAGCTTTGAATTATGGTTCCCTTGTCATAAGCAACCGGAGTGTGCAGAATTCCTGATACACGGGTTTTTTTCTTGTTGATTCCTTGGAACTCTTGGATAAAGGTGGTTTTCCCAGTTGACACCACACGCCATATGATAGCAAATTGTGTTGAGCTCCTGTATCCAATAATGCATTATACAGCACCTCCCCGTAAGGACTCTGTAACTCAATTGGGTATCTTAGAGGTGGGTCAGATTCCAGTGCATCCTCCTCTGCTTCCTCGAAAAATACTTGCGTAATTCCCAAGTTGGCTTCTCGTTGTCTCCTAGCACGCTGTTGACGTTCTTTGGCTTCGACTCTTGCTTGTATCTTTTTAAGCTCAGCCTGTTCTTTAGCTGCCTTCTTTTGATGGATTGCGTGTAACTCCTCCTGGCTCAAGGGGTCATAGTATCTTTTGAATTTACTCCCATTAAGGAATCCAATGGTTTCAACTCCGTCGAGAGTCTCCACTCTGATGGTACCTTGCGGTGTAATTTCACATACTCTATACGGTCCCTTACCAGCATATTTGAGCTTCTTCTTTTCGTTTCGCACTCCATACATTAGGACTTTATCCCCAACCTTGATGTCCTTGTCCTTTAGATGGCGATCAAACCATTTTTTCCTCCTATCCTTCTCCACAAGGGCATTGTATACAGCCAATTGTCTTTCTTCGTTTAGCCGCTCAAGGATATACAGACGTTCTGCTAAGGGATTACCATCCCAACCCTCTTGAGTAGCAACACGAAGACTTGGAATGACAAATTCCCACGGCATGACTGCTTCTTGGCCATATACCATTTTGAATGGTGTGCAATTAATAGCCACTTTGTACGCAGTACGATAGGCCCATAAAGCTGTCGTAAGCTTTAGATCCCAATCCGTGCGATGAGCTTCAACTGTCTTTGTCAAAATAGAGATTAAAGTCTTGTTGGTACTCTCGGCTTGGCCATTCGCTTGTGGATAGTAAGGAGTAGATTTATGATGGGATATCATGAAATTTGTTGTGAGCTCCTTAATCACTTCATTTATAAAATGCGTACCATTGTCGCTCACAAGTTCAAAAGGACAACCAAAGCGTGTGATTATATTTTCAAAGAGGAACTTGGCTGTTGTCCTCGCATCTGCCTTACGTGTCGCTTTCGCTTCAGCCCATTTGGTCATATAGTCAGTGGCCACAATAATATAGCGAGATTGTGTGTTTCGGGCCGCTGGGCTAATCGGACCTACAAAGTCTAAACCCCACTTTTCAAATGGTTGGTTTACTTTGATTGGATGTAGGGGCATCTGATCTTTCCTCTGGGGTTTCTTATATCGTTGGCATTCATCGCAACCCTTCACAAAGAGTGATGCATCTTGGAACATAGTGGGCCACCAATACCCTGATTGTAAGATCTTTCGCGCAGTTAAGTCTCCTGAGAAGTGACCACCGGCTACGCCCATATGTGCCTCTTGTAAAATGTATAGATACTCATCCTCTCGAGCACAACGCCTAAGAACGTCATCCTTTCCTCTTTTATAAAGAGTCCCGGCTATCAGGCAATAAGGTTCGCATTCTTTGATTAGCTTTCGAGCTAGATCTTTACGAAGCTCCTTGGGTGGAAAGCCATTAACCAAAAAGTTAACAATCTTCTCACTCCATTCAGGCATTGTCTCCACCATGAACAGGGAAGTGTCAGGTAAGTCATCATCAACCCCCGTAGGAGCCTCACCATTAGGTATGCGAGACAAATGATCAGCCATAACATGTTTTTTGCCAGGTCTCACAACAACAGTGAAATCAAACTCAAGAAGAATCAATAGCCATCATGTGATTCTTCCTGTGGAGCATGGTTTGTTTACCAGATACAACAATGCTTGATGATCCACATAGAAAACAAACTTGGTGGCAAGGAGGTAATAATGAAATTTCCTTACTGCATATATCATTGCCAACCCTTCTCGCTCCGTAGTGGTGTAGTTCATCTTAGCATCGTTCAACTGGCGACTGGCAAAGCTAATGGCGTAGTCTAGCTTATGTTCTCCAGGTTGAGTTAACACACACCCGATAGCAAAGTTTGATGCATCAATATGCACATGGAAGAGTAAATCCCAGTTAGGCATTCTCAAGATTGGAGCACTCGGTCGCCAAGGCCTTCTTTAATAGCTCATAGGCACGGTCACATTCTTCGGTCCAAATAAACTCGATGAGAAGCTTATACAATGGTCGAGCTATCTCGGCGAAGAAGAGAATAAACCTTCGATAATAACCAACGTGGCCCATAAAGCGTTGGACTCCCTTGTAGTTGGTGGGTGGGGGTAATTCCAAAATGACCTTGATTTTACTCTCGTCAGTGGAAATCCCATTTTTGGGCACTATATGCCCTAAGATAACTCCGTGTTTAACCCAGAATTGGCATTTGAAAGGATTCAAGGAGATGCGATATAATCTACACCTTTCAAATATTTTTCGTAAACACATCAAGTGCTCGTCCCAAGAGGAATGAACACAAAGATCATCTAAGAAAGCTTCACAGAAGTCCCTTAGATATTCCTTAAAGGCCGTGTTTATCAATCGTTGGAATGTTGCAGGTGCATTGGTCAAGCCAAAAGCCATGACGCGAAAGGCAAACACTCCAAACTCCGTGATAAATGTTGTTTTAGCTTGGTCCTCGACTGCAATTGTGATCTGATTGTAACCCGAGTACCCATCTAAAAAGCTATATGCCTCCTTGCCTGCCACTCTTTCAAGCACATGTTCAGAATATGGCAAGGGGTAATGATCCCTTCTAGTGGCTGCATTAACCTTTTTGAGATCAACACACACTCTGAGTTTCCCATTCTTCTTTGGCACGATGACTATCGGAGAAACCCATTCTGAGTGCTCAATTGGGTATATGAATCCACATTTTACCAGCTTTTCAATTTCCTCTTGTACAATCTTTGCGTACTTAGGATTCATTGGGTAGGGACATTGTTGGACTGGTTTAGCAGTGCTAATCATTGGAATCGTGTGTTGCACCACCGAGGGTGGAACACCCTTCATATCATGATATGTCCAAGCAAATATGTCGAATTCTTTAAGAAGCTTCGTAAGTGCAGCTTCTTCCACCTTGGTGAGGTCTTGGGCAATAAAAACTGGTTTAGACTCCTCACCCGGATCTGCTAAGTCTATCTCCTTAACTACCGCAGGGCCATCGTAGACACCGCTACTCCCATTGGTAGGCGTTCGTTGGGCTTTTGTGTAGACTACTTTACGTTCCCCTATGGTGAATGATTTGAAATGCTCGGGTGCGGGGTGTAAGTCTACTGGTTCCTGTTGTGCCAGACTTTTTTCTTTCAATTCCGCTTCCTTTTGTTGTTGAGCCAACTCTTGGTTTTGCCGCCTTCTTGCAGTACGACTTAGTTTCGGCTTCTCTTCGATTTCTAATTGGGCGACGTCATGAGGTTGCGGAATACACCACATGACACTTTGGAGGTATTGTCCCCAATTATCCGCTATCTTTCGATGAGCATCAATGGCTCCTACATAACTAAGCCATTCTGCAGTGGATCTTTCCTTGTTTATTGCAGTGCGTACATTAGCTCGATAGTGTTGGCGCTTATGTCTCGTTTTTTTCTTACCAAGTTTTGGATTTTTGTTTCTATCAGATTCAGATATACTTGGTCGATCTTCACTTGTGTCCCCCTCACTTTCGGATGAACTGCAAGAGGTCAGTGTCCTAGGCCTTGAGCACATTGCTTCCACATTTGGGTGAATATTTGATTCGTTTTTCCCATGAGGCTCAGGGTTAGTTTCTTCTTGAGATTCATACTCAGAGTTGCATTGGTCAGAGTCTTCGCTATTTTCAGTGTCGGTGGAGTTTGCCACGTTCTCGCCATCAGGAGTCAAGTGCATAACACCTATCATGTTTATTGGCACTAACGGTGGCATATCTTGCCCCTCAGGTGTTACCCAACTTGTGCCTCTATTTCCCCATGTGTCTATGGTTGCCGCTAGGTGTACCCAATCCACGTTATCCGACTCAGTCATACCCGGTAGAACATCCATATAAGGAGAATCTTTCCCATCATCAGTCTCTTTTTTGCATGTATAGCAATATCTTAATGGGGCAGAGTGAATAGTGGTATCCGATCGATTATCAATGATAACCTTGCTTCCTAAAGGATGCGCACGACCATTCTCAAGATCAACTCGAATGACAGAGTCCTGGAATTATAGATAGACATGGTTTTTCGACCAGTCATGCACCATTTGTGCTTCCCTCATGAAAGGACGTCCTAAGATCATTTGATATGACATAGGATGCTTGGAGAAATCCATTACAATGAAGGTATGTTTTACCTTGTATCCCAGGACCTTGATCTTAAGGTCCCTTAACATTCCAATAGGTTTAGCTATGGTTCCGTTTGCTATCTTAACCACTATGTTTGTGACTTCGAGGTGAGGCCTTCCCATAGATTCCCAACAGTTTTTAGTCACAATGCTCACTCCAGCACCACCATCAAGGATTCCCTTTAGAGTTAATCCCTTGGTAGTAATGGGGAGGGTGGCATTAGATTCGTCACCTTCAAAGTACTGTCCCAACTTGTTCACAGGTATTTCCACGACCGAATCTTCATCAAAGTTGGGTTGTAGATCCCAATGTTCCCCTTCATCTTGAAGCGTGTCGGGTCTATCCATATTTGCAAATTGTGGTAACCCCGCCTTTAGTTCTCCATTGAGAAATGCCCGAAGAGCTAAGAATAGCTCAGGATCTCCGTATAATTTAGATATGATCGTGGTTCTGATCTCGGAGGACATGAAATCCATTAGCTTGGACACATTCAACGGTACTTTTCGAGACATCGCCCCTTGACTAGGGACTGGTGAAGATGGAATCACTTCCTCTTCAATGGGATCAGGCATTCCCTCACTAAACATTCTTTCAAGCAAAAAGGGTGTTTGCCCACTTTCGGATGTCCTATCCTCACTTTCTTCCCGAATGATACTAGGTATAGCTAACGGTTTATGGTTCCTGTGAGGCTGAACTTGCGTAGGAAACACTGTATCTGGAATTTTGACTTTTCTCGGGTTTGGTTCCAGTTCTCTTTGTGTTTCTTCCACTTGGAGCTCGTGGCATTAAGCGATCTCTTTCGCCGTGTTTTCTTTTTCTTTGCCTGAGCGATTGATGCAGTATCCCTCTCTTCAAGAATGTAGTTTTGATTTTGAAGCATTGACCGTGTAACTACATTCACGGGTACAATGGGTGTGGTTCCTCGTGCTTGGTTGGTGACCTCAACCAAATTCAATGGCGTAATCTTGGGTGCATTAGGATTATGTGGACATTGAGCGATCAAATGATCTATGCCACAACGATTACATGTAAGTACTGGCATTCCCGATGTGCTCCCTTGATTTGGTTGCATTTGAGTAGCGATCTTCTGTAGCCTATTAAGGCACTCCGCTACACGATGCGGTCCACCACAATCATAGCATTGAAGAGGTGGTCTCCTCGCCAAGGTATTAAGGTTTTGTCCCCTTGTGGCGAGAGCAGCCGCTTGATATACAGGCTTGACTTGCCCGAAATGATCCTCCATGTAGTACTGGGGAATCATTTCAAACGTATCAATCCCGTATGGAGCAGTAGGGTCTATCTCCTCTTCATAATCCCCACATGCACTATGTGACTCACAACCCATCTGGTTTATTGGGGTAATCCTTGGATGTGGAGGTTGTGGTCCTAGCACTGGCGGTGGTAACGGCACAGACTGGACTACATTCGGATTCCTTGGAATTATGTGCTGTGACGGTTGCTCGATAGGTTGTGCAGGCATTAGCGCGGGTACTTGAGGTGTGTTTGACCAAGCTAGTGGTGCCTGGTTTGCCAACATTCGCTTAAGTGTTAGGCAATCTTTAGATTGATGGCCATACTTACCACATGCATTGCAATTCCCATTGAATTTGACTCTGAATGTGGGACATTCACTCGTGCTATGTGGTCCTAAGCACACCGAACACCATTGTTACTCTCTTCTTGGGTACATATGGCTATTCTGAGGAGCTCGATTACCCCTAAAGTATTCTTGGAGAGCCTTAGTAAGGTCGGTCACAGACATTTCAGATATCTTGGGCTCCTTGGCAATTGGTTTTACCGTCATTGGCTCGTGCCCAGATACTTGCGAACTAACGGATTTTGTTTCTGAAGACACCTTTTTACCTGCAATCATCAAGTTGTCTTCTAACTGGATTGCATTGGCAGTGACTGCTTCCCACGTTGTAAGACCTCTAATGACTAGGCCATTGTAAATGTCCTCGTGGCGCAATCCTCGGATGAATCTATCGAGGAGTTGGTTGTTATTGAAGCGTTCATCGGGAGTTCATCGAGAATTTAGATGCTTCAATCGACTTATAAAGTCTCTCACTGACTCCCCTTCCTCGCGTTCAGCTTTCTGGAGTTGAGATGCTACCCCCCAAAGCACACCCTCGTGTATGTATTCTTTCAAGAACAATCTCTTGAGAGTGGGGTAGTGAGTGCGCTCTTCCACCCTTAAGGTTCGATACCAATCTTCGGCCTTCCCACTCAAGGTTAAGCCTAAGGCTTTACACTTGTGCAGCTCATTGTGCTCTTCCAAGGAATCACACACGTGTTCAAAGACTTCAATGTGCTTCCTAACATCCTCATTACCACTGAAGTTTTGAGTGAGCTTAGCCACTTGTACTGCCTTGCTTCTAGGTTCTCTCTCAGGTATACCCCGCATGTTTTCTGTAATGGATCGTCCGATCGTCTGAGCAAATGCTGCGAGATCACCAAGTGAGCAGGCATAGTTGGTGGAGGCACTTCTGGGATAGCCTGGCTGATCGGAGTTGGCGTTGGTCTGAGTAGGTTGGCAAATGACGTAGGATATGATATGTGACTAGGCCTAGCTCCCCTTGGATAATGGTTATGATAAGGTGGTCGTGGAGCATACGCCATTGGCATACTAAGAGGCGTAGGAGCTACCTGAGCATGAGTAGTGATAGGTACATAGGGTCGATAGGCACTGGCACGCACTGTTGTAGGTACTTTCCACTAGGTAGCGGTGTCGTACTAACTACAGCGGTAGTTACAGGTGCACTTTCAGCTATGCTCATCATTGGGGTAGGCATTGCGGATTCCCTAATGGAAAGTTGAGCCAAGGTTGGAAAGCTAAAGTTACTACTCGTGGGCTCAACCTGCATTGAGACTCCAGGCGAAACAACATATGAAGGGTCTATGGGACTCACCGAGGGAGTCTCCAATTGTGATAGGGTTGGTTGTTTGGCCTTGCCCGTATCCAAAAACCTCATAGGGCCAGTGGAAACTAGGTCCACTCCCCTATTTTGCCTCTCAATTTGGATAATTCTATGAATTACCTCACATATCATGTGTTGTTGCTCCTCTAGATTAGTGGCGCTAGATGTAGACCGTAGGACTTCTAACCAACCTACATGGTATGTGTAACCCGTGTATAGGTCCGTTAGAATCTCTGTGTGTAGATCATATTCCCAATTTTCATTGAGAAATATCCCATCTAGACTTGGTGTGCCAAACGGTTCTCTTGAAGTGGACGCAATGTCACTTCTTATAGATTGGCTTCTAGGGACCTCTACTTTAGGAAGAGCATCAGAATGTGGTAGGTCAGTAGGGCCCTCATTAAACGAAGTGGGTAGAATATCCACATGGACACTCTTTGGGAGGGTAGGGTCTACATAAGATGTGAATGGCGAATCCACTACCCCTCCTTCTTCATTTACTTCGCTTGTCGCATGTTCAGAGCGTGTAGCTCTACTAAAAGTCTCTATAAGACGACTAAACATGCTAGATCCGGGTTGTGGGGCCCACACTGGCATGTTTTGGCTTGTCTCCTCAGGGTTCTTGGCAGGGTGCCCTTCCATGGCTTCTGAGTCAGAGGATGAGTCACTATCCACTATTCGTGGATCTTGGGTTGCACTCCCTTGGGTTCCAGCCGAAGGCCAAGATGCCAACGTGGAGGGATGGTGTGAGCCTGCGTAGACTGAAACGCTTTCTAGTGGTTCAGGCTCTAGCACCCGATCAGAGCATAGATGCATGTGACGTGGGTACCCTACGTGCGTTGGTAACTACCCTTGAAACTCACACAAGTGGTTTCTTAGGTGTTTCGCACCCCGTTTTTACTTGTTTTTGTGTTGTTTTTAACCCGTTTTTGACCCCCTTACTTACGGTCGAACTTGGACTAGGGCGTGTGATAGCTCGAAACGAGCATATCGTTTAAAGGGTCCTAGTGTGCTTTACAGCACCGTGTTCGCCTATCTAGAGCTCCTGTAGTCCTCAAAATAGTCTGTTTCCTTTGGGGGGAAGGGGCAAAAGCCTATTTGCTTGTGGAGGAAAGGGTGAGGGCTTTATCCCACATGCTCACTTTACTCCTTGGGGAGTGGGCTACATATAGGGCACGACTTCCCATAAGCTCTCACTTGAGAGAAAGCTATGGAGGCTCACTCTCCTATATATATATATCAAAAGACCGAGGCCGGGGCCGGGGTCGTGGGTCGATTGGGGTTCTTTCTTTTCAAAATTTTTTTTTCTCCAATTAGAAAATCTTTCCTCTCCACTCATTCGGTTCTTTCTTTGAAAATAAAATTTAATTTTTCTTTTTTATTTTTTTTATTTTTTTATTTTCTGTTTTTTTTGTGAGATAAGTTTTCTACGGTTTTGGGGTTCTTTCTTTTCAAAATTTTTTTCTCCAATTATAAAATCTTTCCTCTCCACTCATTCGGTTCTTTCTTTGAAAATAAAATTTAATTTTTCTTTTTTATTTTTTTTTATTTTTTTTATTTTTTAATTTTTTATTTTCTGTTTTTTTTGTGAGATAAGTTTTCTACGGTTTCCTTAGGGTTCAGCCTTGGCCGCGGTGCAGTTCGCACACACAGCACAGATCTGGGGATTCAAAAATCCCTCTCGCACGCAGAAACCAAATAACAGAATGCACGCCCACACGCGGAGCGAAAATATAACAAAAGAAACAGAAATGCAACAGCCAAATTGCAGAAATAGCTTACAAAACACAGAAACACCTTAACAACAAACACACAGTCGCTTTCCTACAGTGTAGATTAAACTTCACGCAGTAGCCGAGCTGCAAACTGGAGCTTGGTGCAGGGCAACTCCCCGGCAGAGCGGCGTCAAAAATGTGCGCTTTTGCCGCACAGGTCGTAGCTGGGGACTTGCCAGACACCGTATGCGAGCCACGAATGGCTGCAAGCATACAACCAGGGAAGGAAGCTCAAACAGAATGCCAAAGGGTGTGTCACTCACCGCTCAACCGCCGCCTTGAAGGATTCCCGCGTCGCAGCCGTGAAGGAGGAGCCGCCGTCGCCGCTCTACCGCCTCTCCGCCGCCGCCGACACAGTGCTCGATCGCTCTCTCACTCACTCTCTCTCTCTCTCACAAACGCAGGAGAAGGAAACCAAAGAGATAAGGCAAGAGCACTCTTGTATTCACAACACATGAGAATGAGGATTTTAGGGTTACATTTGACTCTTATAGGTGACTTGGCCGTTCACACTTGGGTGCCCATACATGGCCGACCGACCCTAACCCTTATCCTACTGATATCCAAGGTGCGCCTCTCATCGGCGATCACCCAATCCCTTCATCCTTAACATATGGTGCCGACAAGCCCGACCCATGACTCAGAATATTTAAATTAATGACGTAAAATATAGTACGTCGCAATGTCCGCCATGGGTTAACAATTTGTTGTACCTTGTAAATAAACCATGTGCAGCTGATTGCACCATGTGCTAGTTACTAATCCTCATGAAGTTTGACTTCACATTCATGGTGAGAAAAGGTTCTAAGCATGTCCTTACAAATCCTATGTCTAGAATTCAAATGGGTGAACTAGCTATTAGAGTGTACAATGATATTTTAGATGCTCCTTTTGTCCAAAGTTGACCTCGTATTGGAATGGAGTGAGGAGATCTCCAACTTCTTGGCTCATGGCTTTCTAAATAATAAGACCTTTAATCAAGGGTTGTATGAGGTGCTTAATCAAACAAGCCACTCCACTTTGTAAGGCCTCTTTATAAGCTTAGCAAGGATGGCATCCCTCAAATGATGTGTGTAAGAGGGTGAATTCATTAGGGTATTAGAACAAGCACTTGTAATATTAGCAGGAAGACATTACACCGTTGAGATGTTATATGAGATGCTTGATAAGTAAGATCATTATGTTTCAAAGGAGGTGTGCCCCATTTCTCTCATTAATTCTTTGTTACAATGGTAACACCGACATTACCATCCAGCTTGGAATGTCACATTAGTACCATCCTTTCTAAAATAGTCATTAAGGTTGTTCATCAATATATTAGCCAACTTTACCCTTCAAGCTTTTCTATGAAACTAGGGCTTACTTCTTGGGTGGCAACTATTCATCTTCAATTCCTACTTATAACTTATCATCTATACAATCTTTGAGATTTGTCCAAAGACTTGGATTTCTTTGTAGTAGGATTCTAATTTTTTAGTCTGGGAATGCAGTAAGGCCTACAATATCCATTAGGTATACTCTCACATTCTCCTCATGATCCACTGGATCGCTTCCAAGTAGCTAAGGTATCATCATATCCTCCAAAGGCACATGCCATCCTTTATTAAACATTTTGAACATTAAAACATGCTTAGTGCCTCCTTTAGATTTTCCTTTTAAAAGCTTTAAGATTTGGCTTGGCATCCTTTTTAAAAGAGTCATTAAGGTTGTTTGCTGGTATATTAGCCGAATTCTACCCTTCAAGAATTTCTATGAAACTAGGGCTTGCTTCTTGGGTGGCGACCACATCAACAATAATAACTTCAATTCTCACTTTGTAAGTTATCATCTATCCAATCTTTGAGATTTGTCCAAAGACTTGGATTTCTTTTTGTAGTAACAACCCAAGTTACAAGTATTTTAATTTTTAAGTCTAGGAATGCAATAAGACCTACAGTATCCATTACATACATTCTCACACTCTCCTCATGATCCATAGGATCACGTACAAGTGGCACATGCCATCCTTCATTAAACATTATGGACATTACTTAAAACATGCCTAGTACCTCCTTTGGATTTCCCTTCTAGAAGCTTTAATATTTGGCTTGGCATATCCAAAGGTTTTGTAGACTATGTTAAAGCCACTTCATAGGTTAACATATTTTCACCCTCCTAACCTACCATAAGGCGCTTTGCCATCTTACTCACTCTAATGGGCACCTATCTTTTGTCAAACAATCTTGGAACATATATAGTGGCCTTATCTTGAGCTTAATATCAAATAGGGAAAGTCTAAGAATTTTCTATACATACATCTTGTGAGACTAGTAATAGCGGCCGTACCATTTTTAATTTTGGTGGGCATAATGTGAAAACTAGTCACTTGTATATAAGTCATTTTAACACTAAGAAATAAACATTGATAATAGAATACTTGTGAGCTCTTCTCTTCTTTACCCTTACTTACTTTGTGCTTTATTAGATTCTTGCAGCTTGAATAGGATATCTTATACGTTTTTCTTTTCCATTGAATAGGATTGCTTGCTTGTTTTAATAGGATTGCTTATAGGTTTCGCTTATTTCTTACCTTTCGTGAGTAAGGATTCTTTACCCTTACTTACTTTGTTCTCTATTATTGGATTCTTGCAGCTTGAATAGGATATCTTATACGTTTTTCTTTTCCATTAGCTTGCTTGAATAGGATTGCTTGCTTGTTTTAATAGGATTGCTTACAGGTTTCGCTTATTTCTTACCTTTTGTGAGTAAGGATTCTTTACCCTTACTTACTTTGTTCTCTATTATTGGATTCTTGCATGCTTGCCTAAATAGGATTACTTTCTTGCTTGAATAGGATTGCTTATAGGCTTCGCTTCCATTAGATTCTTCCTTACTCACCTTTTATGAGAGATAACCACCTTTTGTGAGAAAGAACAACCACAAAGGACATTCTCTTTTCATCTTAGAAACCAAGAGTTGCTACATCGCTCATGATATGTCATGCCTTACTTGCTAGGTTGGAATACAATAGTTGGCCAACATATGTGACCAATATGCTTTCTAAAGCTGCTAGCACCCCTAGATATGCATGGGCCTATGATGGCTTTGGAATGTTAAGATAGGTCTCCACTCTACCTAACCATCTCTCCATCCTTCCACAAAAGACGAGCTTGGGGGAGAGTTGGAGATAGGACCCTTTTATCTTCCACACTACCTTTGTATGTGGGATTACTTGGCATCCCTTTTCCATCTTAAAATCCCCACTACCCATGCAAGATTTGCACCTCTAACATTTTCCCCCATCTAGGTATAGAGAGCTCTACCTTCAACCCCTTTAGCAGGAGCATTCTAATCTGACAACAAAGTGAGAACGTGAGACGGATGAGGTAGCACAACATCTTAGAATCCCCACTACCCATGCAATATTTTCACCTCCAACATTTGCCTCCATCTAGGCATAGAGAGCTTTATTTTCAACCTCTTAGCAAAGGAGCATTCGGGTGTGACAATGGAGTGAGGATGTGATGGATGAACTAGCGTAGCCACATCAGAGCATTGCATTGTAGCTTGAGGCAAGACCCAATGACACATGATTTGGTAAAGGCTAAGGTAAGATCTTGATTTGAACATATTTGGCATGGCTGGTGTGAGACAGGGATGACTAGCCTAGGGCTTAACTCTATTCTTCCATCCATTCCAAGATATTGGGATTAACCAATATTTTTTGATGCCAATTCGGAGTCACTACTCCAAAAGGTAAATGGTTTTGGGCTGTTTTTAATTTTATTTTAAAGTTTATTTGCATTAGGGCATTCTATTTTTATAGCTTGGAAGATGAAACTCTTAGGTTTACATGATTTTGGAGCTTGCTTAGATTTCATTGCATTGATTCAAGAAATAGCGTAGAAATTGTGATTATGAGTGTTAAACCAATTCTAGGGTTAACAAGATCTACTGCCATTATCTTATATCAAGGAGTCACGATAGATACACCAAAGGGTCATACATTCAAGATATGAAGCAATAGTGTCTAAAGCTACAACTTGGACAGGCACCCAAGTGAGTGTGTGTGAGTGAAGTGAGGTGAGAGGAGGGATGAGTACCCGTATTGCAACTCGGTGGTGTGACAATGCTCGCGGAGGCGTAGTGGAATTGCTTCTCAAGGAGTTGTAGAGCTTGGAGACCTCAAGGTTTACGAGTTTGACCATTGGAAATATCCTCTCATGATAGTTGCGGTTCACTAGGTAATCTCTTATTGAATGTGTTTGAAGGGGTGTTAGGGTGAGCCATAACATTTTTGGCGCTACTACCGTTGTTGCCGGGGACGAGGACGAGGACGAGGACGAGGACGAGGACGAGATTGCCATCGGGAAGGGGGGGATGTTAACCCAATTCTAGGGTTAACAGGATCTAACGCCATTATCGTACATCAAGGAGTCACGATAGATACACCAAAGGGTCATACATTCAAGATATGAAGCAATAGTGTCCAAAGCTACAACTTGGACGGGTGCTTGTAATGGTGTGACAGAGTATTTATGGCAATTCCCGCTCTTCAAGAGCGTGTGGTGGCAGATGAAGTCCGTAAGTGATGTACTTCATGGACATATTATGAGAGTAGTCATTGTAATAGCATTAGGCCTCTTATGAGTGACCGACCGGCCACAGTTGAAGTGAGTGTGAACACTTATGACCATGTATATAAGTGAATATCTCTCATAATATAATAGACTCTCCCATTGTGCAATTGAGTCTTTCTCTTGCTAATCCTCTTGCTAATCTCTCTCCCTAATGCATGCTAGTGAGTGTGTGTGAGTGAAGTGAAGTGAGAGGAGGGACGAGTACCCGTAGTGTAACGCGACGGCGGTGTGACAACGCTCGCTAGAGGCACGGTGGAATTCATTAGGAAGTGAATGGGGTCTTCTTCGGCCCTTTAATTTGCCCAAGCCTAATCAAGGTGATTAAGGAATAGCCAAATGGGGGGTTGCCATGTGGACTGAAATGTTGGGTTTGTAAGAGAGGTTAAGAGTGGTCAAAGGGTGCACTTTTTCCCCCAAAAAGGGGGGGAGCAATTTTACAATTTTCGGACCTCCATAACTTCTACATACAAGCTCCAATTTGAGCGGAGATTATAGATCCGTGATCTCGCATCAAGATCTTTCCATAGATATGTTACATGATATGGTTTTGTCCGCTAGATTTTAAATTCCATTTTCCCCCCAAAATTCAAATTCGAATAAAGTAGCCGTTTTGAAGCTTCTAATTAGAAAACGTTTCTTCTTAAGAGAAAAGGTTTGACTCCTTAAACTGCCAAATAAAAGGGCCCAAGAAGCCTTCCATTGAGGTCCTAATGTGCTTCTCGAGGAGTTGTAGAGCTTAGAGACCTCAAGGGTTATGAGCTCGGCCATTGGAAATATCCTCATGACAGTTTGCGGCTCACCAACAGAGGTAATCTCTTATTAGATGTGTTTCAAGGGGGGTTAGGGTGAGCCAGAACAATGAGTGGAATCCACGTTAAAAACATAAGTATTAAGCTTCACTAGGTCTGGGAAAGTAATTTAGAGGTGTGAGCCCCTCTTGTATACTAAGTCTACACATGTGAGCCTAGAGACATGAGCCCATAGTAGACATGTGTATACTAAGTCTACACATGTGAGCCTAGAGACATGAGCCCTAGTAGACATGAGCCTCCTGTATATGTGAGCCTAGAGACGTGAGTC